>NW_020653854.1:2992993-3106200 GCF_003589595.1 Hyposmocoma kahamanoa | reverse complement strand
GTGTGTGTGTGTGTGTGTGTGTGTGTGTGTGTGTGTGTGTGTGTGTGCGTGTGCGTGTGCGTGTGCGTGTGCGTGTTCGTGTGCGTGTGCGTGTGCGTGTGCGTGTGCGTGTGCGTGTGTGTGTTTGTGTGTGTGTTTCTTCATATGACAGTTTTAGCAGCCATTTGGTTATCATAGTCTTACACTGAAATTAATTTTTTAGATAAAACGCTAAAATATCGTCTCGTAATCGTCCCAAAAAATAAAAGAAGTTTTGCAGATAACTCTTCGGGGAATGACATTCACACGTCTACCGTATTGCAATGAAGAAAAGTAAATACTGGGAGGGGCAGTGTGTTGTCGTAGTATGGTTTGGAGAACAAAGAGCTGGCGTACTGTGAGCACCTCACAATATTCATCCAAAGCTCTTGTTGGAAAACGAAAGGAAATGTTATAGGTACATTTTCTTCAAATATATTTACTCCCTGTATAACAAAAAAAAATTACAAAGAATTTAATTTATTTTGTGCTCTATCGGAATCGGGATCATATTTTTCAATTACACTCTCAAAATGTGGCATTCGTAATAACTCAAAAAATGCCAAGAAAAATTCAAATTAACGAATTTATATCGTGTAAGCCACAAAGAAAGCAATTTGATTAAGTAATTAACTCTGGAACGCTATAATCGCATGTGAGATTGCCATTTCGAGCACTGTACGTAAGTTGGGGCCCATGGTGTTACCTTAAGCAGTCCTTCAAATATTACCAACTTACTGAAAAACTTTTACAAAATTTCTATTGTTATACGAGTAAGTTTCAAAATAGAAGGCAATAAATCAAGAAGGAACGAAAAACAAAAGTAGTAGGTAAATAATGTTTCCTTTTTTAGGCATTAACTAAGCGTCAAGCAATCCTCTGTATTCCGTGTAAAGGCATTCCACACCTGGGATCGTTCCGTGACAGTACGCAATAAAACCTTCTATGTTTCCGCATTAACTTTGCTCTGCTTTGAATCTTTATTAAGTAGACAACAAGGTCTTGTTTTCTTAAGAGTGGATGCAATGGTAAATATGCGTGGAGACTTAATAAGGTTAGTGGAGCGAGAGGCTGAACTCGGATGCGAATATAAAAATTTGGTGGCACGCAAACGCGTGCTATAAGAATGTAGTATGAGTTAAACTCATGGCGTTTAATGTGAGACTGTTTGGCACGTCGGTGAGTTACATTAATAATTTGCTTTTGGGTAATGGCTTTACGTTACGATTTTTTTTAACTTTCACGCTTGGAAAATGTAGTGAAACCCAGAACATTCCTAACTTGCATAAGCCCTAGATAGGTGCCAAAACTGCTCATTTTCTAGAAACAATCTGATAATTGTAATAACTGCTTCTGTGGCCGAACAGTTACCATCACAAACATATATCTAGATAGACATCGCAAGTGTACATACTTCGCGTGTCCAAAGAAAGTGAATTTTCACTTAGTTGCCGCTCTTACACTTCAGAACGCGCTCGACCGCTACGATAAACACCAGTCGAAAACGCGAAAAATGCATAATTGTGCCATTATAAACATCAAAAGCACCATAATTATGGGTAAACGGGTAAACGTTTCCCTCCACGGGCAGGTGATTTTGTAATCAGAAGATACATAACTTATTTTAAAAACAATTAATTTTGGTTTTGTATGAATTTCGAGAAAATAATACGCAACCGAGTGTGTGCCTGATGATTTGTAATACATTGCGGCTTTTACTTGCGATATATTTGTGATCCTTTGTTAATACGCCATGAATATCGAACGAACGCACTTTTGTATAATGCATTCAGTTTCGTGGTACGGCCGTTTGTACATTTCTTTGGTCAAATTTAACATTTAGTGATGTATACGTTAGGCAACACTCTTCTCGATTTTGAAAACAAAGAGACGAAAATTATTATGACCTTAACAATGGTATAAAAATATGCTATAACTCTTTTGTTATAACGTTTAGTAACGTTTTTTTTTCAGTTTTGTAGTATTTATTATCAATAGTATCTGTAATTTCGATAATTTTTGCAGTACGTGGCCTCGAATGTCCGAATATAGTGAGCAAATAATTACACACCTACATCGCCGGATATGTAATACGAGTAATATAAAAAATATATATAATGCAAAGAATTAACAGTGCGCTGTCTTTACAAAAACCTAGCGTTGGTCATACGTTTGAGTTCGTTGCTTTCGAGGCCGAAGGTGGTTTAGTTTATCCCACCTAAGGTGCTATACAAATATGCAGAGTAGTAGAGTTAGAAATCCGAGAAATAATAAACAAATCCCAAAAATGTCACACAAGGCCATCATTAAGTAAACCTCTTCTGATTAATAGGATGTTACCATATTTTGTCAGCAGTAACATTTTCATTTGTCTAGCCATTCATCAATTTCATAAATTACTAACAGAAAACCATCTAGCATTTTTTTTATTTTTATTGAATTGATGTTCAATTATTTTTTGTGAAATTACTCCACTAGTTTGTTATAATTATTAATACAAAGATCGAACACTCAGAAAAACTCCTTCGATCCGGCCGGATTCGAACCGACGTCTTCTAGCTTACCGTGCCAGAAGCTATACCAACTAAACCACGGAACGAACCAGCGGACCTCACGAATTTTTCTATGTGCTTGCGTCGTGTCTTTGTATTTGTTTTTTCAACGATTTTTTAGTCGTAGCGCCATCTATGAGAAATCTATGGATGATTTATCACCCAGTTAGTACCTTTACAGTCACCAGTCCTGGCGAGAGATGTCGCTATTCTCTGTATTTTAATTTTTTATTGAATTGATATTCAATTATTCATATACAGCGCGGGCGCGGCGACGGGTGCAAGCGTGCGGGGCTTGGCGTCTTTCCTTTCGAAGCGGCTACGAGCGGGTAGATCCACTCGTTGAAATAACGCTAGACGTTAGACCAAGCATTGTCGGCCGGCCGACCCAATAGATCTACCATTTACACGCACCCGCGGCCGCCACCGCTCTGAATAAGGCTTCAGGTTTGTGTGGACTTGTTCGTGGTAATGCAGATGCGTCCGTACCGATGCTTAGCGGAAAATGGTCAGAGCCGGTGCGCGACGATGTGTTGTTATTCTGTAATTGGATAATTACTGATATCATAAGTTAGGGCTGGTGTGTGACTATACATAACCGCTGACTTTGCGAGGGGATCTGTGAAATCATAGACCGTAAGAGTCTGCCGTTAGAACGATAGAGATGTGCGCCGATCAGCGGCGTAATCAGGTGGTTTTTCAACAGGCAATCGGTATGGCATATACTAGTTCTATGTACGGAACTATGATTGAATTTTCCAGTTCAGTAGTCAGTATCATAAGTGAGAGCGCTTTTATCACATAAAAGTTATAAAACATGTTATAAAAAAATATGTACAACATGTCTTGTGATATATTATAATTCCTCGATTTAAGCATAAAAAACATCGACTAACTTTGTTCGTAGAATCTTTTAGGCGATTAACACACTGCACCGCGACGAAGCGTGAGACGCGGAATCACGCGCGCGGTGGTAGAGACGCAGATCTACGTCAACGCGCGGTTTAATCGGCGCGGGTCAGCGGTCTAGCGGCCCCGCGTCTCTTAAAGTACTCTCTTTGCAGTTTATCGACGTAGTAATTGTATATGTAGCTGAGATCCTTGTTTGACAAGAGTGGTTAACAATACAGAACTCATTCAGGACGCTGCAGTTATATTGTCGATTTGGTTTTTGTTTACTCAAATGAAAAGACACCGAAGATATTGGATACATCCCTTTTTACGAACCAGATCGATAAATATATAATTTCAACTTCATTACAAAGATTTAAGAAAACATGAAGATAAATTTGGTCGATTTTCAATAGCAAATATAAATTTATTCACGTCGAGATCTTTTTTTGAAAACTGAACATGTCCTTAAGAAATGAAACTATTTTTCCGGATTTAAATCGCGTATAAGTATGTTTTAGTTTAATCTAATTTCTATTATTAATTAGTAATAAATTGAACTTAATAAAAATTCGTTCAATAAAATAATTTTTAAAACTTAATGTAGCGTAAATTGGAATGTTTTCTTTGTAAAATAAGGTATTTAATTAATAACTATTGTAACTATAGTGAAAAAATAGGGTGGTTTGCGTCAATATTAGACATAACTGGTTGAATACTGTACTACCTCTCAACCGTGACCATGGGACCTGTAAAGAAACCCCGAAACGTCGGTTTGTTTGAAAAACAAATATACGCGATTTAAATCAGGAAAAATGGTTTCATTTCCTATGTGTAGTAACAATCGCAAAAACCTAAGAACTCGACATGCATTAAGCTTAAAAATCTGCCCGGTAGTGCGGAGCGTAGTGTGCGCGGTAAATACCGCGCGCGCGGAGAAGCGTTGTCAGTTGTCATTGACAGCGCGTGTTTTCCATACAAACTGAGGTGCTTCAGTACAACGTTTAAAAACGCAGCTCCAGTCGCGGGGCGCGGTGCAGTGGGGTAATCGCCATAACCACCTAAGCCTCACTCCTGAAAAGTTACCATTTCGCAGATAGGGCCTTTTTACACCAAGGGCTTGATACATTTCGAAGTATATAAATAATCAATCTAACTAATACGATACATATGAAAATCACTTACCAAGGAAAATATTCCCACCCATTATAGTTTAAATTAAACTACAAGACAAGGGTGAAACCCTTTAAAAAGATTGAAGCAAATAAATGGACCTTACTGTGCGCATTACAAATAAAAACTATACAAAAATTCTACGTTACAATGCATGTAGAGAGAGATCCTATAATTAATTCAGAATTTATTGAAGTATGCAGACAAATAACAAATGCATGCGACGAGTGTCGAAATGAGATTTATAAAGAGGGGTACGTATTCAAATAATAAACAGAGCACACTTCTGAGACAAGGGTACAAAGAGGGATTGCATGCAACGTGATAACAAGAACTTTTTGTATCAAAGCCTTGAGCGTTCTTTGAAGTGAAGACGTGAGAACAATTCGGGTGCCCGGTTTGAACGATGTGAAGTAGATATGCTTACATTGTCACGTTTCTTTTGAAATTAATTCACATAGCGGCACATTTAGCGGAATACTAGTGTTGAGGATGTTACAATTAAAGCCGGTTCTCTCTTTTTAACTGACCTCAAAAAGGAGGAGGTTCTCAATTGGACTGTATGTTCTTTTTTTTCTTTTTTTTGTATGTATGTTACGCAATAACTCCGGTATTTGTGAACCGATTTTCATGATTCTTGTTTTGTTGGAAAGGGGGTACTTCCACAGTTGTCCCATTTTATTTTGAAGAAAATCATCCACCTCTAAGTGTGGCTGTTCACGCATGAAGATTCATATTTATAAATAGTGCCTAACTTTAATTTAGGAGCAATTATTTTAATGGTTGATTTTGCTATTTCTCCAATTCAAGGCGTTTTTCTCTCAATATACTTTGAGTAGTGAGAACCGATTTTTATTATCTCCAGTGTCAAGTCCTGTATAGTGGCGAACTAGGGGATATTTCAATAAAACTTAGCAAATAGACGTAATTTCACGTACTTTTGAGGTCGAGAACTAAGGTAATCGAGATAGCTCGAAGATTTGCTCAGCTGAAGTGGCAGTGGGCGGGACACATAGCTAGGAGAACTGATGGCCGTTGGGGCCGAAAGATTCTTCAATTGCGACCGCGCGCCGGACGACGCTCAGTGGGTAGGCCGCCCACCAGGCGGACCGACAATCTGGCAAAGGTCGCGGGAAGCCGATGGATGCGGGCATCGCAGGATCGATCATCGTGGAGATCGTTGGGGGAGACCTATGCCCAGCAGTGGGCGTCGTATGGCTGAATGATGATGACGATTTGATCTTTGTATTAATAATTATTAGAAAGTAGTGGAGTAATTTTTTTTTATTCAAATGTAAGTGTGCCTTTGACCTTCATCTCACCTGATGGAAAGTGACGATGAGATCGACGATAGAGCATGCACACCAAAATAATACCTATTCACTCTCGCCTTAAAAGGTCCAAGTTATAACGTTCAGGGAATAAGTCTGCAGGCAGGGAATTCCACTTCATAGTCGTTCGCCATATAAATGTGGAAGCTTAACCCTCGTGTGAATCTTTGGAATATCCACAACATAGGGGTGGAATCCAAGCCTACGCCTAGTCCCCCGATGCATGATGGAAAGGGGAAGGCGGAATCAAATCGTGTACTTCCATCGCACAGTCTCCGTGAATACCAATACCAATAAGCAGGCAACCTTACGGCGGTGTTCAAGGCTCTGCAGTTTCGCCTCTACTAATTCCGAGTCACCTATAAGCCTCTTGGCACGCTTGTCAATTGAATCCAAGGTAGCCAGTTGGTATGTAGTAAAGTCGTCCATATTTCACAAAAAATCATTGAATGTCATGGTGGTGAAACTTCCTGAGATTCAATAACCTTAATTACAATGTAATAAATATGGTTTAGTAAACTAATGACTAAAAAGAATGATACAGCGAAGATTATTTTATTATTACCCGTTTATTTAGAATATTGTATAAACTGCCGCGGTGGCCGAACGGTTACCATGCTGGTCTGCAACGCAGAGATGCCAGGTTCGATTCCCGGGCCAGGAGATATATTTGTATGATCTACATTTATTCCCATGTCTCATGTGTTTGGGTGTAATTTGTGGGCATTTATGTGTGTGTTCATGGTGCCCGCGATACAAGGATTCCCTAGTGTGGTGCTATGAGTGCATGTACAGTTTAGTAACGGGACAATTAAATCGAGCACCTGGTGGTAAGTGACACGCCTGTCCATAACAGTTAGCAGTCCTAATGTAGATATATTAAGTGATAATATCGATTCTTCCAAAGTAAAATTAACAAAAAAATAAAATTAAAATTAAAAACAATAAATTAAGTTCCTGTAGTATTTCACAGTGTATTGTGTTGCGATCTAGTTTAAATTATTTAAGTATGTTAATTTATCAAAAAATTTAATTTAGTTTGTGATTGTTGTTTTCAAATTGCCGCCGTAGAACACCCAAGTCAAATAAGTAAAAATGTATTGCGGACATAATGTTAGTATTGCTAGTAAATAAATAAATAACAGTTGCAGTGCCACTCAGAGCTTTAAATTGAAAAGATTTAAGAGGCACTGCCACTGCGCCCGACACCCTGAGATATAAGTTGTCAAGTTCCACGTGCCTGTAAATTCACCAGCACCTTTTAAACCGGAACAGTAATTCTCAAATTCCTACTGCTTGGCGGTACAAATAGGTAAGGCGGCAGTATTTCCCAGGACGAGCTCTTTCACAAAGACCTCTAGTGGTACTATAGCTACTGTAGCTGGAATGATTGATTACCATTCTCCCAAATCGATATTATTTATTTCAGTTTTGCAAGTACCAAATTTGTCATCTTGAAGAAACACACGATATTTTCTGAAACATTGTCTACAGTAGGTACGCGACCTGGGATGTTATTCTAAGCACGTTCGCTTATAATCACGTTCCGGTCTCCTAATGTTTGACAAAGTCTCGTGTCTCCACGAAAAATGACGTACGCTTTCGTAGCGTACGTAAAAATATTCATCTCGATTAAGTTATATACATATTATATTTGTATTTTATCTTTACTGATATGCTTTAACTTTATGGTCAGAGAGATCAAGGAGCCGTTGTTACATTGTAGGTGTCGTACATTGACTTACAGTCGTATTACACTTTTGAATAAATTTCTGCGTCGTTATTGCTTATTTTTGCTTCTGCTTGTTTTCATATACCACTGTTAAACATTAATAAAATACCTAATATATATTTATTTATTGAATATTACGTTGTGCTACCATGATATCGTCCGTGTGTTCTAGAAGGGTGATTTAGTTTTTAAAATATTTACATCCTGTTTTTAATTCGTTTTTAAAACTTAATTAAAAACACAATTGGATTTTAAAACAGGATGTAAATATTTTAAAACAGTCGCAAAACCTTAAAACGAGATCATCTGAAATATGTTTTATTAAGGATTCGGCTTATAGATCATAGCGATGGCCCAGGCATGGCAAAAGACGCTGGTTCGAGTCCAGTCGGAGCGATGAAATTTTTCTTTGTGCTATTCGAATTTAGTATTATAAATAATGCTTATTGTTATGTTTTTACTATTCATACAACTGACCTTCCTTCGTAATTCTATTTTCGAAATGACCGGCGATCGAATGCTATTATTTTCGTATTAATTTTTAAAACAACACATAGTAAAAAATACTTTTGTTTAGCCATTAGCAATCGGCGTGCACCATGCGATGATTGGCAAATTTTACCACGATAGCAAGCATTATAATTGTACGCCATCGATCTGACGAGAACAAGAAGCAATATCCGCTTAAGTCAAACCAGTAGGGATACTGCATACCCACAGCGGTAGCAGACGTCACGTATAGGCTTTTATATAAATGATGATTTAATTCTCAGAATCATGTCATATTATCAATCCAAATTTAACTTAGGAAACCGCCGAAGCATCCTAAAATAACAAGTCCTTACTTAAGTACGGCCAAGAGATAGTATTTACTCTCGCAAATGGCAGCAGTTAGGTCGGCAGAGTGTCCGATTGGCCGGGATTTAGTCGAAAATTGCCCAAATGAAAGCTCAATGAACGTGTCACGGAGAGTCGCCGGGCACATTTGTCCACGTCCGGAATTGTCCGCATTGCCGTACTCTAGTGACGTTCGCAGTCGAAAAAAAGTTTGAAATTATTCACATCCATTTAAAGTTTCCAACGCGCTTCATCATTAGCATCATAATAATGCAGATAGAAAAAGATAAAATAAATACTTATTACAATACACCCTCCACACACACCATAATGCATTAATGCGATTTCGGTCCGTAAGTGTGGTAAAAACCAGCCAATGACTGAGAAAAAAATTTCTTCATGACCATTGACTTACAAATAAATGGATGACGGGTCTAATACAAAAACCACGAAAAAAATGTCCCAAGTCAACCTATTCGAAATTTAAATTGTTTTTGTCATCGCAGTATCGCGCTGTCCGTAGAACAAATGAAGACTAAAGCGGAGTGTCGCGCTCTGTATACGATTTTAGCGCCTTACAAGTGCGGACACTTTTTAGCGCGGACCCGACGTCCATATAATTGTAAGTCAATGTTCATGACATATTTTTTATTGCAACAAAACTAAAAATTACAATAACAATGTAAGTATCACTGACAAGTTAATATACAACAGGCGACCTCTTTCTAAAAACCTTTACTATTACTGTGTTCAGGTTTTGAAGGTTAAGGGTGCTGGTGAAATCACAGGCACGTAGGACTTGTCAACTTATGTCTCAGGCTGACGGACGCAGTCATAGTGCCCCTCAAGTCTTTGTGATTTAAAGCTCTGAGTGGCATTACAACTGTTATGGACAGGCATGTAGCTTACCATCAGGTGCATGACTTTCTCATCCCATCACCTCATGTTATAAAAAACGAACCTTAGGATAGAGATGTAAATAGAGACCATATTCTAATGGAAGTATTTAATATAAATACACTACACATTGAATTTTAATAATAATGTACTAGCCTACCACACCAATACCGGTACTATGAGTAACAAACCAACATAATTCACTCCGGGGTTACCGCGAACATCCAGACCAGAAACAACTTAGAAAATTTCCCAAATCAGTCCTCCCGGGAATCAAACCCGTGATCTCTTCGTATATGCTGGACACAAGTCTCTCCTAACTCTACTTACTATTCTACTTCGACTTGCAGGTTTCGTCATGATTTCCTTCATCCTCAGCAAGACAGATGCATTCGTACTAAGAATTCACCAATGCACGTAACTTTGAAATTACTGTCACAGGTACATGCCGCCATAGAGACTCGAAACTCTCCAATATTGAAGCTACCGTTTTCGCGCTAGGCCACCACCGCGTGACAATCTTCATTTAAATCTAGAAATATTCTACTAAAATAGATGCATGTATAAGAGATTTACGTGATCTGATGTAAACAGGTTCTAGACACGACAACATTTAAGTCATAGCTTATGACATAGCTAGAATAGTGAAGCGCTCTAGAATCACACAACTACAGTACAGTTACGAAACATGTATACGGGGTGGCTGTAAAGTCGACGTCAAAGTTCAAGGTGCTTAATTTATATTTTGATACAACAATAACTTTTTGTTCGACAGATTTTTTATTAACTCTGAACATAATTTGAATAAAAATTTAAGAACCAGTTTGGTGTTATTATTGATCCAGCTGGTTTCGAACCACCTACTTTCTACGAGACCGGGGCTACCGCTCTACCAACAGAGCTACGGAACGAATCATCTTGCGGACCTTATGAATTTCTCTATGTGCTTATTGCCGGTCTTTGTTTTTAGATTTAAACGGCTTTTTTGCAGTAGCGCCATATGTGAGAAGACGTTGAACGTATTTTCTTCACTCAGCCTTTACAGCTACTGGCGGCTAACAAGAGATGTCGCTTTGTAATTCAGAATACAGATTTTTACTACCATGATATTCATATATTTTTTAAATACTCTATCAGTTTAGTGTTATCGTTCCGGCTGTATCATGGTATAGTAAAAACATCATGATATTGAATAAAATAGAATTACAATTTAAGAACCTTTTTGCAAAATTCGATCGGAGGTAATAATTTAATGGCAACCTGTATATTCGCGTGCTTCATTTCATGCATCATATTATGGAACAAATACCAAAACTATCGATGTTTCAATACATTTTGTGTCACAACACTAGTGCCAGCGGTTCTCTGCCCTAGGGGTTGTACGTTGGGCCATCAGAGGGGACGTTTAGCTATTCGTGCCTATGACACGTCCCGCTGTCATTTCCCGACGAGCGCAAAAGTAAAATTGTGATCACCTTTACACAAACGATCAAAGGGTAATACGAGCACACTTTGTATACCTTTTAGTCGTATAGGTTAGTAAAATTGGAAAAAAGTGTGAATGAGTTCCTGACAGCGTTTAGGTTTTGAACAAAGTTTGATATAAAGAGATCATTGTTCTGGATTTGTAAATAACGAAATAGAAAAATAATAAGAAGACGACGACAGAAATCAATTCAATATATTCTTGAGATTCCTGAGCTCATTTACTCAAGAATTTAAATAGTCTTGATAGAATTGTTCATGTAGAACATGATGACGAACTTTCGTTAAATTTCTTTTGTTATGTTGTATATTAAGGATATTTGGTAATGATATTGGTTCTGGAGATATTTACGCGTACGTTGTTCATCTTTTTTTCTTAATATTGCAAGGGAATGCTGCCTCCCTGAATTTAAAATTCAATGTTTATATTTTTGGTTATTAGAGTCCGGCACGAAGTCCAATGCATAGACTTTTATTACTGGCGGCAAACAGCCTCTCTAGCTGGGACAGGCCCGGGTTCGGGTCCTCTACGTACCAGCGGGCGGCCAGCGGACAACCGTTTCACCGGGTCTCCCTGGCCCCTACTTCAAAGCGATACGCTCAGCGCAGCAGAGCAGGGTTACAGGACCATGTGAGCTGAGAACTGGTGAGACTGTGGCAATCGGGAGGTAGGAGCTGGTACTCGCGCGCACAGTCGGACACCCAAAGGTGCTTTGCGACAGACTCCGACGCGAGGGTGGTCGCTAACCAGTCGAGTCCTATGGGGGGCTCTGCCACCAAGCTAGGCGATATTTAGAAATTACCATCATAAAGCTTCACAACCTGAGATCTTAAGGAATCAGTTGTTCATTTGGTACTACCCAGGAGTCACGTGTAGGGGATCTAGAGAGCCTATGGACGCGAACAACATCGGTTAATAACTCCTAAATAAATAAGGTGAGCAAATACACTACACTATATTACACTTAAAATCGTCATACTGATTAAACTCTACTCCTCATTCGTAAGGCAGATTCCGATGAGAAGAACGAGCAAGAAACTGTAAGGGTTGCTCTTTGTAAATATATGTACATTCGAATACATTTATCATTACAATATTTAATTTAAACAACTTATATCGAGAATACCTGCAAGAACTAAACAGGGTATAATAACTTTTAGCATACAGTTTTTGTTTCGTTATAGTTTTGAATCTTGTATATGACAAATTTTGAATATTAAAGAAGCGTATCCACTGCCCTTTAAATTAATTTGTGACTTTATGAAGACGACTGTCAAAAACAGCAAGTTTATTTTTATTTCTCGTATTAACGTTATGTCTAACTAATATATTTTTTAACATAAATAACATTTTCTACTACTACTATACTACTATGAGGTTAGTGTAGGAATGTTAATATCTTTAAACTTATATCTCAAAGGTACGCTCAGATTGCAAATTACCCTAACCTCACGTTTCTGCAGGACAAAGATTCTATTAATATCGGCGGCGTTACCCCAAAGCAAAATGCTGTATATCATAGTTCATGTAAATTTATGTGTAGAACAACGCAGCGTTCTAAACAGCGCATCCTGTGGCATTGCTCTAAATCAAACGCCCTCGAGCATCAATGTAATATATATTGCCAAGGGCCCAAAAATTGTTCAATCCCTAAACATTTCTTGAGCCTTGGAAGTCCACCCAATCCTTTTAGATTCTGCAAAAATTCCTAGCGTTTTTTATAATATTGTTATTATTTTAACACCGTCGTCGCCTAACGTAACCCACCTAAGATTTTCAGTATAAGCGACTATTAAATTAAATGTGCGGCTTTAAGAAAACACCTCCTTTATGATATAACCGTTAGATCCTTTTGATCCCTCCTTCTCCCGAACGAGGTTTTTTGGGCTCGGAAGATATTATGGTTTAGGTTTATTATGTTTATCTCTTTTTCTTACATCTACGTTAATGCGCGCATTAAATAGGTTTTTGTAACAATTTCGCTGATGTAGTTATTTGACGATAAAGGAAACTAAAGTTCAGAGGAATATTATGTTACTTAAAAAGCAATGAAACAGCTACTATGATTATTATTACAAAGATCAAGCGCACAGACAATTTTCTTCGACCCGGTGGGACTTGAACCCACGGCAATGCTGCACCGTAGCATTGCTCTTACCAACTGAGCTACAGGTCAAGTTACCAAGCTGTCAAATGTCTCCTATGTGGCTTTCGGCATTCGTCGCCACTAGTGATATCTAGTGAGCGATTTTTGAAAAACACATGTAATAACAAGATAAGTGGAGTTATCTCACAAAAATTGAAAGAGTTTATCCTGGGAAGTAATGTTACCTTGCCTATTTCTATCGCCAAGCAGTAATGTAAGTAATACTGCGTTCCTGTTTTGAAGGGTAAGGGTGCTGGTGAAATTACAGGCATATAAGACTTGTGACCTTGTCTCAGGGTGATAAGCGCAATGGCAGTGTCCCTCCGATCTTTGTGATATAGATCTGAGTAGTATTGCAACTGTTATTGACAGTCGTGTCGCTTAACACCAGGTGCACGACTTGTGCGTTCCGTCACTTGGTATTAGAAGAAAAGAAAAATGTACTTATACAGTGTCCGAATTTTTCAATGACAAATCCATAACTTCATTGTCTATTTTTTGACATATCGTCGTTACGCGTCAATTACGCGTAACTAGCACTGGATTATAAGTTTCCATTTCGGTAAATCCGCGTAAATGTCGTGGCAACCAAATCCGCATGATTTACGGGAATCTATCGTTATCAGCTCGAACACATAAATTAAGACTTAGATACTGTTCAAAAATGAAAGTAGTAGATTGAAGTCCCTTTCGTGTAATATTTGGTTTAATTTAGTATTAATACTAAATACGCGGATTTGTACTATTGCCAACGACATGCATATTTATTTTTCAAATTAATATTATTGTTATTAAAAGATCTTTTTACTCTTTATAATTAATATCAATGAAATTGACCAACATCACCATGTTCAAAATATTAACTGACTTCTAAAAACGCTTTTTAAAGTAAGCTTTAAAAAGCGCTTTTAGAACCTTACTGTCGAAGTTTCTACACCGGGAGCCTTTGAGTTGACTACACCAAACGGCCGCTGGAGACCCTACGTGTACAGTACAATAATATTTTTAGGATGATGTTGGGAGTGTCTCGTTTGTGCAGTGCGTCGGGGATATTTTGCAGAGCATGAGACAGATGGTTTTGCTGCCATCCTCCGGAAAAAGACAGCATCCCTGATGCGCAGAGTGCGGGACAGCCCCAACAGTATCCTATAAACTGTAGTTGGTAGGATTACCTCTCCCATGTGGCAATGCCTCATGAGGAAGGTGGTTTGAAAAGGATAAAGTAAAAAAACTCTACTTACATTAATTTATAAGCACTTTTCTTATTATTATTATTATTATTACTAACAAATTATGGAACTCGTTGTCGTATGTAAAAGAATTTTAATTAATTTTTTTTTTAATATAAAGCTATGTAATATACCTGCAAATGTGTAATATACCTTCAATATATTTGTGTGACTCATGTTTGCTTGGACACGGTGAAACTTTTTCTTTTTTTTTATGATAACTAGAGACGAGACGAAGCAGTTGCAGTACCACTCAGAGTTTTAAATTCCAAAGAGGGACATTGCCACTGTACCCGTCACCGTGATATATAAATTAAAAAGTCCCATTAGCCGGTAATTTCGCCAGTACCCTTTCACTTCAAAACCTGAACCCAGTAATGTTCACACTACTGCTTGGCGGCAGAAACTGATCTTATTTGGTTACATATCAACTTCCATACAACCTGTGATTTATACTATGATTAATTATGAACTGTCATGAAACAAGCATTAACGACAAGATTCACACAACCACATGCGACAATTCGTCAAGGTTAACAAGTCCATTTTCAAGATTTATAAAGTATTAAAACTTTTGTAGAACCAGGTCACTTCCAGACGTGTTAATGCAAATATATTGTTCATTGGAATTCCCTGTGCTGGGATATTGTTACATAATAGACCCCCTTACACAGTCGCTCTATGGAGCGTATGGAATTGCGCGCGGGAAAGATTTTTGTTACAACGGAAAGACCGTCCGTGTAAAGGCAATTTTTTTTTTAATTTATTTGGTCAGTCAACAATTTTTACACCAGTAAAAGATCAGAAACGTACATGAAAAACTTAAAACTAAGTGCACAATCTATTATAGACCGACACTATATGCACAATAAATTATTGCAGTGTAAAAAGAAACTTACAAAAAGAAAAGTGTAAATATTAATTTAACCACACAAATCACTTACAAAAACAAATAGTGTTAATATCTCAAGATTAAGCGAAAGAATAAAATAAAAGTTGGGTGACAGGGTTTTAGAACGGTGATGAATATTACGCGCTTGGTTTTTACTGCAGAGAAGTAGTGTAAATCAATCGTTACGTAATGATTATTGCACAACTGGCAAAGCGAATGTGAAAATTCGCGCCTAAAAGAGTACTGCGAAAAGACTTCAAAGAAGCTTTGTAATCTAAGCAGTATGTGGGGAACATTAAATGATATAAGGTTTAGAACTGGACTGCATTTAATTTGATTGTTTAATATTTTATTTAAAAACATCATTCTCGATTGCGTGACTGATAAGCGCTATCGCGCGGTCTTTCCCTTTTCCTTCCAACATCTTTATATATTCTTGACATATTATGTATCACGCGCGATAGTCATGTATCAGGTCACTCGCCTGTGCAAAGCCCGCTAATGTAACAAATTTTCAAAAGGTTCTATTTTTGATTTGGCAGTATTGGATTCTGTTTAATTGAAATGCAAGTATGTAGAAAAGAATAGCTACACCCCTGAAACTTTGTTTTTATGGTTGCCACATTGGTATGTTTACATAGGTGCCTATTTACATTGCTACATAGTGGTATTTACATAATATCGCAAATTTACACATTTCTATATTCTTCGTCATCAATTTGTAGAATTTTGGTTGAAATATTTCGTTGCTCTGACCACAAAAGCAAGTTGTGTTATGATGTTGATGTTAGAACTAATTAGAAAATGATATTGATAATATATATTTGCCTAGAAACAAAAATCGTGATACGTAATATAATTAATAAGAAAAGTAAAGATGAGTACGACTGAGAAATTGTCGTCTTTGTTGATGACAAGTGACTAATTAATCCTATACCATCTGATGCATGTTAATGCTTTATATAGAACGAGCGAAGACGGCGAACGACAGCAATCTGCGAGCAAAAAACCTTTTAACCTAATGTTAGTGGGCAACATGCACAAAGACCTTCAATGTCCAATTGACCCAAATAGACACACAAATAGTTGAAAGGAAGGCGTACGAGGTCATTATTCGCTCTGTAACCCGGCAAAAGTGTCAGGACGAGAGAGGACGAGCATTTATCTACATCCTAAGGGCACCACTGATTTTGGGAAGGATATTAGAGCGAAATAGGGTTTTTCAAGAAATCAACGGGATAATAAATTATTTTAGCTGGATTTAGTGGCGCGATGAAGTTCCGATGGAAACGGACAAGGAAAAAGGGGAAAGTATTTTTCTGGACGTTGTGGCTTGATTGGACGTGGTTGAACACAGCGATAGCGTTGATTTAGTTTTGAAATTGGCTTGGAAATTGTTGTGGCGAGCGTAATTTTTGGGATATAGAATAGACTACAAAATACACGGGTATAAAAATACCAATCTAGCACACAAAACTTATTGTGCTTTTTTTAGAAATTTGAATTTATATTGAAACAGTTTTTATAGTAACATACAGGGTATAATCGTTACTAGTGCAATTATTCCGTAAATATAATCTGATATCGAAGGTAAAAATAGATATATACAAAATTTTAACGTTAAACGCTCCCACACCTCCAGTATGACATTGGCTAAGAGGTAGTTAGTTGACCTAATTTAAGAGATGACAATAAGTTTACAGGTGACAAAACTACTATAAATATCGTAATAAAAAACATCAATACAAATCTTTTATTTGAATAAAAACAAAAGTGGTGTTTATTTTTAAGTAAGTACAAAATATTGTATTCAACTCAGTTGTTAGAAACTAAAGTCTCTCTACGTCATACTAAATGTATCCTCAATAATAATAACGCACACAATCAACATGACCCCGCACAAGCTCACGAGAGAAATAAATGTAGGCCATACAAATATTTCTCCCGGCCCTGGAATCGAACTTGGGACCTCTGCGTGGCCACGGAGGCAGTTTTGAATATTTATAGTTAAAAAAAAAAGTTATTGAAATTGTTTTACTTATTTGGTAACGTACTTTCGATATATTAAGGTTTTTGAGTTTTAAGGATAACACCCTGTATAAAGCTACGGCATTGGTTTTTTTGCATTGCTGTCTATTTGTACACCCTGTAGTCTATCCATAGATCCGAACGGACCAAAAGAATCTTGCAAGTTTAAAATTTTTGTCGGAGGCCAAGCCGGAGCAATCTTTTGCTCCATTAAGCTCTTCACGCTCACCGCCTATGGAAATTGGACGTAAAACGAAATATGTTAGTAGGCAGTAGTAGGCACATTTTCTGGAATAGTTATTCCCTGAGATTTGTAGCATCGTTTAGAGTTAGAGAGCGTTTAGTTTTCGGGGTACTGGAGTATGACGCGTCGAGTTTAGAGGTTATTCCTTGTGTTTGAGAAGCATTATCTCCAGTAACAAGATAATTGAGGCTATAAGCGCAAAAATGGTGTAACGCACATTTTTTTTTACAATATTACTTTAAATGATTTTGAAGTACGTAGTTATTTTAAATTTGGATGCTATTTTTGACCGACTTCAAAAAAAGGAGGAGGTTCTCAATTCGACTGTTCTTTTTTGTATGTATGTTACGCGATAACTTCGGACTTGATTTGTGAATCGATTTTGATGATTCTTTTTTAACCGACTTCAAAAAAGGAGGAGGTTCTCAATTCGACTGTATGTTTTTTTTTTGTACGTACATATGTTACGCGATAACTCAGGTATTAATATGAACCGATTTTTAGTTGGAACGAGTGAACCCATGTGAACTCTTGTTCCAGTGGACCAAGAGTGGAGTGGAAGTACAAGCAGACGGATTATTTTTTCTACATTGAAAATTATTGGAACTATACTGTAAGTAACCCACGCATATTACATTTTCGTATATTTTGAGATAAAAAATAAAATGTATACAAAAAAAAAACTTTTTTTTCTCCGTAACTATCAACTTTTCAAGAAATTATACAAGAATAAATAAATAAATAACGCACACACTCAACATAGCCCCGCACTAGGGAAACCCTGTGTCGCGGGTGCCATGGACACACATATTGACAACCACAAATTACACCCAAACTCACGAGAGAAATAAATGTAGGCCATACAAACATTTCTCCCGACCCGGGAATCGAACCTGGGACCTCTGCGTGGCAGTCCGGCATGGTAACCGTTCGGCCACGGAGGCAGTTAAAAGGCAGAATAAAAGTTGCCAGGAATGTTATTATCTGTCATATAAAAAACTACTCAAGTCCTGACTTGAGTATTGAGTAGAGTTCTGGAATACGACCCTCGAAAGTTATAGAGAAGAAAAATAATTCAAAGTGGGTTACACCACTTTTGCGCTGATAGCCTCAATTATGTAATGAGAAATTTACTAGCTTTACAAAGCATTTGGGGGATAATTGAATAAAGATTCTGCCTGTGTGTGTGTTGTGAACTGGGCAGAACCAGAGTTTATGTACATCGTATTATTCAGGTGTAGGGGAACGTATACCCCTATTGGGAGCCAGCGGGTAATGAGAGCGGTGTTAAATTGGACTTTCCCAATGCTCGTATTTGTGCAAACGGCACTCCTATGTCTTCGTTAACGTTCGACAAGGTTCGAGTCCCGTGGGCGCCGACGTGGACGTATGATATGGTTGTATGTTTTTCGCTCCGCGCTTATAACATTTGCCAAATTCCATCATCACAGGTAAGCATTAGAATGCATAGATACTACATTGTATTTACACTAGCTATATCATCATATCTAGGAAATGAAACTATTTTTCCGGATTTAAATTAATAACTATTAAAGGTTTTTAATTAAAATGTATTTAATTAATAACTTTTGTGACTATAGTGAAAAAATAGGGTGGTTTGCATTAATATTAGACATAACTGGTTGAAGACTGTACCACCGCAGTCAACCGTGACCATGGGACCTGTTAAGGGCCCGAAACGTCGGTTTGTTTGAAAAAACAAATATACGCGATTTAAATCCGGAAAAATAGTTTCATTTCCTATGTGTAACAATCGCGAAAACCTAAGACCTCGATCATCATATCTATTCAAATTTTAGAAGTTATGCTTGAAATCACAATAAAAATAGAAATGTTTTTACTATTTTATTCCTTCTTCAATTCGATGTTACGCGGGTAATGAGAGCTATTTGGCTCTCCTTATCCCATTGCAATATTCACTGGATATTTCTTTAACACTTTCTTGTTTATTTTCATTACTTTTTAACAAATTTATTTTATTACTTAATTTTTTTTTCAGACTGATTATATATAATGGCTCCCATTTGACATGCGGGATTCTTACCAGCTCCCATTTCGCGAACTGTGGGGTAATGGGAGCGAATGACATGTTTTAGTTTTTTCTTTTTAATCAAATATTATATCTTAGTTTTATATTTTTTCTATGATTATCTAGTACCCAGATATGTGAAGCATAAGTTCGTAACTAATACAAATTTAAACTGCAGAAAATATGACTTTAATTATCAATTCTCCTTAGTAGACTCCCATTCGCCCACGTTCCCCTACAACTTTTTTTAATGTGTCAGACAATCGTACCTGGTATGTGGGTCCTAAATCTGCTAATTTTGTAATTTGTACTTTTGTTTGACCACGATTTCTTATATTTAGCGAGATTAATCTCGCCGGCCTATTTCCACCAAAAATTGCCTAGGCGTCAATTCTATTATTTTCTATTCTATTGCAACTCGATATTACTATAATTGCAATATAATCTCAATGAATGTCCAGGGGTTTCAAGAAAATTAGCAGACTTGGTCTCAAACTAGAGACTTTCATGTAATTATTAATACAAAGTTCGTACACTCAGAAAAAATCCTTCGATCCGGCCGGATTCGAACCGACGTCTTCTAGCTTACCGTTGCAGACGCTATACCAACTAAGCCACGGAACAAACCAGCGCACCTCACGAATTTTTCTATGTGCTTGCGTCGTGTCTTTGTATTTGGTTTTTCAACGATTTTTTAGTCGTAGCGTCATCTATGAGAAATCTATGAAAGATTTATCACCCAGTTAGTACCTTTACCGCTACCAGTCCTTTATTTTTATTTTTTTTGACGGGGGAAATCTTTATGGATACCCCTGAGCCCAGGGAGACTCAGGAGTTATGTGGGGACTCTCCCTCCAAACTGGAGGGACTACCCCACTAAAACCCCCCCGGGTTTCCCTCTCGCCGGTTGAGTCGGCGCCGTGGGATCAGTGAACATTCACCACGACGCCGCCCGGCCGCCCTAGCTTACGCCAGGGCTCCCGCGCCAACGGAGGGACGAGTCGGTTGTCCTCCGACCCACCCCCCAGACGAGTGAGGCCGTGCAATGCAGACTCCGGAGACCGCTACCAGTCCTGGCGAGAGATGTCGCTATTCACTGTATTTTAAGTTTTTATTGATTTGATATTCAATTATTTAATAATTGTAACAAACTAGTGGAGTAATTTCACAAAAAAATAATGGAATATCAATTGAATAAAAAAAATAAAGGACTGTCATGTATTTTGAGCAGTGGTCGGAATTCGATGGGGTTAATTTACTTAAAACATGATCGTTTCCTTAGTATGGATATATCCATTTCGTCATCAATACGTATAAAATGTCTCTTTTTATTGTTTATTTTGTAATCATTCTAAAATATAGGTCGTCTCAAGTTTATTTTTTAAATGGCTAAAGTATTTATATACACGAGTATCTATAGAAACACAACAACAATATTATTTTTTGAGACAATAATTTGTAGCAAATACATAATGGAAAATAATAATCAAAATTGCAATACATAATCCGCATATTTTTGTTTTTAAATTTTTATCTTGACGCACTTTCGTATATTTCTTATCAATATATGACGATCCTTGATGGAGAATGATATTTGATATGTAATTTAATGACAACAATATTATTTAATGAATTGTTAATTTTCTAATTGTTGTGTATTTTTCTTACAATTTTCATTTTTGTTTGACGGTCTCAATATAATTTCTTATACTTTGACTTTGACATGTAGTTATACTGTAATGTTAGCAAATGAATCTGAGGGTCGTATTCTAGAACTCTACTCAATGCTCAAGTCAGGATTGCACTGGAAACAAAAGCACTGGAAATACGACCCTAATGGCAGGGACTTGAGTATGATTTCGAGTGCTTTAAACCATACTCAAATCCTGACTTGAGTATTGAGTAGAGTTCTAGAATACGACCCTGCATCTGAATCTGTATAATCGGTTCCGAGAAGTTTCGGGCTTTATAGAATCATCTGGTCGTAGATCACTGATTCTGAGTGAGACCCAGAGCACCCAGACTAGAACTAACTTAGAAAAGTTAATTACCCAAATAGATTCTACCGGTAATCGAACACGGGTTCTAACCGTTGGGCCATCGTGTGTTGTATAGCTAGAGTTTATCTCTCATTTAATTACAGACATAAATCACGAAGCATTTTGTCAGAATAATCATGCAATATGTTTTCACACAGGTAAATAATAAAGTATAACGTATTCAATTTGGCCATTAACCTAAATGGAAACTCATAATCCAATGCCAGTTACGCGTCATTGCACTATCACTGACGATATGACAAGTGCGCCCCAACTACAATGACGGACTTAACTGTTATCAATTTCTAAAGTCGTAAAACAATTCTATTGATAGTAAATCGTGTTTCGCTTACATTGATAATGATAAATTCTTGGTACTCCAATTACAAAGGCACCGAAAAGCGATAAAATAAGTCATAAAGAATTTGTGTTATAAATGGAATATTATCGGTGTTTATTTTAATCATTTCAAGTCAATCTTATTCTTTGTTCAAATAATAATAAATCACAACAACAAAATAAAAGGATTGTTGTTATTGTATTGAGTAGATTAGTCAAAGCGCAGCCAGCGAAGCAAGCGAAGTTTTTCTTGACATCCACTCAAATTACAATATTTGGGAAAGAAATTTCTTGGTTGTTAAAGCAAGCATTTAAAATACCACATTTGTATTGACCTGCCGCCCTTCAAACAGAGGATGTAGGTTCGAATCTGGGCACTTCTAAGTTTATCGGAATTCTAAAGCCTCGCCTGACAAGAGACCATTGATGTTGATGATTTGACATAAAATATAATTCTGCAAGTCGCAATTAAGCTCAAATTTGTAATATCTACCTGTAACCAGGGAAAAATGAGGTCAAAGGTCTATGACAAAAATATATTAAATGGCAAAATTCGTATAAGCCCACATGGGATCGTCCTTAGCCGTTCGCTAAATAAATGTGGAAGCGAAACGGTTCTTGCGAATCTTTGGAATATCCACAACATAGGCTTGGAATCTACGTCTGGTCCCATATCCCATTCCAGATGATGGAATGTTGAACGTGGAATTAAATCATGCAATTCCATCGCACACTCTCCGTGATATATCCTGTAGAATTCTGACAAGGAGGCAACTTTACATTGGTGTTCAAGGCTCAGCAGCTTTGCCTCTACTAAATCCGAATCACCTATAAACCTCTTAGCACTTTTTTAGTGAATCCAGGGTGGTCAGTTGGTGTTTAATAAGTGTTACATGTACGAACTACAGGAAACAAATTGTGTATATCGTAATTAATACAAAGATCCAACACATAAAAACATTTCTTTGAACCTGTAGGACTTAAATCAACGACCATGCTGCACCGTAGCGGTGCTCCAACCAACTGCTCCACAGGTCAAGTTATCGAGCTATAGATATTCTCCTATGTGGTTTTGTTATAGATTTTTGTACTAGCTTTCGGCATTCATCGCCGCTATAGGCATCTAGTACTTGTGACCTCTAGGGGCACTATATTTGACATTCAAAATTGTTCAAGTATTTTACGCGCTTGCTAGCAACAATTCTTACTGTAAACTAACAAATAGATAATGTACTAATAAACTCCGTTACGCCAAATTAATTTTTTGACATACTTGAGCCGATTGATTAACCATGATAATCATATCATGTGTTTTGCAATAATCACTTTTATCGGGGTTAAACTTAATTTACTTAATCCGGACTTTGACCTGAGGATCATAATTATCAAAAGTTATGTTACTTTCTTTGTTTTGTTTACACGTTTTGTGGTTTGTAAAAGGAACTATTTTTTTAACGCACACAGTCACTAAGGAAACCCTGTATCGCGGGTGCCATGGACGTACACATAGACACCCAAACTCTCGAGAGAAACAAATGTAGATCATACAAATATTTATCCCGGCCCTGGAATCGAACTCAGGACCTCTGCGTGGCAGACCAGCGTGGTAAGCGTTCAGAAACGGAGCTAAATATAGTTATGATATTCAATAATAATATTCGAAATTGTCAATAATGATAAATATATAATTGCATCTATAATGACGTAAACCAATATTTCATTTGTGGTTTGAAGGTTTGCATCGTGGGTTCTGGACGAGGAGGTCACGATTTCGATTCCTGGTAGGATCAGTTAGAGAAATTCATCATCATTATCAACCCATTTATACGTCCCACTGCTGGGCACCGGTTTCCTCTCAGGCGAAGGTTTAGGTCATAGTCCGCCTCACTGGCCCAATGCGGGTTAGGGGCTAGTCTGGATTCGAATCCACGGTCTCTGGTAGGTCAAACCTATAGGGCGTTTGCATACTACATCCGATTCGTATTCGTTCCAAATACGAGACTATACAAATCACTTCGGATGTCGCTTGTGCACTAAGTCTAATTTGAATCCGAGAGAATACGAATATCGCTTGTACACCTAGATATAAAATGATCCCTGTGATATTTTGGACCGTCATATTTCGGATTCGGAATTGATAGGAATCGGTATTAACATTAGCGGATTATTATTTTGGGAAATTATCTTTACTAAATTGTAGGTGTTCTAGATAGTGCCTAGGTGTGTCGTTTCTCTGACACTTATATTACAGACAGGCTATTCCCTAGTTTTGGATCAAATTGGTTTGGTTTACGGGCACATTATTTGTTACAGTTAATGTCCGTCATTCCAAGTTAAAATATGAAATTAAGTGTTTTAAAAATGGCTAGGTGAAATACAATGAGAGTTTCTATATATCCGCTCACGCGATGCGCTCCTTCTACCGCAAAATGGCGGCTATTTGGTTTCGCAAATTAGAAAAGCATTCAGTTTAAATACAAGTTTATATAAATAAAAATTATTATTCTGCATTCCTAAATAAATACCCTCCTTACTACCAATAAAAACATCTCAAATAAAATGCAGTAATACACCGAAAATCCTGCACTTAAAAAGCACAAATGAAATTTTTGGTGTATATGGATATATATGATAATATTCCGTTTGAGTGGTTCTAACGTTTACCATGAAATTACTCCTTAAAGTATAGTTTATAAACATTTATATTCAGGGTAAACTTAAAAAACGCTACTTACGGTATGTTTTCAATAAATAAACACCAAAATCACCAGCCCAAACAATAACACACACGATTGTCGTGACGTATTTTCGAAGTTGTTTATTTTTTTAAATGACAGACCCAGGCATTAAAAACTTTATGGTTTGCTAGAGTAGTTACCGAAATAGCAATTAATATTAGTTCTTTTACATGTTATAACTTCGATATCCGATAAATCGGTATAAAATCATCACCGGCACCTCTAGGGGTGGTATGAGTCTACGGCTGCATGTATCGCGTGAGCAGATAAACAATGTTGAATATTTTAACTATCCTTTTTGTCAAGAAAGCTTTAAAAGATATTAAAGTCATTTATCTTATATTTTGAATTTGCTACTTGTGTACTTCACGACCTTTTCCCGTTCGGGTAGGCAGAGATAATAGCCTTCCACTTGCTACGATCTTGACACACATCCAAGGGCACATAATTCAGAGAGATACCGGTTCCTCTGTGGAAAGGAAAACTAGGAACTCCTACACAGAAGGCAATTGTATTCTCAACTAGACTATTATTGCTTAGGAAGTTACCACACGGAATCGCATTGAGAATCGAATTCAAGTTTTTTCCCGTAGTAATACGGTTTATTTTGCTCTGGTCAAACGTCAGGGTCACTGGCTTTATTTTCAGAATTATTTTTTTGACAAACGAAGTTACAGCCATTTGAAAAATGTATATCGTATACCACACGTTTTCTATTTGGTTCAGTCGGTATTAAACAAAAATTGGCATATGTAAAGTACCATTTCAAAATTGCAGTTTTCTTGTAAGATTTTAGAGGTAAGTTTGTGTTTTTCTTTGTCGTGAAAATTTTTAGGAATTGTGTTTCACACCTTATACTAATCAGTGTACATCCTCAATTAGAAAGAAAGAAAGAAAGAAACATTTATTCGGCTATTACAAATAAAATATACAAATAATAATAATAATATTAACCTAAATTTCAATTAAAAAATAAACCACTAAAAAAAGTAATAAAAAAAAATATATATTACTAAGTACATAATTAATAGCCGAAAAGGCTAGCGAGCTCAGCTTAATGCTGGGTAGAGCCACAGCGCTGAATTCCACTATATATTTTTTCCGAAGTAATTGATTCAACTCTTTCACTGTTATGTGGGATCTATCAAAGCCATTTGAGGTTGTATCGACCCTTAAACCGGTCAAAAAAAGACTATCCACCCTAAAACGACTTAAGTTTTTTCCAACCTGCTCAAACGTTAATAAATGTGGTATCTCCTTTTTACAATTATGCATTGAAACTTATATTTACGTCAAAAATGGCGCGTCTGCATGCGAAGCCGACAACAAGAGGGGTTAAGATAAGAAGTCTTTAAATGTGTATTAGCCAAGCCTTCGGCTGTCCATAATCCTTTTCCCCGAATATTATTATATTAGATATTCAAATTTTATGTTAATGAGTGTACGCCTAATCGTAGGTTTCTGCCGCACAGCAGTAGTGTGAGCATTACTGAGCTCCGGTGTCGAAGGGAAAGGGTACTGGTGAAATTACAGGCACATGGGACTTGTCAACTTATGTCTCAGGGTGACAGACGCAGTGGCAGTGCCCCTTAGATGTTTGCGATTCGAAGCTCATAATTGTACTGCAACTGTTATGGATAGTCGTGTCGCTAACTAACAGGCGAACATATCACTACCATACTTAAATGTAGGAACTAGCTCACAGTGCCATTTTAGACGACTTCTCATAAATGCAATATAAAATTGTAGGCAATTCTTAAGATCATATTAAATGTTTTTTTGCATTAATAATAAACACTTGTAAAGTAACGTTCATTTACTAGAGTAACAAGGGAACGAACCACAAAAGATCCTCAAAGAGCAAGCGAAAAAAAAAACTAATAACTCACAAATTATCTAAATATTCTCATAATATCTTTTTATCAATAATAAGCAGCTCTTTGAAACCTCCGGTGTGACGGCTGACAGCTACTTCCACTTAACTAAGTTTAGATATCCAAACAGGAAATAGTCTAAACCTCTTTTATTGAGCGTGCTTGTAAAGCATTTTTTTTGTGTTTTACGCCACGTATTATTTAGATTTTATAAGCGCTAAATATCAAAATACAGACGACATACATTCTTCATGGAACTAGTGTTTGCTTACGACTATAACAAACTATTAATTGTGAATTCAGTCATCAACTCTGTGTACATCCCGACAAGGAAGTTTCTCAATTGAGGTGGAGATAGAACAATGTGCATATGTGTAATAAACCAGCCACGTATATTATACACGAGGACAATAAACAAATCCCCAAAACTATCCCGAGCCCGCATCACGGAGCCGGCTTTATGCAAACTTGAATAAGCTTCGCCGCTCCTCCAGTTTCAGTTTCCGAAATGAGATAAAACAGGTTCAAGAAGTTTAATGAGTAACAGCTTTAGCGAAGTAAACTTCACTCCATTCCCCACTTTGTGGGTAATTAACTCCAGCATTCAAAACCAAATGAATGACACACTAAACTTACAAATACTAAACAAACCTACTTCTATTTGCAGACACAAAGTTTGTGATTGAAATTAACTAGCAGAACACGAAAACGGAAACTCGAATTTCAATTAACCCTCCGCTACAAGATTCCATACTTAAAAACTAGCAACAAACGAATGCAGTGATACTAATATAAAGGCGCCTCGGGAATTAATTTTTAAATAAATCCACACATAAATCATTCAGGCTGGTTACCACCCGCTGCTCTACTTATATCGGCTTTATGATCCTTTTTGTCACATTAATTCACTGTCGGAATGTTTACTGGCTACATCGGAAAAATAAACGCTAACAAAGGCCACAAAAAGTATTACAAAAATTAAGACTTAGATAAAACAAAAAGTTTAGGCTTCAAGGAATTCGACTCCAGGAGTTTCGGCAACAGGATAAATATAAACAGTTACTCAAACAATCACGTGCGCGACGCGCACTTCTATGAAATGATACGATTAAGCTACAAAATGTCAAAAAGCAAAAGCACGAAGGGCTAGGGGCGGCGACCGCGGCTCATGCAGGGGAGAGAGGGGCAAAGGGGAGCGTGGCCGACAGTTTCTCGCCGACCACCGCGCCGCGAGCACGCCTTGTGATGCGCTCCGCGTTTTGACGCGACATGGCCTCGTCAACGACCGGCAACATCGTCATAGAGTGGTTGCGATCGCTCCACTTGGGCCAATACGCGGAAAGTTTTATAGACAATGGTTATGATGACTTAGAAATATGCAAACAAGTTGGGGAACCCGATCTGGATGCAATCGGCGTTCTCAACCCTGCACATCGTCAACGTTTATTGCATTCTATCAGAAGTTTGAGAGAAGAAGGTGCAGCAGCTGTTTACTACACTTTGGAAGAAGCATCTGCTGCTAGAGACTCTTGTCGCTGTGAAGAAGAAGCCAGAAAAGAACAAGCTGCAGCAATAATAGAGTCTGCGAAGTATGTGGATGAGTACGAAGAAGGCAAGGCTGAGTTAGTGAAAATTCCACGTATACAGCTGAAGCGTCTTCTTCGAGAACGACTTGCTCAAGATGGGATCCGCTTGAGCCTCCAGCCATATTCAACCACGGTCAGTGTTTTGTTAGCCCCACTAAGCGGGCAGTGCTTCTCGCGGTAACGGCGTGTGATTTGTGAAAGTGACGTAAGGGCATAGATGAATGAGTTGGTATGCCCATGCTATTGTGTCTGTAGTGGATCGTGATTCGGAAAGTTTATATTTTGAATATCACATGAGGCGACCGCGTAGAGACACTGCCTGCGCCTTGTTATTTCTTTTGAATGAGTCCGTGTGTGGTACGGGCCATCTTCGGCCGCCCCGGGCGGATCGCTTCTCGGGACGTGTTGCCATAAAGTTTGTTGCGTGCGTGATTTCCCTCGAGATGAGGAGTTTGCGCGCCTTCCTGTCGTGAGAAGATTGTAATCGCGTGCCTCCCGGCTCTAAATTGGGTTTTAAGATAAATCGCGCAACCTGTTTTAGCTCCCTGAGGCGTTAATTAGTTATACAACTTGTTCGGACATGAAACCAAGATACACTGCTACATAAAATTGATTACCATATGCATTTAACGGCTGCAGTTATCTCACGAACATTGCAAGGCCCTAATAACATCGCTTAAACAAATTGCAAATGGTTATAAATATGTGTGCAATCTTCAAGCAAATGGCGTTATGGACTGGATCTTAAAAGTTGTGAACTACATTCGTTGGAGTTTTACGGTCTCTTAAATTTTAGAATCCATCAAAGATTTTAAAGCAATAAACGTGATAATAAAATCCCAGGGATCAATTTCAATATAAAATTCAATGCTTACTTCCAAGTATCAGCGTTGTAAAATATCATTATACAAAGCGTAACCATTTCTAAAATAATTTATGTATCGCTTACGCGTTGTCTTCATCACATGGGCGGAAGCGCTTAGTTGATATTTTAATTGAGCTGTTATTAATTATTCGACTGGGTAGTGATTAAGGGGGCGGAATATTACGTCGATGGCACGCCCTTCTGTGCCGTGTTAATTGTACTCGACATTTGTCAGTTACTCCTTCGCGATATGATACCCTTGACTCAAGCGGGCATTTTTATCGTTAAATACACTAACTTTCAAAAGTAAATAAAAAAAGCGGCAATGTTAAGTACACAACTATATTTTGATAAGCGACTATTGTTCAAAGATATGCTGACGTTACTGCAATAGAAAATATCGATAATGCGTGTTTAAAAGACTGATGTTTTACAGTTAAAAATATTACTTCCTGAGTACACGACCGCACGCTAAATACTTAACTAGCTTTCTCAGTATTCCTTGTTGTTTACTGGCGGCAAAACTTCTTTGTTTCCAACAACGAACACAATACAGTTCAGCTTCTAATAATTTCGTTTACGAGCCGTTGGGAATTGGCCACAATGGACGCTACAAAATGAATGAAGTGCCTTGAAAAGAAAATACACTTGCACTATATGTTGATTATTAAACACAAACTTACAGACTTATAAATCCTGTTAATTAGAGCAAAGCTAAACTCATACTCTAGTAATTATGGAATGTTATGAATCAGGTTATACTTCTCATCAAATGGATTACCTTTTTCAATTATCTACATTATAACACATCTATCTCGGAATGTGAAGCGATGAGCCTACCGTAATTACCTGTGATGATTTTTTACCGGTTTTGGGTTCCCGTGTTGAAACCTGTTCGATCTCAAGTGCGCCAAGAATCCACAGCGTACAGGCGTTCATCGTCGACAAAAAAAAAGTCCACGAAAGCCACCGGCTGACTTCGCTAGACTAGTATCGCTTTCGTATAAAGACTGCTGCTGTAAATATTTACTGAGCAAAGTTTGTGCCCGACACTTACCAAATCTGTTTATCAAGGACACATTTTAGCAGAATAACATTGGTTTAAATTTTAAAGGGGAGAGTAGATCGTAGATCCTGTTAATGTTCCCATTTGTATCAATTTCTCCATTATTAATGGAATTTGCTGCCACCGTTAAATTATATCGATGCTCACTATTACCATGTTGCACATTGTTCGATCGATCCACCCTCATGTCTACCTGGGGCATTCCTTTCATCCATTCGCAGAGCAAACAAAGCCGTTGGCTACAGATTTTTTTCACCAGTAACAAATAGCTTTGTAAAACGATTACCACCGGAACTAGGTACAAAGGATCTGACAAATTTCGTCGGGGTATCGATAACGTGGTTCCGACTAATAGGCTAATGTTTATGTTTTGTTGGCGCCCATTGTGCGTGGCACATCCGCTTTTCGAAAATACATTTCAAAACTATCAAAAATTACTGTTATATGCGTTATAGAACTAACGCCGTGACCACGACTAGCCATATAAAAACTAATTTGAAGGTAATTTCCTCCCACACATCCTACTTTGTAACAGATCTTCGTGGCGATCACATTATAATCTATTGATTCCTCGGCCCGTGTTGCTAATTTTATTAATAGAAGGGTGGCGATCCGTTAATGTTATGGATTATATCGACATTAACGCTTTTCAATAGATTGGGTTTCATATTCAATTTATTTGTATTATCTTTGCTCTGTAAATCAGTACAGACAGACAGACAGTCGGTCATTTCGTTCTATTTGATCCTTCAATCAGTACTTAAACCAATTAGACCGTTTAATTGAAATGTTTATTTAGTTCAGTGTCACCAGGCTGTGGTAATAAAGCGATAACTAAAACCCATAGTAGCGGGCTGTTTAAAAATCCACTTACCAATACGTCGATATGAGACGGTTTAAATGCCACGCATATTTTAATGATGGTAAAAAACATATTAATGTTCCACCATTAGACCTTACTTCGGATAGAAAAAAGCTGTCTCACTATCTATATTCAACAGCTTTGGACGACTTAGTAAACATGCAAGAGTTGATAGAAAAACTAAATTAATGAACGCTCTCCTCTCAACGAAATTAGTTGGTATACGTAAATGGAAAGCCTAAATTCAATTGATGTATAGCTCATTTAGAAAAAAAGAAACAGGAGCAGAGTCACTATTATCTGGATTCGTAATGCGTGGGCAAATGTTTTGATAGCTTCTAAGTAGGAGCAATCAAAAGCGGTAAACAAAAGCAACAACAAAAGCTTAAGCAAGCGGCAAGCAATTTAATATTCTTTATCACTGCCTACGAGTGCTTGGTGAGAAATTTCGTTTCGAAATCTTCAACTTCCGCCGTCATAAATAATGTTTCCATAGCTATCTGTTTTATAATCAACGTGTGCCGCAGCACGTTTAACTAAATATTTGCTTTAATTAAAATTGTGCTTCTATACAATACGGTTGTTTGCTCTGAAGCGAGGCCTAATATTAGCTCGGTCGGGTTTTTCTACCTGTTTCGTCGCTTTGTTACTACGAATGTGTGCGAAGTCACGCAGTGTGGCTTTGGTTCCTTGTTTCTCGTCGACTGCTTTACGTTTTATGTTCGCCAGGTATTTTTATTCGTGTAATATAACTTCGTAAGCGTTTTATTACCTGCCTTTTTGGCAATTAACTGAAACCTTGGCTTACGAACAAATAAGTAAAAAGTAATGCGGTCAGTTTCGCTCTATACGTTCCGTTCGTTCGAACTTAATAGACGTAGTTACAATATGCACCTGAAGATCTATAAGGATATTTCAAAATACATTCCAAAACACGGAATGCTAATAGAAGTCGCTACTATATTCAAGTCGAGCTACAGGAAGGAGTATAGAGCCCTACAATAACATATCAGGTCGGAACTTCGCCAGGTGTAAGACGCGCAGTTTGCCCGTCGTGTTTGATGTTTGTTCGATCCACACAAAGCCGTCAACCCAACGGCAAACTTAGAAGATTTGCTCTCCAGCTAGTTGGGAAGATTAGCATCGGTGATTGGGAGGTCAGAGCCGGTTTGCGTTTGCTAAATTACTTAGCGTTAGGTCTCTGAGACTCTCGGACTTGCTGAGTTTCAATTCTGCTCCCGCTCGCAAAATTGATTAGGCTGGTAGTCGACACTTAAACTTTACAGACATCTTGTTAATGCCAAACCAACTGTAGTCAGAAATTTAACCACACGTGAGACAAGTGATTCTTGGCTTTCTCTATTTTATTGATGTCCGTCTTAAAGAGCTTCTTTAAGTTCCTAAGCATGGTTGTATTAAGAACAGAGCAAACACTTATGGTCCGATTCGAAGTAGGCGTAAAAGTTTATAATATTCTCAACAGCCTTTTATAACGTTGTTGTTAGTACAAACAGATAGCGTAGGCAGTGGCCGGTCAATGCGGTTCAATTGTTTGTTTTTCACGCCGCGTTCTTGGGAAGCTTCTAATCGATTCGATGATTACAAAGTACTGCTTTACGTGTAGTAAATTTAGTATTGTTTACACTTCTCGTTTTTTAAACTCACGGTTAAGCTCAGTCTATATTTCACATTCTTAATGTGTGCGTAAATGAGTTGATAATTTTATAGGAGTTGGCGTCGTGTTCGGTGTAACATATTCCCGGTAATGTGTACAATTGTACACAATGTAAGTATCCATTCTTCGATTTATATAAATTTAATTTACTTCGAAATGCGGTATGATTCATGTTTTAGAATGAAAGATTTATATAGAATCGTTTACCTCAAAAGTGCTTACAATGTCGCGTACATCACTACAGCTATAAAATGTCCAGTAGATTTATTTACAAGAAATCTCAATCAAACATAAAAGAGCTTCTTAGAAACTGCTTGGAAATAAACTTTCGAGAATCTTTGTTTTGGCTACCGCGGTGGCAACTTTCAACTATTTATTTTGAAGTTCCGAGTCAATATTTGACAGTCAATTTAGTATTCAAGTACCTGTATTATTATAGATAGATAGCTTCTTGAGGAATAACTGAATATGGTAACGCTGTTCAATAAAGTTTTGATGTGTGTCTGAGAATTGGTTTTCTCTTCTTGGTCTTGGAATTGAAACTGATTTACTTATAATTTGTCATATATTCACAAATTCAAATTCCGATTCTGTTTGCAATAAGAATACATACTTTTTAATTTTGGTGACATGTGCAGTCATATACCAGAACGGGTAATTGAAATTTAAAGACGATTGAAGTCATTCTTTTTTGCACATTACATGTTCTGGTATATGTGGCCAGTGGTTTATGTGAGCCTTGTTATTATAATTAAAATTTTTTTTTACGTGAATGTATAATAAGACACTAGAGAAATGGCAAAGTACAATCATTCAAATTTTTATAGTTCCAATTTACAAATAGTGAAAAAATAAAATGGCGTCCATTACGTGAAAAAAAGTCTGAATAACGCGCTTCGGGAAGCGTCGCAAATTGGTAACAATAGCTGTATTAAACGCCGCGGAAATTTTTCATTTGCACACCGTTTCACACTTCGTGTTAGCCGGAATTCGAAATTTTAGCGCGGCGGCGTCTGGCGCGCGATCAAACATCGGGTCGTGTATAGCTAGCTTTACGGGTTTTACGTAAATTTATTCAAAAATTAACGAAACATTTTTGACATTGCTCGTAAGTTTCAGGATACAACGCCGCGTTGTAATTAAGCCCTGTAGTTTGTTGTAGTACTGTATATAAACACGCGTATGTTTAGGCAACATTTTCGAAACTTTATGGGATGTATTTCTTTCACAGAATGTTGTTTTTATTTTCTGAATTTTATTATCATTTGTTGGATCTGAACATTTGCCTTTAGCTTTATATTATATTTTTTATAATGCCCAGGGACGGAACGAATAAGTTGTTCGCCAGGTGGTGCTCAGAGCGTTAACTCGCAAAGATCTGGCTATACAGTGCATGCACGCACTACACTTACCCTTAAAACAGAAACACAGTAATGCTCAGTAAGATCTCAAGAACTCTTTCACAAGGAGCTCTACTGCTACTAAAATTATTATATTGTGTGTCATTACCAGTGATTGCAATATAGTTTCTTATTCTAAACTTTGAGGAACAGAGACAGAAAGAAAGAAAGAAAAGAAGAAATGGGAGACTGCATTTTTTGTCCCGGATTTTTCCGGGATTCGGGAAATCACTTAAGCTGGGTAAAAATTGACGTTACTCGGGATAGGTTACGGTAGACTATATTTATCTAAACTTTGCGACGAGTTGCTGCAACCACCAATTTTTCGGAATTATTTAGGAAAATTCCGACAAAAAAAAGTTCAATATGTTGAGAAATATACTCTAGTTACCTATCCCAAATTACGTCAGTTTTTAATGTACCGAAGTGATTTCCCGAATCCCGAAAAAACCCGGGACAAACAAATGTCGTAAGGCAGTCTCCACTTTCTGTCTATCTTTATCGAAATTTAGGTAAATTAACTCTCTCTATTCGGATCACTGATCATCACCATCAACTAAATTATTCATACAATTCTGCTTTTAGGCGATTGTCCGCCAATGGGGGTTGAGGACTTTCCCAAGGAAGCTTGTGAACCTTTTCCAACATGTTGGTTTCATTGCGATGTTCTTCTTTACCGTTAGCGCAAGGTTTTGCTACTTAACTTTCCCAGAGTCATAGGTAAATACCATCGACTTCTCAATTAATAACCAATCGTTCTCCCTCTAGGCTACTACCGTTCTTATCTTTATTTTGTGTATAGGCGTCTTTGATAATCATTCCTATAGTGTTTACTTCAACAAAAACGAACTGACCTTCCTTAATAATCCCATTTTCATAATGAGCGTCAATCGAATGTTATTATATTCGTATTAACTTTTGATCGGACCCAACCACTGCATCGGTTTAATGAACCCTTTCAAAATGAGTAAATAATGATGGCTTTTTCAAAACAATCGCCTCCGGTACATTATCCATTTTTTTGAGTTAAAAATTAGGATCGCATGCAATTTCCTCTTCAGTAATATTTGAACGAATATCGTTCATCTTATAAACGGTGTCTTATTAAAAAGAAATAATGTCTTTAAAATTTTTTTACGTGGCAATAACGTTTTCGGGACTTGTCAACTTATGTCTCAGGGTGACGGGTGCAGTGGCAGCATCCCTAAGATCTTTTGCGATTTAAAGCTCAGTGTCACTGTAACTGTTATGGATAGGCGTATCGCTTACCAGCAAGCGTAGGACTTGTTCGTCCCGTTACATGCTATTTAAAAAAAATCACAATCAATAGCCAAACTCTCAAACTAGAAAATATCCAGCTATATCAGTACCTGAGCAACAGTATTCACTCTGGGGCACTTCCCAGAATAACCAGACCGGTACCAATTTAAAAAAGTGTTTTTTTCCCAAATAGGTCCCACCTCCAGCATATACAGTGCAAACTGTTGGTCTACTGATGACGTCAATTATGCTTAACAAAACAAAAGAAAAACAAATTTTATTTAAGATAAACAAACTAAACTCCAAAACTCAGTGCCTTATACATAAAAAAAACAATGTAACAAAACAGGGGATTATTTGAATCTTTATTCAGACATCAGCACATCACGCTACTACACTTGTGTTAGAATATCGCTGACAGTGCAACGGAACAAGATCCTTCAATGTGTAGCTTGTCGTGCCGTAAGTGCGTGTCGAACAGAAGCCAGTACATACATAATTTATATAGTTTGTAATCATTAATGTTCAGGAATGAATTATTAATTTTCAGAGAACGTACAAAGCATATCGAAATTAAGAATAATCAGACGTATTTTAAAATCTATCTCATTTACTTAAAGGTAGCAAAGTCCATAGTTGTAAATATTAAAGTAAGTTTTATGCCAATTACATCTCTAATGTAAATATATATATATATATATATATGACCAGACGAACAAGTCGTGACCTTGGTAAGCTACAGGCCTGTCCAAAGCTGTTGCAGCGCCACTCGGAGCTTTAGATCACAAAGCTCTGAATGACACTGCCACTGCGCCTGTCACCCTGGGAATATTTACTTAATGCTCACGTTACTGCTTGGTGGCAGAAGTAGGTAAAGTGCCAGTTCTTCCTTGGACGAACTCTTTCACAATTACCTCTACAGCTACATATAACAAAACACAATACAATAATTCTGGTTATTCAGGAGGGATTTCTACTCCAAATAAATTCATATATCCCATATCCATACCATCTCGATTAATAACATATAAAAGAATATACCGGAGTTATTTCAATCTTAAACGCACAAAATCCTACCCAATTGCGGTTAAGCTTTAATAATCGGAGTCCCGAGTAACTTAATATCATTACGGGCATCCCATGAACTATCAGATTTACCTGTAAAGGTTAAAGTCTCACGTTACATATATGAACGGCAATAAACTGGTATTTTGTAACTAGTACAAAGACGTACTCGTAAATGATTGCTTTTTTGCTTTTGCTGCTGTTTATTTAACCACCACAATTAGGTAGGATTAATTTGGGAAATTACTTTGTCTAAATTGGTTCTGAGTGTTCTGTTCGACTTGGATGGAATTTTGTTGCTCTGGTACAACATACAGTATATGGATATCATCAATCATATCATCTTTAATCTTTTTTTTTGTTATTTAATTTGTTGTTGTGTGCAAAAAAGGTATATTTGTATTGTATTGAATTCCTCAGTTTGAGACCAGCTAATTGGTGTGCTTGTTTGACATGTACCACATTTATTGTTATTATTTACTTGTTAACGCGGAATCGGTTTGAGTCGAATGAAAATCCGTTCGATAACTATGATAGCACCCTAAATTATAGAAATACTATCTTTCTCTTTGCGTTATATTAAGCGCAAATGTTTAAGAAAAACGGAATGTCAAAATTTTTTATTATATTTGCAAATTCTCGTTGTTAGTTGGAAACGTAAATAGAAATATCTATATAAATATTATGCAATATCGCATACGTTCCCCTGATCCCAAAGTAAGTAGCTAAGGCACTTGTGTTATGGAAATCGGAAACAACGACGGTACCACAAACACCCAGACCTGAGACAATATAAAAACGTTGCTTTTCTACACTGACCCGGCCGTGGATTGAACTCGAGACCTCAGAGACGGCGACACCATGAAAACCGGTGTGCAAGCCACTCGACTACGGAGGCCGACAATCCATACCTCCCATGTAAATTGTTGTAAGTCAAAATACCATTATTTTCTTTCTAACCTAAATTTATCCTTTTTATGTACACCACAGTTACGTTCCATGTTTGAAAGTTAACATAACACCATGCGCTACGACTAAAAAGTCGTTGAAAGACCAAGTACAAAGACACGACGCAAGCACATAGAAAAATTCGTGAGGTCCGTTGGTTCGTTCCGTGGCTTACATAGTTGGTATAGCGTCTGGCACGGTATGCAAGAAGACGTCGGTTCGAATCCGACCGGATCGAAGGAATTTTTTCTGAGTGTTCGATCTTTGTATTAATAATTATAACAAACTAGTGAAGTAATTTCACAAAAAATAATTGAATATCAATTCAATAAAAATTTAATTAATAACACCATGTGATTTCTTTACTTTTAAATATGGAACCTATAATATACATAAAAAGGGCATAATTTAGGTTAAAAAGCAAAAAATGCTATTTTCACTTACAACAACTTGCGTGGCAGGCATCGTTGTTATCTAAGAGACTATTAAAAATAAGTCGCCATTTCTGATGCTAACTATTATGTTATCAAATAACGGTATCTATTACTAATACAAAGTTGGTACCCGTTTCAAGTCCATCTCTATAGCGTGGGACGAACATAGACAGGTTTTTTACGTTTATATCTGTCAGGTGAGGCGCCTCAGGCTCCGCATCCCAGCAGGGTTCACCTCACCCATAGTTGCCCATGACTTGTAATTTATTATACTCGGTAAATTGTGACACAACTTTTTTCGCTTTTTTTACAATACACCTTTACATTCCAATTTGTCGATTCTTATTGGACGCTTCTTTTTGAAAACTAAATTAAATTTTTTATTGACTTTTGTTGTGTAATCGATGTTTTAGTCGACTCATATTGAAATATTTCGGCTATTCTCGGACAAGTGTTCACTACCTAATTTCCGTGGCTATTTTTATTATTTAAATATTCAGGTACATTAAAGTGTAATTATTAAATAATATGTCACAACACAATACTCACATTTTAAATAATATTGCACGATAAAAAATCGAATACTTAAATAATAAAAATTGCCACGGAAATTAGATTAGTGAATATTAGTCCGAGAATGACCGATAAACAGATTTGGTGTTATCATTGATACAAAGATCGAGCAAACACAAAGAAAAATTTTTTCGGTCCGGCTGGATTTCAACCAGCGCCTGTTTAATAATAATAACAAAGTACACACTCATAGAAAAAAATAGATTAATTTCCAAAAATCTGAGATCTCTTCGAAAATTGGTTGATGACTTTGCCATATGGGTAATTTTTTGGTTACATTTTTTACCTAATTTCGGTGGCGATTTATATTATTTAAATATTCTAGAATATTGAAGCATTGTTTAATATTCAAATGTAGTATCCTGAAATAATATTTAATGTAATATACTCGAATACTTGAATAACAAAAATGACCACCGAAATTAGATAAAGAAAATGTTCATGAAAATTATCCATTTCAGCCAGGCATGAGGAATATCATAAAAAGTTAAAATGAATAATATATTTTGAAGCTCTATAATCATACTGATCAATCAAAGCTATCTGAACATTCACAAGAAAAATCTCAAAAAACACTTCGTTAAGAAGCTTCCCTCTTTATCAGACGCCCAAAAACTCGAACGTAAAAACGTTCTGTAAAGATTGGGTCACCTTGTTCCCGAATCTTTTTATCTTATCAGCATTAAGCAAAAACAAACTCCTTATTGAAGCAGAGGTAACCTCGTTGGGATCTATCTATATAAAAAGTCAGCCGATCGGAGATTTCCTAATGACACCTTGAATTGAAACTTTCGCCACCCTCGATTAAGGTACAAAATTAAATAGAGATTGTTAATTTAACGGGCAAGTTTTTGCATCTCCAAATTCCTTTAATGTTTAATGAAATTACGACTTTTTGCTTGTTTAGAATTATTTATCGCTCTTTAGGGGAACAAGTTAATGCGAACAGCGTTTCGTGGAATAAATTTTTGGACCTGGTTGTTACATAGAGATTATCGATGTCTACATTAGTGTTAATTGTTGTGCTTTTGCACTTAATAACTATAATTTAGTGGCATTAGAGTTTCTTGTGAAAGAGTTCGTCCGTGCCTATTTCTGCCGCCAAGTATTAACGTGAGCATTACCGTCTTCCGGTTTTAAAAAGCGTGCTGTTGAAATCACACGGAACTGGTCAACTTATGTCTCAGGGAGATGGGCGCTGTGGCAGTGCCCCATCTAGTCTTTTGCGATTAAAGGCTCTGAGCATTATCGTAACTACTATAGACAGGCGTGTCACTTACCCGCTCACGCGATGCGCTACTCCTACCGCAAAATGACGGCTATTTGGTTTCGCAAAATAGAAAAGGATTCAGTTTAAATACAAGTTTTTATAAATAAAAATTATTATTCTGCATTGCTAAATAAATACCCTCCGTACTACCAACAAAAACATCTCAAATAAAATGCAGTAATACACCGCAAATCCTGCACTTAAAAAGCACTAATGAAATTTTTGGTGTACTTGGATAAATATGATAATATTCCGTTTGAGTGGTTCTAACGTTTACCATGAAATTACTCCTTAAAGTATAGTTTATAAACATTTATATTCAGGGTAAACTTAAAAAACGCTACTTACGCTATGTTTTCAATAAATAAACACCGAAATCACCAGCCCAAACAATAACACACACGATTGTCGTGACGTATTTTTGAAGTTGTTTATTTTTTTTAAATGACAGACCCAGGCATTAAATACCTTTATGGTTTGCTAGAGTAGTTACCGAAATAGCAATTAATATTAGTTCTTTTACCTGTTATAACTTCGATATCCGATAAATCGGTATAAAATCATCATCGACACCTCTAGGTGTGGTATGCGTCTACGGCTGCATGTATCGCGTGAGCGGTTACCACCAGGCACACATTTTGTCCCGTCACTTGATATCATTAAAAAAACAGTAGGAAAAAATAGCGTACTACACTCAAAGAACAAACAGTTCTACATGCAGCAGTGGGTGACTAAAGGCTGAAAAAGAAAAATTACTATTACATATTATAATTTTTCAATTTTATTTATTTGGAGGTTTTTATCATTAATGAATATGATTTCGGTTTCATTAGAAAAACAATACATAAAAAAACTTAATAGAATTCAATCAGATGAATCAAAATACATAATCTTCTCGGCACTTCTTGTTAGCTCAGACAATACGCATTGGTACCACTCAACATTAAACGTACTAAAACCAACTGGGGCAAGTAACCCTAGTAAATAAAGTAACACAAGTAACACACCCTGATTGGTTCCGTCCGACACACTGCACGAGCAAATGGTATGTATCAGGAATTCCATACACTTCGCAAATTTGGAGAATTCACCTACCTAATCAAATACAAAAATGTCATTGTAAGTAAAAACGTATTTTGTTTTAATTTGTTCCATTGCTGTTGGTTGATGTTTCGTTAAATATATTCTGCGTATTCCAATGTCTGTTACCACTTTTTGTTTAATAAAATGTATGACAGGTCATGACTTTACTGACACCATTAATTATTGATCTTTACAAGTAACGTAATACGCCTGACGGGGGGCGAGGCATACTACAATTATTTATCTTCTTTATTTACTTAACCGTCAAGTTTGTCAATAACATTACTCAAGAATAATTTGTAATACGAGGTTTGTGCAATCTTATCTTAGCTGTGAATCATTGGCCCGAATTCTCCAGTGACGTATCCACCAATAAAGTAACTGAGTCAGGAGCTAGAGGGAAAATATTATCGTCTTTTTACAGCTAGCCAGGGAGCTGGGACAGAATAACGAGAACAATGCATTCCTGTGTTGTTATATTCCACAAAAAGGCCCAACAAGAGCCGAAAGTTTTTTGTCGACCACCCTCGCTAAATTAAACAGGGTAGCTGTTTTGTTTTATTTTTTTAGCCCCGTTTTTCGGTGCGTAAACCACGGAAAGTCAAAGTAAAATATTGCAAAAAAATAAATACTGCCCTACAGAAATTGCCATTAGACGTGTAACGGTAAGTTTAAAACAAAAATAAACGTTGTTCAGGGAGAAATCTTTTTAAATTTGAATAGTTCAGTGGAATGCTAAATTGGTATTTTCCTAGAGGAGCGGAATTTTGACGAAGCGGTTAAATATTTCGCGTTACAGATTTGCACTCGTGCGTACTTGGTGAACAAAAAATGTTGTCTTTTAGTCTTTCAATTAGGAAGTTCTCTTCTACGAACGTTCTTTTTTTCCTTTTCAACAGTCGAATTGCGAAGATACCCTTAATAGAAGATATAACAAAAACAATATTGACAAGGTTGTATCTTTTTCTCACCAAATCTTCACAATTCATATTCTCCGAATACATTTTTTTAAACTTCAGTCTCTCACCAATTAACACAATTAGTTTTTATTTTGCGTGAAAAACATATTCTATTCGTCCACTTATTAACATACTTCCAACTACACCTGTTACCTGTATTTAATAGTATGAACAGAATGGCATTCCAAATATTCGTATTTATATTCAGTGAATAAGTAAAATCGCGGCGCAGCTTTTGCATGTTAATAATCGGGCGTTTGACTAAATATTTTGTCGCGTGTACAGTTGTTGACTTAACAAACAATGCAGCTACTTTATGGAATGTCGGGGAATGCTTTTCTATACGGATAATGTCGAAGCAATGCCGTTTTTTGTTTGGCCTGTTTTTTCATAGATTCCTGAAATGGCACCGTAATTATTTGTAAAATCAATGTTTATGCTGCCGTGGGTGTTTGTCTTTCAATTCTGCAGCACGGCATAAGTCCAAATCTGATTTATCATTAAGCGGAGCGGCGTTACGTGCTATGTCGTAACATAGATACGGATCTGTCTGTAATAAAGCCCTGTCGAAATTGTTCGATTAACATTCCTCACTCCGTGTGATTGGCTTGGGATCGAAATGATTTCGTCACCGGTTAATTTGTTTTCTGATTTTATCGGGATATTTGCGACCCGGGTAAATTAATGTCACGTGTCGTCTATTACATGCAGTGGTTGCCTAGTGGGAGAATTATTGCTTCATATTGAGAAATCGACGGTTCGAATACCAGTAGCGTGTACTTATGACTTTAATGTCTAAGTTACGTACATTTGTGAGTGTTTATACTCCCAGACACAAGCTTGATCCACTTGATTCCATCCAATGTTCATAATGTCGATGATCTCAAACTTTCACAGAGGTTTGGAATCCCTTAGTCTATGAAGAGACGTTGGATCTCTGTGAGTGACGGACATCACGTTCGTCCCTTCCTCAAATTTGCAAGATATGGCAGAGTCTCTCTTCTGGAGTATTTTATTTGCGCTATAACATGAGGCTGTTCAAAAAACGAGTCGACAGTAGTGATGTTGCAGATGTCCATGATATGACCTCCTCCCATCGAGTGACTTATCTATTCCTTTGCCTATTACGTTCCAAAAAAGAATTTTTTTTAGAGAAGTATCTCGCTAACTGCGAAAGAAAACATCGTATTGAAGTTTTTATATCGAAGAAAGTTCACTAAATACATCTCCTTAGATGAGTCTCGTGCCCAGAAATGGAAGATATAATGAGTTGATCGTCTATTGGAGTTTAGGCGGTTGTCGTACGGTGGTACAAATCGTTGTGACAATCGACACTATAACAGTGAGTTCTACTTTAATAACAGTGTCCCTATGAACGTTGTTCTCTGTAATTACAATTGTATTTTTACGATTTGTCATGTCGTCATGTCACCTACGTTCGTGTGACTGTTTCATGTCAGCTTCGGAATGGTTAATATTTTTAATGATATAAATCAATGGTAAAGGGCTACTAAGGACGCATTATTCCCATTGTCTTGAATTTGAAATTATATTTAAACGTATACTCAGATTTCAAGTACTAAGGGTTTTAGGTTCTTTGGAGGTTCTATGAGTTACCACTGAGTCTACCGTGACCATGGAACCTGTAAAGGAAATGTTGGCTTGTATAAAAATAAATAAGTACGCAATGAAGGTCCGAAAAATAGCTTCATTCCCAACTCCAAGTTATTACACAGCTTCTGCGTACTTGGATGATAAAAATCCATAGACCTGTTTAGCTCTTGCAGGTTGTCTTTATCTATCATATTTCAAATAAATATTGTAACTGATAAATGTATATTTACAAAGAGAACCTCTAAAGTGTCTTACTCATTCTTCTCAGGGGAATCTGCCTTAAAAGAAACATGTTCACTGCTGCTGGACATAGGTCTCTCACAAAGCTCGCCACAACCAACGATTGGTCTTCTGCTGCTTGCATACATCGCGTTCCCGCAATCTTCACCAGGTCAACGGTCCATCTTGTGGGTGGTCTGCCCACGCTGCACTGGCTCTTTGGCCCCATCGGCTATCTATTTTGCGAGCAATGCGCCCCGCCCACTGCCACTTGATTTTTGCAATTCTTTTGACTATGTCAGTAACTCTGTTTATTTTGAAAATATTCTCATTTTTGATTCGATCTCGAGCATCGCCCTCTCCATTGTCCTTCGGGTGGTCTTCAGCCTTATGGGACTCATAGTGAGCGACTACATCTAAGTGCCGTAAGTCATCACTGACAACACATTGGTCAAAGACTTTTGCCTTGGGACACACTGTGATATTTTGGATAAGAGATAATGGCGAAGTTTTCTGAATTTGACTATTGACCTCTTTCTCGAAGTTGGTATAAATAATCGTCAACAACTTCTAGTATAGAGTTACCGATATTTATGGGAGCTACTTGTTGCCGGTACTTGGCATCGTCGTCTATCGACTCGTTTGGTGTCTCCACTGAGGTCATCCAGCATGGTATTGAGGTCCTCCATGGTCTTATATTTAAAATAAATGATAAGTTTACAAATGTTTATTTACGAAGAAAGAGCAGCCCCTAGAGTTTCTTACTTATTCTTTAATGTGAATCTGCCTTACGAATATGTAGTAAAGTTTAATCAATGTAACGATTTCAATTATAATTTGCTTATCTATAAAATAAACAATTATTTGAGTTGAGTTTGAATGTGCAGCATTCGTGAAAGTTCTAAAAACTGTTTATATTTATAGAATTCTTTATCTACGAACGTTCCATTAGCTCCACGGTATAAATAAATTTGTTAATTCAATTGCCTTCCTAGTAAACTTTGTTCTGCATTTAGCCTTCGAAGAAACATAAAAAAGAATTGAACTAAAGTTCCAACGAATGCAAATGGTGATTGGCAATCTACCTGAATAATGATATTATTACATTTTAAAATCTGTCAAAGCATTTCTGATTGGATATCTCAGATTTATTAATCTTTAACCCTAAAATAAATAAAGGTGTCTCGTTTTGCCCTATTGAATGCAAATTTGATTGAATTTCTCAATTATAGACTGGCTGGTTATGCTCTGGTACTTCCAAAAGAATAAATACCTTTATAATAATAATAATAATAATATAATAATAATAAAGAACTTTATTTATCTACATTTACAAAACAGTTTAGTCGTAAATAACATCACTTATAGATACTGTGTAGATAAAAAGGATAGAGTCTCAGCTTAAGCTGTTTTTCAGACCCTACCTTTTTGAAACTCGCTACATTTTAATCATAGTATTTGTCTGACGCGTCTCGAGTAGCTCCAAAAGATATCACAAGATAATAAATATATATATATACTCACTTAAAGTTATAATAAATCTATTGTCCTTATAGTACCTGAGATAGATAAAATATTCCACCTAAAAATACTCAAATTTGGGGTTTAGGTAGAGATGAACAGCACCCACACGTAAAAATATAATTACAAACTACATCCAATTACTTTCTGATCTTTGCCTCGAAAGTAACCAAAGCTTGCACTTTCTTTTAAAAGTACAAGATGACTTTATGTATAATACTGTGTTTACCTTTCATTTGTATGCATGCATTGTACTAGTTAAATTGTTTGTTTTTATTACAACATATATTTATTTATTTGTGGCTATTAAGCCTTATTAAATAAATAAATAATTGGCGAACTCGATGGCCCAACGGTTTGAACTTTGAGCGCTGGATGAGGAGATCCCGAGTTCGATTCCCGGTAGGATCAATTTGAGAAATGAGCTTTTGTTAAACTGGTTATGGTCGGGGTGTCCTGGGCAGTCAAAGCGTTTTTGATTAGGTATCTGAGATTTATGTATCACTGACCTGAATGATTTTGGTGGTTCGTTTTTTATTGGAAAGATATAGATACCTCAGCAGTGGTCCTATTTCAATTTGAAGAAAATATTGCACTATGGAAGGAATGACTTTTGAAGTAGGTTTTTTTTATTTCTGTTCCTAGTCGTCACTTGGAGCCATTCTCTTGCTGCATCAGGCATTAAGCAACATGTATAAAATTTAAAGGCTAATTTTGAACGGGAATAAATGACTTGTTCTTATCGAAATATTGGCCGAACATTAAAACACGATTTTAAATTCATCCTTGTCAATATTACATGATCCAATAGAGTATCCAAAAATAATCTTCACGATATTGAAATTAACAATAATACAACAACAAGTTCTATAAATGACCAACAAAACAATTAGTATCAAAAACGATTTACTACTTTTTGACGTATAAGTTCATAAATCAGAACCGAAATGCCAATAAACCGTAGTAAATAATTAATAGGAATCTGTCGCCATTGTATTACAGTGTACTTCCATTAGTAAACTACGTTGTACATTTTATAAGTTAATAATGTTAAGCCGTCTGAAATAAAGATAAACTGACGACAAAAAAAGGAGAAATTAATGTAAACCGACCTAACAAACGGCGAGCGGTGACCGCTGCAGTAATTTGCAACTTGCATTGGCGCGGTGCAGCAGTGTCCCTTAATCCAGCAGTAACTGTTGAACAACAAAACTCATTACTCGACGGTATTCGTGGGTGTACTACCTGGTAGTTTCCTGGCAAGCTAGTGTTGTTGTATGGTCCAAATGAGAGACGATCTGCAATTTGTTCTTGTGCATCGAATTTATTTATGTTACTAATTTGTTTATGATACTAAATGATGGAACAAACAAGTTGTGCGCCTGGTGGTAAGCGCCACGGCTATCTATGGTAGTTGTAGTGCCACTCAGAGCTTTAAATCGTAAAGATCTGAGGGGCACTGCCACTCCATCCGTCGCTCTGAGACATATGACGACAAGTCCCATATGGCTGTTATTTCACACACAGAACAATAAACATAGTAAAAGTGTTGTTGTGGTACGTGTGCCAACAGTACGTGGAGTTCCACATATTTGAGCTCAGTCCACCATTTTCGCTTTACAAGATAACTTACATATATAAACACATAAGAGTGCAGTGCCACTCAGAGCTTTAAGTCAAATCATTTATGTTTGTGATACACAGGTTATAGAGGCGTTACAAGAACGAATTTGGAAACTCTGTGATCCGCCTAGCAGTATACAGTTTTTATTTCATGCAATAATTTGTAAATACACAATAATCAAACGGCCCATTAATCGCAACCCAATACAAATGTTTATTTTATACGAAATCTTCAATATTATAGTACATTATATTATTCAGGTAATTGTATAATAATTTTTAAATTCTGCACAGTTATTTCACATGATCTAGTTTTCAGTTGATCACAACGGCGCAAAAATTGCTAAGTACAGTGCTGCTTTTTTTTAACGCACACACTCAACATAGCCCCGGACTAAGTAAACCCTGTGTCGCGGGCGCCATGGACACACACATAGACAACCACAAATTATATAAATAAATGTAGGCCATACAAATATTTCTCCCGGCCCGAGAATCGCACCTGTTACCTGCGTGTGGCAGTCCGGCATGGTAACCGTTCGGCCACGGAGGCAGTTAACATTACCACTGCCCCCATCACCCTGAAACATAAAGTGGACAAGTCTCATGTATCTGTAATTTAAACAGCACCCTTAACCTGCAAAACCGGAACGCAGTAATGCTGACATTGTTGCTTTTATTATTGCGGCATAAGTAGATATGGTGACAGTACTTCCCTGGACGAATTCTTTCACAGAATTCTACTGCTGTTAACTATGAACAAACTTAATGCATACCGAATTATAAAACAGTTTCCTTTGCAAATAAATATTGTGAAACCTTTTGTTTATAATAGAAATATATTTCTATTCTTAGAATATATTCTAGGACGCCATTGATTGATTAGAATATACAAGCTATGCGTGGCCGCTACTGATCAAAATTGCCTGTACGCAAAAGCAATCTTTGAGTTCAATGTACATACCAGCGAAATAAAATTTACATACCATAATCAGCTTTATGTCATTGGTGTAATGTACAAACTAGATACGTTATGGTACGACGGGAATTCTCTAGACTGAGTATTCTCCGGAAGCCGCGCGACCTGTTTTATAACTGACTTCAAAAAAAGGGAGGATTTTTTTGTATGTATGTTACGTGATAACTCCGGTATTTGTGAACCGATTTTCATGATTCTTTTTTTGTTGGAAAGAGGGTATCTCCGTAGTGTTAACATTTTATAGTGGTCCCAGTTCACGCATGAAGATTCATTTTTATAAATAGCGCCTAAAATTTGTTATAAGGAGCAATTATTTTAATGGTTGATTTTGCTATTCTCCAATTCAAGGCGTTTTCTCTCTCAATATACTCTGAGTAGTGAGAACCGATTTTTATTATCTCCTGTGTCAAGTCCCGTACAGTGGTGAACTAGGGGATGAATATGCGCACTTTCCGGTAACCGATTTCTATAAAACTTGGTAATTATATGTAATTCCACGTACTTTTGAGATCGGTTTTTTTAGTACTCTCTACTGAGATTATTGTTAATTTGTACGTTACACAATTCAGATTAAACAAAATTTCGTTCTTTTTTCCTTTACGGTGTAAATTGAGCCTCAAGGCTAAGACTTTGCTGGTAGTACGTTTCAAATCAAATCGAGAATGTTCTTAAGAAACCATATAACCTCAAATGGGTTATAACAGTGAACGTGTAGAATGTAGAAATGTAGAAAAGTATATAAAAATATGTAGAACACAAACTTACCTTATCGAAATTTAACAAGAAAACTAGGTAGTTTAACATATATAATTTTTTTTTAATATCAACTGACCTAACTAAAATACGTATATTATATGATATACATTTTTCAAATGACTTGTAAAAAAGAGATTCCGAAATAAAGCCAGTGCCCCTGCCACTCGACCCGCGCAATATAACCGATTCAGAATGGGAAAAATTAGAATTCGAGCTGAGGTAGTATCTAGAAGATACTAGAGCAGACTCTTAAAAAGGATGGAATTCATTGTGGGGAAAAACGGAGGGCTTAATATGAAAAGAATTGATGAATGTTACTGAAGCAAGAAAGGTTTGTCAGGATTATGCAGTGATAGTTTCGATCCACTCCAATGGGAATACGCGTGAGTATAATATTATGTACACGATTTCAAGAAGTGATACACACGAAGTAGATAACACCTTACTCTGAAATCGCGAAATTATTGTATTGTATTTGGTTCTACATTTTTATAATGTACCTTTTATTTTTATTTTTAAAAGTTTCGGTTATTTCAGAAAAAGTATTACATTATGACAATTAATATTAAATCGAACCTTATGCTACATAAGCTTAGAATTGTAATTACCACAATACATTAGTTCCTTTTTGTTTTCTTTTTTTGTTTATTATAGTGTAGTATAAATAGTATACTACGCTATTATAACCTAAGTGGTTTTTAAATGTAATAATTGTTTGTAATGTACCTGTGTAACTAACAAAAAAATATATATAAAGAAAACATATCATTACGTGTAACAGAAAATAACTGTGCAGCCAATAACTTCGTTATTCTGACTTCTCCACACCCACCGCTTAATCAAAACAACAAAATACTATTGGTTATTAAAACAGCTCTTTATTGTATCGCGAGATAATGGGCCTGAGCTCTCTCGCCAAGATGCGCAACTTTAAAGAACGAACTTATTTTTACTGCCAACATGAAAATTTCAATATATTGCCGGTTGGGTCGTCGGCTTAGAGACAGAGGCTGTGATCCACGCTCAGGATCTTGGTGCAACAAATTTCGTGTGGCCATTTAGTGTGGCAATGCTGCCAGTGTAATGGGGACGTCTGAACCAGCTAAGTTTCACAGCGGTTTTCATTGTTATAGTTGTATTAGTCTGGCAAATTGCATTATTAATCTATGCCTGATGAAGCCTACTTGAATTTGAATGAATAAATTTGATCTTTACTTCTATATATTGCCAAGACGTGAGTCCCCCACTTGACTGTTTCTCAGCATTATAATATTTATCTAAATAGTTACCTGTAAAATTTGCATAAAGCTCACATAGTTAACTCTGCGCTTGCGATCGTTAAAGACCACCTCTTATCTCTGCATACTCGTATATTGCAAACATTATGAGCTCCAGATATCTTCATTAATATTTAATATTGGTTTACTTTCTTTCCAAGAAAACGGCACTTGTATGCTGGACTTTATTTAACAGGTTCTCGAAATATGCGACAGCTTCACGTGGCGTTCACCACAGAACAATAAATACAGTAGAAGTGCTTAGTGCTTGCGTGGTACGTGTGCCAAACGTTCGCGGAGTTCCGCAAACTTGAACTCAGTCTGCCATTTTCGTTTTGTACTTTATGGCCTTGTCAATTATCTCGCGCAAAACCTACGTAATCGTATAAAAATGCCTTATTTCGCTACTTTGGAGCGCAAAAATAAAAGTCACACTTGTAATATTATCTATGGTGGTGTATTGTGTCATCATTAAGTCTTATTTTATTTTAATTTAGTAAATTTTCCATTTTCTTTTTACCGTAATCTTTTTTTTTTGTTACAAGAAACGTAAGTAGATGTAGTCACTTTTTTTTGGAGGACTTAGTAAACATCTCGAGTTCGTCGTTGTTCTGCTATTAACCACTAGATGTCAGCACGTTGATGGAAATTTCAATATAAACCTCAAAACAATACTATCAATACCTATTATGGCAAGTTACGAAACTTGCCATAATATACATATATTGATTGTATTGAAATTTCAACGCTATGCCAAAAGGGTAAAGTTTCAATTATGATAACAGTTCAGAATTTGGTATTTCTTTTTAGTATTTCAAGTGTTTCAAATTATGCATTTGTGACTTTTGACGACAGTGGTTCTGATAGTAATCGAGGCTTAAGGAGCTGCTATTGTTTTTATTGTTTTTATTTACAGCATAAGGAAGTTCACAATTACGAACCTTTTATTTGTACCATCTTGGATCACTGGTGTCACTTCATAGATAGTTACTTATATTATTTCTAGATACATACAAATTAAAACATAATTTCAATAATTATATACCTACCTATTGTTGCTCAACAGCAGATTTTTAGAGCAGTAGAGCCTGCAAAAGACTTCCTCCAGGGAACTACTAGCCTAACCTTACCTATTTCTACCGCCAAGCAGTAATGTCAGCATTACTGCGTTCCAGTTTTGAGGGGCAAGGTTACTGGTGAAATTACAGGCACATGGGACTTGTCAACTTATGTCTTAGTGTGACGGTCGCAGTGGCAATGCCCCTCAGATCTTTGCAATTTAATGGCACTAAAACTGTTGTGGAGAGCCGTGTTGGTAAGCTACCAACAGCCGCACAACTTGTTCGTCTTGTCACTTGATATTGTATAAAAAAAAACACAAAAATTTCAACTTATAATTACTACACGTTAAAAAACAAATTATCAAACAAGGTATGTAATTAAATTTTAAATGTATGAACCCTGCCGCATTGAGCAAGATACGGGCATTCGAGTCTGTTGGTGATTGCACTTATTTTGCGTGCTAGGGAGTGCAGCGTTTGCTCATTGTCTTATGGATACTGTCGACCCAACGCTCAAATTAGAATAAAATAAAATTATGACAATTGTGTTACGTACAAAATAGTTTTAGTAGCGCTAGAGCTCCTTTTGAAAGAGTCGGTCCAGGAAAATATAGCCACCTTAAGTAATGTAAGCGTTACTGGGTTCTTTACCACTCAGAGGTTTTAATCGCAAATACCTGAGAGGAGACATAAGTTGACAAGTCCCAATTAATAATTTCACCAGCTCCCCTACTTTTCAAGAATGGAACTGTAAATAAACGTATTTAAGTATTTGTTAGATTTTTCGATAAAAATAATAGTTAAAATGTACTTTTGGTATTAGGTAGTTAATTTATGTTATGAATATAAACAGCATATCATATATTATAATAAAAACAGTAGAGCTCCTTATGAAAAAGATTGTCCAGGCAAGCACTGCCACCTTACCTGTTTCTGCCACCTAGCAGTGAGCATTACTGTGAAGTTACATGCACATGGGACTAGTCATCTTATGTCTCAGGGTGACGAGCGCAGTGGCAGTGCCTAGGAGTATCTTTGTCATTTAAAATTCCTAAGTGGCACTGTAACTGTTATCCGCTCACGCGATGCGCTCCTCCTACCGCAAAATGGCGGCTATTTGGTTTCGCAAATTAGAAAAGGATTCAGTTTAAATACAAGTTTTTATAAATCAAAATTATTATTCTGCATTGCTAAACAAATACCCTCCGTACTACCAACAAAAACATCTCAAATAAAATGCAGTAACACACTGCAAATCCTGCACTTAAAAAGCACTAATGAAATTTTTGGTGTACTTGGATAAATATGATAATATTCCGTTTGAGTGGTTCGAACGTTTACCATGAAATTACTCCTTAAAGTATAGTTTATAAACATTTATATTCAGGGTAAACTTAAAAAACGCTAATTACGGTAGGTTTTCAATAAATAAACATCGAAATCACCAGCCCAAAAAATAACATACACGATTGTCGTGACGTATGTATTTTTGAAGTTGTTTATTTTTTTAAATGACAGGCCCAGGCATTAAAAACTTTATGATTTGCTTAGTTACCGAAATAGCAATTAGTATTAGTTCTTTTACCTGTTATAACTTCGATATCCGATAAATCGGTATAAAATCATCACCGGCACCTCTAGGTGTGGTATGCGTCTACGGCTGCATGTATCGCGTGAGCGGTTATGGACAGCCGGTCTCTTACCACTAGGCGTACGGCTTATTCGCCCCGTCACTTATGTACAACGTAACAAACACAAAACGTAAATACGTCTTAAACCATTGATTGCAATACAAAAGACACTCTTAATGTACTGTGTTAATAGTGTTCTATCAATTTAAGCATTGGTTTAAATCATACTTATGTTTATTGCAAGTGGACATTATTGTCACAGAAAAAACAGAATATATTGTTAAAAAATGTATTTACACAGTAGATAAGTACTATAGACCCCAAAAGTTCATAACACACACCGCCCCATTACTTGGCTTAGGAGATTAGCAAACAGGGGCAACTTGTTCGGTTTACTGTAAGGATAAGCTAGGCCACTAAACCCTGGAAGTAAGTTTCCTTGGACTAGGGATTTTTAATTATGTCATTAAAACTAGCCCAGGGCACGTGCGTGCAACTGATTAACACTTTATCGTGGTTGGAGCACGCTTTGTTATTTATAGGGTTTTGTGTGTACTACGATGATATTAGTTTGTAGATGGGCTCTATTGTCCTTAAACTTAATATTAACGAAATATCGCACGGTTATTACAACAGTGTTGTAAACCAAACTATGTGAACTTCAAGTTTCTATCATTACTTAACCTAAAATTTGATTAAAACAATTTGATATTAAATTTTATATTTTTAATTGATATTTTCAATTTGATGATAATTAATGTCGTGTTATTTTGAAATATATTTGGAATTACGTTCAGATAATGATAAAGATAAATTAATTTTTTCAATATAACTTGGTTAAGTACAATACAAATAAAACAAATGTAAATAAAGTTATTATAGTATTAAAATAAGCATTAAGAAGGGAATCTAAATTATACATTCTTCATTGTAAAGCTATACATTTTAATATTAGAACCTATAGTGTAATAGCGATGCCTAAACTAAATATAGTAATATGTGTACCTGTATTTAAGGCATCTTTTTGGGCAAATTTCTTTATATTACAGCTTAAAAATAGATTTTCGATATTCAACAATAAAATAATTAGTAGTTATAAATTAATGGTTACCTTTGTAAAAGTAATTATGAAATAACTTCCAGCATTTCCTCTGTTTTACTCTTAAGCCACAATTTGACGGTCCTTTTACATTCTATTTTGTTCATGGCGAAATAATGCAAAGTAGAATTTAATTAAAAAGTTAAGGAATGCATCAAGGAAGCCAAATAATCTATGGAAGTGTGCTGTGCGGACAAGATGAAAAGGTATCAAGTCGTTTGTGGTTGGTTAAAGATAAACAGTTGCCGAACCAAGAGGACATTGCACCCGTTTAGGAGTATATATCACGGAATTATATTAATATTACGGAATGTATATCCGTAATAAACTGCAACCTATACATGAATTCTATAATCTTTCACGGAAAGCGAGTAACTCGTTTTTCATCGATTTTGAGTAAATACACTATTATAATAACTGTGCGATACAGTGATACCGCTGAATGGTTAGTCACTCTCACTCTCACGCATTTTTCGCTCTTATTACATAGACGTGAAGGTTTTTCTTACCAGCTTAATGCGATTCCGTGTCAATAACTATGATGACTCGCTTCGAGTCCTAATGGGACGTGAAATAAAAAATGGACTATATTATCAACTGGGCTGTTATATTGGCCGTGTTGATGTATAAACAAGCCCGGTCAAATTGGAATGAAAGCGAAGCGTCCTTGGTGGCAGTCGATAAGGCGAATGTCTCTACTGGTGCCACTTGAAATGCCGTCATAGATGTGTATTGACTCAGAGCTTTAAATCGCAAAGATCTGAGGTGTACTGCCACAGCGCTCGTCACCTTGAGTTGACATGTGCCTGTAATTTCACCAGCACCCTTATCCTTCCAAACCGTAACATAGAAATGCTGATATTAGTGTTCGGCGGCAGTAATAGGTAAGGTGGCAGTACTTCCCTGGACGAACCTTTTGACGAGAAGCTCTATTGCTACTAAATATTACCATCATCGTCATCAACCCATTTATACGCCGGACTGCTATGCACGGGTCTCTCAAAAGTTGTTGTTTATGATGTTAGTAATCTGTAAAAATATTATGTATTTTAAAAATAACCCTGTATATTTTATAGTGCACCAAAAAATACAAAGAAAATATAAATTATAGAGAAGGTGTAGGAGTGGGAAAAACTTTTTTTTCAATGATAACAAAAATTTTACTTTAAAAATTAAAATGCAAATTGGTTGGAGTTAAGTGTATGAATAAAATTGTTAACCAGAACGTTCCTAAATGTTTGGTTTTTTTTTTATATTCTTTCTTGTTATTGTTAACTTTATATTTCGGCTTTTACCGCCCTTCGTCGCCATCATCAGTTGTTTCTCAATTTTACTGTAGAAGGAAAACAAAATGTTCAGCGAGAGAGAGGCGTATCTTTCCATGCTTATTAAATCAACAGGAGACTTCGCTTTATGAGCAAGACCGAGGAGATTGGATTTATTATTGTATACGCGTAGTATATCGAGTCCCATTCCTCTACTTAGCGGGTTGTAAAAACATAGCGTATTTGTTTTCTGATTGCTCCGGACGTATTAAACCAGTCTGTAAGCGTGATGGATTGTCTAGTTTTGTTTAATATGTTTGTGTTTATTTATGGTTAGTTGTTGTTAGTAAAATATAGTCTTCGATACATTTTAAGACTTCACTTTACGTTTATTTTTAGTAAATGAAGAATTAAAAGGGTCAAGGGTACCCTTCACATATATTAATAATACATGTGAAAAAAAAGTCAAGAATGCTTTTGTCGAGGCGTGAAAATTGTTAGTAAAGACAGAGCAAAGCAAAAAACCTAGGCCTTAACAAAAAGTGGCGCCTGCGTGACACTTCAACAAACATTTATTAGTTTGCACACGAGATACTGGTACACATCATTTCACTGGTTAAGCTGTAATACATTTTAAGAAAAAATAAAAAAAAAATGTGTGAATTACTAATAAAACGTGAAAAATTATAGGCAAGCCGGTGGGCAACAAGTTATATGGACGCCTCGCCACTGCAGGACAGTCTTAATAACTTTTTTATAAAAATAAAGTAATCTCAAAAGTTTGTGGAAAATCTTTGTTACGGGTGCCATGGACCATACGTAGATGAACCACAAATTACACCCAATCCCACACCAGAAATAAATGTTGGCCATACACATATTTTTCCCGGCCTGGGAATCGAACACAGGCCTCACCGCGAACGAAGCTAAGCTAACTTAGATTAGCTCACGTAGCCGGGGCATCTTTCTTTAGGTACTTCGGTTCACATCGCGAACTAAGCTAACCGAGCTAGCTGTGTAAAATATGTCGTCCTTCTGCCGCCCTTCACCCTATCTATAGTCACTACTTAGGGCATATTTTCTTAGCTTAGCTGGCATAGTTCGTTGCATTCAACTACATGAGCTATAAGCTAAGTTAGCTAGCTAGCTTCGTTGGTGGTGTGGCTTGCGCTTTACATCTATTTGCCATGTTTTACTGAAATCGGAAAGAACGCGAAACGTTTCGCCACCCTTAGAGGTGGAATATTTTATTCAAACTAAATGATACCAATACTGAGGTCTCCTCTTTCCAACAAAAAAGAATCATTATAAAAACCTGTTCACAAATCGTGTGACAAACACACAGTGTGACAAAAAGTGATCGCGTAACAAACACACAATAAAATGCAGTTGAATGGAGAACTTCCTCCTTTTTTGAAGTCGGTTAAAAATAATATTTTGGTTTTTTTTATGATACCAAGAGACTAGACGAGCAAGTCGTGCGCCTGGTGGAAAGCGACACGCTTGTCTATAACAGTTGCAACGCCCCGCTCCGAGCTGTAATTGCAAGGATCTGAAGGGCACAGCCACTACGCCCGTCTCCCTGAGACATGAGTTAACAAGTCCCTTGTTCCTGTAATTTACACCAGCACCCTTTCTCCTTCTAAACCGGAACGCAGTAATGCTCATATTGTTGCTTGGCGAACGAAATACTTGCCTGAACGACGAACTCTTTCACAAGGACCTAGTACCGTTGAAAAGACTGTGTTAGAAACTTTGTTCATCATATAAAATTGTGTAGAAAACGGAGCACTGTTATGGCTTTTTATTATACAACGAAGCAGAATTTATATAACAACTATAAGGCTTTAGTTTCACAATAGTTTTAACGTTCTTGATGAACGTGAACGATGAATTCATTCTAATGTTCATTCACTGCGGTTAGAGGTCACAAGTATACGAATTCTCTAAGAGGAAGTAACGTCCCGCCACGGAGCTACCACCGCACTAACCTTAAATGGCAAAGTTTGATCAACAGAGATCTTATTACAAAACAAAATTTGAGAAATAAATAATACTCGTTACAAATTTAAAACAAAGAATTAAACTGTAATATTTTTAAGGACGATATAAACATGAATATATTTAAAGGAATACTGAAAAAAGATAACAATGTTCATAATTATGAACCTCTGGCTACATACATCAGCCCCCGTAGTATGTCGCCTCGATAAAACTAGAATATCCACATTTAGCTGTCAAATTCAAGTGACAAGTTGTCAAATTCGAGTGATAAATTTTAAAATTTTATCACAATAGCAAACATGGCGAGCAGCGTGACGTCAAAATATTAACACAGCCAAACATGGCTCAAGGTCACGGCTGATTTTAAAACTTTTGCACAGTTATTTTATCAACGTAAAAATTTGAGCGCGACAAACGAGATGAAGACATTTTTTGTTTCATCGTTTTCGCGGCGATGATTAAACGACAAAGATAGTTACGTACGTAATTTCATATCTTTGTCCTTGTTCTTCAAAATGTATGACGATAGTTCATTACCAAATAAGCAAACTTAGATTTATCAACTGAATTATATATTGTCACGGGAAGGTTTATCATACAGCCACAGAACGTTTATTTGAAAAATGAACTACTTCAATCGTCGTTTGATTTCAATTAAACGTTCTGGTACTTGTACACTGATTCATATTAAGAACGTTCTTATCATAATTCAACCTTTTGTTTTAGCATTCCTTTAAATATATCCATGAATATAATATTTTGAGTTAATTAAAACAGATTAAAATCTTCTCAGATAAGTAAACCTGCTTTTAAAACTCGATCATATATGTTATATTACTTCTCTACAGAAATGCTCTTACAACTCAATAAATACATCTTAATCTACAAAGGTGTCTTACAAAGATAACTCTGTGTTAAAGCCTTTTCATTGATGGGATTATGAACTTCGATTTTTGACTAATCGCCTTATGGATTACATTTAAAATGTTAAAAGAAATTTTATGACGTCATGCATTGTGGCAAAAAATATAATGTTTAAAGTAGCAAAGTCATTTGTTGCAGAATTTTTCCTATATACGCGCGTGAAAAACGACCTCGTTATATTAACTACTTTGCGATATTTTTCACAAAGAAATACACGATAATTTTGGGACACGTATGCCTACAACTGCAGTAGAATGCGCCAGTCTCATTGCCATGTAGCTAAAAACGTAATGGACAAAGCTCTTTTAAAATTTTAGTATTCCGCACCTCGTGTTCGCGCAATGAATTATAATTTGCACAATAATTTTCAGCAAAATCTTATTTAGTGTCGGTACGTGTAAATTTTCTCGACTAAGTTCTTAGAAATAATTACCCCAGAACACATGCTGGCCAGGTGAATGCGACACACCTGCTGTATTTTTATTCGTTTCTTGAGAAACTTAATATGCGCAGTTAATTCCTTTATTTTGCAATACGAGAACGTATGAGACTGTGGTCTGAGACGACAGATGAGCTACTTAACTCACGCTCTATTGAGTTCTTGTTAAGTGAAGACAGATCAAAGGAGGTACGAGTAAATAAAAAGGATCTGGACGCTTTGTTTCATTTTGGATTTTGTCTTCGACCCCATCGATCACCAGGGAATGAGGTAAACGAGACATATCCCGGACTCGAAGTACTTTCACTCACCAATATGGGTACAAATACTTTCAATACTTCTCGACAACAAAGGGCGTAAGAGCCAAATTTAGCAAATTGCTATCTTTCCGACTTCGTAGTTATATATTGAAAGTTATGATATCGCGAAAAAGTTACGTTTTTGCGTTAACATAGGTACTTCGATGGCTTTCTGGAATAGCGACTATCTTAAAATCAACCTAAATTATCAGTAAGATCATTTAAAAACAACAGAAGCATATTTAACGTGCAACACCGATGAATCATCCATCTTGTCACGTGTTCATTTTCACCAATAAAAAGCTCGGTTTCTTTCTACAGTAAAATTTAGCACATTCTAAATGCAGCTGTATTTTAAAGACAAATATTTTAGTTTGGGCAAACGTGTGAAACAAAATGTTTATAAGTTTCTGTTCTTTTCTACACTCGTATTTGTAATTTGGGTTTTATGCCCTTTTTCCCCCGACGATACGGTTTATTTCCAAAGGATTTTGCTTTTGTTCATATAAGATCCTAAATATACTAACCATTTCCATACTAATGGAAATTAAATGGTATGTTCCTCAGGACCTCAGTTTAAGAACATTTTTTAGAAAAACTTTTTTGAAAAAGCCGTGGTAGCGGTAGGTCAAACTATTAAAGTTTGATCTACCGCCTCTCAAGTAGAGGATCGTGGGTTCAAATACTTTTGGTGCTTTCACTTGACCGTTTTCGAACATCTCAATCTGGTATATACGCCGAGGTGAACCTTACATTTTCCTCCACGTTCCCTCTATAAATTCAAGTCGTTGTTCTAATAACATTTACCCTTTCCATATGACCAAACCATCCCTTCCCTCTCCCTTTTCTATCTTAGTCACAACATCATCTTTCATTGTACAACTCTCTCTTATTAGACTGTTCTTCATTGTGTCGCTGAGATTTATACCATTAATTTATATTTTAAATAGGAGTATAACAATAAAAAGTCCTGAGTGACGTTGTTGTTACAGTAATTGTTGTGGCGACAGTACTGAACAGGCGAGGGCGGGGTAACGTTAGACGAAGTGGGAGAGGAGTCAACGTTCACAGATGTTTCGGTCGGGTTGTATAATATATCTTTATTTAAATTCAATGCATTTTTAGGTATATTACACACGCAATTAAACAAGAATATATTTGAGCAATATCAAAAATGAGTGTGTAATAGGTATATCATATATAAACATTTTTAACCTAACGTTCATTTCATATAATTTAGTTTTTATATAACAATTTTTTTCTTATTTTAACAATTTTTTTAACAAATTTTTAAAATAAGAAAAACAATGTTAATTAATACAACGAACGTTTAATTTACATTTAACATTTTTTGTTTAAACTTACATTCTCATTTCATTTTCGATAACAATCAGTATTTTTCGACAACAAACTGTAACAGTTATTTGAAATTATAATTATAAGTTGTAATCAAGTTTACGATGAGTTTACGTAACTGAATACATTATTAAACGGAAATAAATTTTGCTTAAAACATACTTGGAACCTCAAACAAATTCGGTTCTGGTTCGGTTCTGGTTTTTCATAAGCTAACCTTACCTAGGAAAGCACATTACAGATACAAGTACATACTGATTGAATATAAAAAGAGCTTTATGCAAAAGTGTAAAAATGTGAATATTATTACAAACGAGAGTTATATCAACGATGGAAAGGTAAAACGTCTAACGTGTGTTTGGAAAATGTTACAGGAGAGCGATGTAAAGTTTTTTTTTTTTAAGGAAAAAAAATCGTAACTCTAATTTTATTTGTTATTTCGACAATTAGAAAGTTTCAGCTTATCCATATATCAAATAAAACTAGAGTTATGATTTTATTTTTCTTAGAATAAATACTTTAAACCGCTCTGTAATACTTTGCAAATGCACGTTAGACGTTTTAACTTTCCAGTGTCGGTATGAAATTAAGCTATTGGAAGTGTATTTAGTCCTAGCGGAAATTATATTAAATGTGCGTTATATTTAATAAAATCAAATTAAAAAGTGATAGTGCCGTCTGTTATTTTTTTAAATACACATACCTATATTTTATGGATCTCCCTCCAGTTAAACCGTATAACGACGCACCGCGGTTCTTGTCACTTCAAATGGCAGTCATTTATTTGGAACGAGTCAAAAACTAACTAGAGTGAAAATTCTGGGGAAGTAGTTACGGCACGAATCCGATTACAACTTGTGTTAGGGAGGACACATAGTCGGGGATTGTCTTGAGCATATAACTGTATATGACTTCACTTTTAAGGAGGTACCTTATATTAATTCAGAGTACTAAAAAAACAGACCTCAAAAGTCATTCATCATCTAAGTCAAAGTCAAAGATTATTTATTCCATTGGTAAAATAAATTTACACTTGAAAACGTCACAGTTAAGCTACTGCTCGTTCACTACGCTGACCTCCCTGAGAAGAACGAGCAAGAAACTCTAGGGATTGCTCTTTTCCAATAAACTTAAATGCTATGGAATACACTTTGAATCAAATTTGTGTGAATTCTGGAGCGATGTCGTCTTTCCATACATCTTTATCTAACACGTAGTCTTCAACTTTGTAATATGATTTTTCGATCAAAATATTTTTAATGTAGTTTTTAAACTTAGGAATTGATAAACTTAATATATGCTCCGGAATCTTATTGTAAAAACGTATACAGTTCCCCATAAAAGAGTTGTTTACCTTGGTTAAACGAAATCTAGTTAGCCATCCTTAGAGGTGCAATATTTTTATTTATTTTGTTTTTATTTTACTTATACCTGTAATGTCCTTTACTAGATTAGGTGAGTATATAACAATCTCAATACACAGAGTACTAAAAAACTGGCCTCTCGGTTCGTGGAATTATATCTATTTGCCAAGTTTTATACCAAACGGTTTCCAGAAAGTGCGCGAAACCAGACCATGCCCTAGTTTGCCACCCTTTGAGATGGAATATTTTCATCACATTTATATGAGACCACTACTGAGGTATCTCTATATCTCTTTCTAACAAAAAAAAAAGAATCATCAAAATCAGTTCACAAATTGAGTTTTCGCGTAACATACAACAAACATACAGTGGATTTGGAACCTCCTCCTTTTTTAAAGACGGCTAAAAAAACCATGCGTTACAGAGATAGAAGAAGTGAAGAGTGAAGTCATTCAAAGGCAAACTAGAGCAAAAATTATGAATCTCTTATACCAACCTCGTTGCCATAAAGTAATTTATAAGAATAACTGCTTCAACATGTGTATAATTATTTACAATAAATTACCAAACGAAATTAAATTGTTACAAGGACATACTTTTAAATTAAAATTGACAAAATGGCTTTTGACACATTGCTTCTATAGTAATAAAGAATACTTAGAATTTACAAATTCATTACATTAATTAGAAACTATAGAGACTAAAGAAACATTGAATCCCAGTAATATTTGCACATCTGCTTGCAGGTTGAATACAATGTACCTAATTTTACTTAAGACCCTTGTAATTACTGTATTCTGGCAAATAAACGTATTCTATTCTATTCTATTCTATAGAAATTTTGTTTTCTTGAGCCTTTACCTTACCTATTTCAACCGTAAGGCAGTAATATGAACATTACTGCGTTCTAGTTTTGAGAGGAGAATTACGGGCACGTTGGACTTGTCAATTTATGTCTCAGGCTGACGGCACAGTGGCAGTGCCTCTACGATCTATGCGTTTTAAAGCTCTGAGTGACATTGCTACTGCATGGACTCTCATCTTGTCAATCTGTATCATAAAACATTACTCAACAATACTGGTAGACACGGCTCTCTTTATCAGAGAAAGTTTAGACCATAGGCTGTCTTCACACGTTTTCCAGGGGTCGTAAACCTTGTTCGATATCCAGGTTTCATCGTTTCACAACGTTTTCCTTCAGCATTAGTGAAAGTTGTTGCTACTAAAAGCAATAATACCGATACCTCATATTAATATTAAGCCAACTAAATTTTTAGGTCATCTCTGTTTTTATTTTGTTTTTTTTTGTTTTTTTTTTTCCACAAAATTCGTTCTTTGGTATTTTGGAATTTTGTTTTATGTTTCTTTATTTAATCAACAAAATTCGGGGCTCATAATACTAAATAATAAAACAAGACTGTTCACATTAAAAACAGAAAATGACCAAACTAAATTGTTCGTTGGAGGTATTAAAGTCATATATGCCGCTATAGAAATTTGAACCATGGACTTTTTAATTCTCATTCATTCGCAATTCTCCCATTATCACATACTTACCATAAATTTCTACTTGATGTCTATGTTTTCATAATATATTTTCTGTTATTATTATTAATGCCAAGTATTCGAACAAACATAAAAATTCCTACGATTGTGTTGCCCTCGAACCAGTGACCTTACCACACCGGGGCTAGCTCGCCCTTAATTGAGCTGCGAAACGAGTCTTCTTTATGTACTTGTTGTAGGGTCAAAGTCAAATAATCATTTATTTCATTGGTAACGTCATTTTTAAGCTACTGCTCGTTCACTACGCTGACCTCCCCTTTCTCTTTGTCTTTTCATACATCTTTAACTAACACATACTCTTCAATTTTGTAACATGACTACAGTTAAAACACTTTTAATGTAAGTTTTAAACTTAGGAAATGGTAATCTTAAAATATGCTCCGGAATCTTATAAAACGTATACCAGTTCCCCATAAAAGAATCGTTTATTTAGTTAAACGAAATCGTGGTTCCAGTTAAGTAAATATTTTTTGTTTCACTTTCGTCCATGATTTTGGGATTGCTCCACGTCCTTCCTAGCAATAAGTACCACACGTGAGCGAAAGAAACGGAGGAAAACTTTCATTTTTACGCCGTCTAACGGATTCAATATCGACGCGGCTTGAATGAGCTTAGGGGTGGAAAATCGTTAATCATCCCATTGTTGGATTTTTGTAACGGCCTAACTCGTTGCTCGCTTGTTTGGCCTCCCATTTTTCCTTTTGAATGCTGAAAGTGCCTGTTTCGGTCTTGACGAATTGTTTTTGTAGAAAAACAACGGAAATTCTATTTGTGGCTGTACATATGCCGTGGAGAACAATTTCCAAGACAATGTCTGAGATTTCAAGGTTTTTGGGAAACAGTTGCGTGTTTGAATCGTAATAAGTTATTCTATATGTGTACGTGCTTGTTTTTCTTTTTCACGGAAGTATTTTTATCATCTCTATACACGGAAATGTTATTTCTGTCTTATTGTAGATGTAATAATATGCGCCAACACTAATGCTATGTGGTGAGACTTATTTTCGCAACTGGATAACTATTTTGCGTCCCACTTTTCGGTTCGGAATTATTTGAGACTTATTTTCATCCATGTAGAAGCGCAAATGATAATATTTCACATTTCGATGACATACGGCATTCCGCTTTGGGGAAATGCCGTCGATATTAATAGAATCTTTATCCTGCAGAAGCGTGCTGTTGGGGCAATTTACAAACTGGGCCCCAGAGTGTCTTTGAGAGATAAGCTTGAACAAATTAAAATTCTTACACTAGCGTCACAGTACGTTTATGAAAATGTTATTTATCTTAAGAAGTACTCTTCTATTTGAATTAAAAATAATTACTACTGTAATTACTTTTTATATATATTTATATATTATCACTACTGTAATTATTTTTTAATGCAAAGGTCCAAAAAAAACAAAGAAAACTTCCTTCGACTCAACTGTCCGTATCTGTAGCTCAGTCGGCAGAGCAACAGTCACTGGTTCGAGTACGATCGGTTTAAAGGAATTCTCCTTCTTGTGTCAATAATAATAATATCGCCATTTTATTTTCATTCTTTGCCTTTTATTTTTTATATTTGCCCCATTTCAGAGTGCGGTGAGCGAATAGCGAAACATTTAAAGATTAGGTACATATGATCTGATCTGCTTATTCCAATCTTCCCAAAAAGCACACATGTCCATACACAATGCTGTGGTGGTAGAAAGTTGGGTTTATAAATTTATGGAATAAACTTAAGTGGTAGAGTGAAGAATACAATATACTTGAAAGACGTGGCTCCAAAGAGGATGTTGTGACTAGAATCGACGAAGGAATATTGAGGTGGTTTGGGCATGTGTAGAGCAGATAGATATAAGAAGAATTACCAAACAGATTTATGATGCGAATGATGGAAGCATGGAAGGGTTTTTGATAGGACGTCCCAGAAGGAGTTACATTGATCAGTAATGTCTTCAAAAAGTCTGGGATCTGAAGTGACAAGAATAAAAGAAGTTGAGAAATTCCTTCGGTGCCATTGAACTCGAATCAAAGTCTGTCGCGTCAACGTGGCTACATTTTTTTTAACTTACAGAGTTACGAGATTTCTAAATACTCTTATAATAGAAAAGTAATTGCTAGTTACTCAACACAATAATTAATTGCCTATAGACTCTTGCGTCACTACAAAATAATAGAATATAACTAATTACACAGACCTTAAGTAAAATTAGATATGCTGAATTTAACTTTGACTGGTTATAAATAGAATTTCCATTTGTTCTCTTTAGTTAATTCTATTCGAGATTAATTTATAATTCTCAAAAGTTAATTTGTAAATTGTGATTTGCAAAATAAGTTCGTAACAACATAATTTTGTTTTTTAAATGATTGAAAATTTTCAAAGTTTGCTGGCTGAGTGAAGAAATAGATTTCTTACAAATGGCGCCACGACAAAAAAGTCGTTAAAAGCGAAAAAAAACAAAGATCTGCAAGAAGCACATAGAAAAATTCGTAAAGTCCGCTAGTTCGTTCCGTGGCTTAGTTGGCATAGCTTCTGGCATTGCTGAAAGACATTGGTTTGAACCCAGCCGGATCGAAAGAATTTCTCTCTAAGTGTTCGATCTTTGTATTAATAATTTATTTAGCCTCCTAAGACTCAGCGAACTACAATCGGGAAAAGCGCTAAATGGCCAACGTACATTCAAATGTACTAAACATTACATATTACAAACCCTCACCAAATGTGTCCTCAGTTTCGTAAGAAAAATATTTTATTCTAGATGGTCTATGGTCATATAGAGGTTTTATTGTTTATGATTCCAAGTGACTGGACGAACAATTCGTACACATGGTGGTAAGCGACACGCCTGTCCATAACAGTTGCAGTGCCACTCAGAGCTTTAACTCGCAAAGATCTGAGGGCCACTGCCACTGCGTCTGTCACCCTGAGACATGTGCCTGTAATTTCAACATTGACGAAAAAAAAATGTTGGCGTCGATTTTACCTTTACAAATACGATTGTGGTTTGGGTATATAATTGGGTATCTAACCCAATTTCATTTCGTTCGTTCATTTCGATCGTTAAGTGTCATTCGTGCGTGGTATGCACAGGTAGAACCCCACAACTCTAGTAACATTACTCGAGATTCATACTAATCCAATCTATGAAACCGGAGTTCAAATCTTGTTTATAGCAAGCAAACGGTTTACTTTAGTAAAGGTGGTTTAATTGCCGGTGTGTCAATTAGATTAGCTGGGAACAGACAAGAACTAGAGATAGAAATGGATGTACTGTAATTTAATTATTATCTACGTGCTGGGTATATTATACAGGGTGTCACACGGCTGTGCGTGCCTAGTCTTAGCGAAATAGGAATGCAGAAGGTTCAGTCCATAAGATTTGTTGTAAGAGATGGTAAATGAGGATATAAGAAAGGCTGTAACAAATAAAATTATATTAAATAGGTGCAATTATTATCTACACTGTTTGTACGTTGTTTTTGGAGTTTGTATTCAAACTTCGAAGTCCTGGTGAGCTGTTGAGATGACCAAATGATTGGAATTGGAGTTACCTCAGAACATGTAAAATAATATTTTTTTTTACAGCGGAATTCTAGAAATCGGAATACAATTTTCCTTTTTTTTGCAATTTTTTGTGCGTGTGATGAGTAGTGATGACCGTTTTGTATTTATACAATTTATAACGTCGATAATTTAGTTTCTACATTTAAAGTTAGTTTTCTACATTGAGCCGGGACCTTAACGATAATAATAAAGATAAAGATAAATTTATTATGTTTAAAAATTTAACCTAAATGCATGAATCTTATTAAATAACCTTTTATTTAAATATATGCACCAGACTATCGCCAACAGTGAAATTATTATTATTATACGTCTACATAACTCTAATTAAGTTTAGTAGTGCAAGTCTTGGTGATACCTCAACTAAGTAAAATTGCTTACTTGTATCTTAGGTATCAAAAATAAATAAAACACTTCCTATAAAACTGAATAACATATCACTACCTTATCACTACCTAATCAATACCTTATGCTGAAATCTATTGTTTGATCTCGTCAGTGACGTCAAATGATAGATACGTGCCGTCTCAGGGGTCAGCGGAGTACGACCGCAATTCAAACAAATACTGCTTATAACGCAAAATCAAAATTTAGAAACAAATGACAAAAAAAAAACAAAAATAAACGACAATCAATCAATTAAGTAACAGACAATAGTCGATTCGGTATAATTCGTCAAATATAACTCCCTAAAGATTGGACAGCTATTTGTTTCCTTTATAAAGGAGCAAAATAACGAAAGAATTGTGCACATTTTTCGATGTAATTTAGTAAGGGTTTGTTTACGAAATTTAATTGTACGTGGTTGCAAAACTTGCAGTTCCAAGTCACTGGTTTACGAGTGGACATAAAGCTGCCTCGTTTAGACTGTCAATTAGCTTGAGAATATTGGCCTAAGAATAGAGAGGAAGTCACAAATCTGACTCGAGATTGTGGATTGGCCTTTTCTGTTATTTCAATCTTGATTTCTGGAAACCGACCGAGATAGACAAATTGAGAGATTGCTTCTTATGGAGGGTTTCTGTCCACGTAGAGTCTGCACCATTGTGTTTTTTTTTTATTCCCTACACTTGATGAACAAGTCATGCGCCCTCGTTCATCCCCAAATTTGACATCCTTAAAGGTAGACTCTACTACTAGAGAGGTACCCCATTACAACAAAAAAAGAATCTTCGACAGCGGTTCACAAAGTTAAATGTCGTAATTGAGAATCTCCTCGTTTTTTTGAAGTCGGTTACTTTCTTTTTTAATAATACCAAATGACGGGACGAACAAGTCGTGGGCTTGGTGGTAAGCGACGCGCCTGGCCATAACTGTTGCAGTGCCGTTCAGAGCTTTAAAACGCAAAGATTGGAGGAGCACTGCCACCGCGCCTGTTAACTTGAGGCATAAATTGACAAGTCCCATATGCCTGTAATTTCACTAGTAGGCAGTAATGCCCACATTACTGCTTGGCGGCAGAAGTTAAGGTGACAATACTTGCCTGGACGGACTCTTTCACAAGGAGCTCTACTGCTACTACAATAATAGAAATAAAAGGTTAACAAAACACTTCAGAGACGTGCGAAATCTCGCAATTCGCCTAGGGTCTATATAATGGAGTACGAACGGCCCAAGCCAGTGATCCGTGATCCATTATGTTCTGAGGAGAGTCTCAGAGAAAACCCGTGCCCTGAAATGTGCCGTTTCCAAATTAGCACGATAATTTTTGTGACTATATTTATTTTTAACAATTTATGGTTTTAATTTTTTAAATTACGTTTTAATTAAGTATGAAAGATAATGCGAACACTGCGAATAGTGACGAAGAGTGGGAAGCGACCAAGACCACTTTTTTCATAAAAAAAGATGCCTAGACTCAAAATCAGTGATGTTTCAAGTTGAAAGTTTTGACTTGGCATTTTTTGTCACTAATAACGTCAATATATTACCACAAAATCTAAATAATAAAACACGATAACGCAGACACGAATAAATTCTCGCAAAACTTATCGCCCCAAAACACGCTTTTCGTTAATTAGTCGACAAATAAGCGTTCGGTCGTAGGTTATCGTCACTCCCCTTTTGTTTACACAGAATTGTCGAGGCCAAATCAGCGCTGAACAAATACTAGACGCTTCCGATACGAAGCACTGCCAGCGCTTGATTTATAGCTTAAGCGATAAGCGGTTGCGTAACAGCTTTTAGTAAATTACCACTAAATTAAGACAATAGACACATTTATTTGTAGTTCGTAATTCGTATATGGGTTTTTCTGTTTGAAACATACAAACCAAATAAAAATATATATAAATACTAAAGTGCAGCGGACGCACTTAATTTATCGCTTACGGGATAAGCTGTTAGTAAATTACCACCAAATTAAACAATACACATATTTATTTGTAGTTTGTAATTCAGATTCAGCTTTTTGTATTTGAGACATGCACGAAATCAAATAAATGAGGACTGAATACCAGAAGCTTACGATACGAAGTGCAGCAGTAGCGCTTGATTTATCGTTTACGCGATAAGCGGTTGCGTACACGCTTTTAGTAAATTAAAGTCAAGGGCCAGGAGACAGTACCTACATAATTCCAAAAACCAATATCATTAACTTAAATCAATGCATCGACAGACTAAACAACACTAATAATGAACATCATTTATTTCGGACCGGAATCCATATATAATTAGTAACAGACTTACAAACTATGTTAGTACATCAATCGCTGCATCAGGGAGGCTTGTCGCTTTCTCATTATGGATTGGAAACCATCCGTATGTGTTTCTGCAAGCAATATTGATGCGCTGCAGTAACGCGGCAGCCCCAACAGCATCCTGAACGCATTGTTATATTGCACACGTAGGCCGATGTATGCATTTTGAGTAAATGCCATCCACATATTGCAGGTGTAAAACGATTGGCAGTAGGTTTTGAACAGGGTGACCTTCGCTTCTACTGTAAATCTCGCAAATCTACGGATCAACATATTACTCCTTACAGCCAATGCCCTACGTTCTCTCTCTATGTCCATGTCATCTTTTAGCAACTAACGTTAAAGCACGTAAGTCAAATTCATTTGTTTCAACCTAAATTCTACGATTTTTTCCACTCTGTCGTCCACAATAAACAACACAAAACAACAAACTTTGATTTTTTTTACTTATGTGCTTAAGTCTCTCGCTTATGCACCACCTTATCTTAAGAAGCGATTTGAATTCGCTTATCAATCAAACCCCCAACTTCTGCTCTCATCTTCAACTCTCCAACTTAAGATGCCCTTGCATACCTCCCAGCACTACGACAAGTCCTTTACTGTTCAGGCTATTCGTTTGTGGATTGCTCTACTTTTGTCTATTCAACAGGCGATAATTAAAAATAGGTAAAACTTTGTGACTTTTTAACAATGAGACTTTTTAACAATGCGACAGTAAACCACTCTGAATTTGGTTTGTTTTGTAGAAGAATAGGCACAGTTGAGAAATGACCAAACGTCACTTTGACACAACACGTGGTTGGCGATCGTACTCCCTCTACGTTGGCGATGAATCCATTGTTTTTTTTTTTGTATAATTGTCTATAATTTTTTAATTTTTTTTTTGTAACTGTGTTCTTTGTTTTCTCGTAAAATTTGTTTTTGGTGTTGGTGGAAATTCGTAAATGGCATTGGATAATTCATATTTAAGTATACTATAATTGTTTTATTTGTCCGTGAATTTTCGTAAAATGTATAAATAAATAAATAAGCGAAATCATTGCATATTTTCAAAAGTATGGTGAAAGAACACTAACTTTAGTGTGACTTAAACTGCTTAGATATTTTTACGTTTTAAAATTAAGTTAGAGAAATTTTATTTTTATAGGTGTAGGAATATAATAGTAGTATAATATTTATACATATGTATTGGTTTTATTATTTATCGATTTTCTGTCTATTGATTAGTAATTCTTCATAAAAAGCCGTCTTTTTCCTGTGTGTTATATGATTACTTCCCTCCAAAGCTTGTTTGGCAGAAATCGCTAAGACCGCCCATTGTATCACTGCATATTTTAAATTTAATTGTAATGTAATTGTTTCCTTCTTAACCGATTTCAAAAAAAGGTAGAGGTTCTCAATTCGACTGTGTGTTTTTTATTTATATGTGTGTTACGCAATAACTGTTATTTGTGAATTTTGATGATTCTCTTTTTATTGGAAAAAGGGGTACCTCAGATGTGGTTCCATTTAAATTTGAAGAAAGTATTCCACCTCTAAGGGTAGCAATATAAGGGATTAATGACTTTTGAGGTCGGTTTTCTTAGTACTCTGTGCTGTTTATTTGGTGTACAATGAAAAAAAAATTGTATTGTATTGTATTAAGTTTACATACTGTATATAATTATTTTTCCTTATTCATTGTTTTTCACAGATATCATGTGAATGTCGTCTATACACGTAGGAATACTCAAAGTCCATAATCGCTACTGTCGTTTGCATTATTTTTTAGGCTACTATTAATTAATTTTTTATTGAATTGATAGTCAATTATTTTTTGTGTAATTACTCCACTAGTTTGTTATAATTAAAATTTATACAAAGATGGAACACTTAGAAAAAATTCCTTCGTTCGTATTCGAACCGACGTCTTCTAGCAAGCCGTGTTAGACGCTATACTAACTAAGCAACGGAACCAACCAGCAGACCTCAGGAATTCTCTATGTGCTTGTTATCGGATCTTTGTATTTGGTGTTTTCAACGACTGTTTAGCCGTAGCACCATCTATGAGAAATCTTTGAAAGTATTTCGTCACCCACAGGTATCTTTATAGCTACCAACCCTGGCTAGAAATGTCGCTATTAATTGTTTTTTTTTTATTGAATTGATATTCAATTATTTTAACTGCCCTATCCATTCTTCTAACTTCTATTCCACCTCCTTCAAGGTTAGAAGCATCAAGCTGTGGAATTCTCTGCCTGAATCGATCAGATGCGCTAAGTCTGTTGTCTGTTGCTAATCTTACACTCTATCTATTATTATTTTCCCCTATTCTTACCTAATTTAGATCGTCCGTGTTGTTATTATTATGTTCTACATATTTCTACTTCATTTTGAGTAATCATATGTTTTTGTTATTTATTTATTTATTTATTTAAGTATTTTATTATTTATTACTATTATTTTGGATATCTGTTTTAGACTATTTTTATTATTATTTTCTTTTTTTTTTCACTTGTGTATGTGCAATATGTGTTTTGAATACGAATTCTGTTGCGCCCTCAATTAATTATTCTCTCACAGTTTATCCTGTAACCCGAAGGTTGCCTGGAATAGATTGCTATATAGCAATAAGGCCGCCTGTTGTACCTGTCTTTTTATTTTTTGTATTATTTTGTATTCGTCCTAGTGTGCAATAAAGAATATTTGCATTGTATTGTATTGTATTTTTTGTGAAATTAGTCCACCAGTTTGTTATAATTATTAATACTTTAATTCCTTATGTTTACTTGTTTAAGTATTCTTTGATACCGCTAAAGATGATATACTGGACCAGTTGCATCAAAGGCAACAGAGGCAATACCGAATACAGATAATCCGAACACTCAAAAGGAATGCGCTCTTATCTCAAGGTTCGCAAAATCGGGTTCTTTGATGAAATTGTAACCGGCCATCAGGCCATCTAATTGGATTCATTTCAAGTTTCGGCCATTCCGGTTTAAAGTTTAGCTGTGGTCAAAGTTAGACCCGTCTGAATGTGTTTTTTAGATTAGTTATTAATTGAGTTTTTGATGATGTTACCGTATTACGGCGAAGCCGACGGGAAGGTGTTTAACTTGACTTTTGGCAAAATATCTGCTCTCCTTCATCATCATTTTATCATAACTAACGTCATCAACGTCCACTGCTGGATAAAGGCCTTTCCCAATGCGCGCCATTTCGCCCGGTCCTCGGCTTGTCGCATCCATCTGCTGCCAGCAGCCTTTTGCCGAGTTATTGTCTCCACTCAAGAGCTCCTCTCATTGGTTATCGGTTCTTCGACAGATAGAGTCAGTCACTGCTACTTCCACTTGCTTATACCAGTTATGTCGACCTGACCTTGACTAAAGTTATCGACAATTTTAGCGAAATTGGGTTGTTAACAATATCTAGAATCAGCAAAACGAAATCTACAAACCGCTATAAACGGTTTTTTATATCTTACTTAGATTCAGTTTTATTGTTAAGACTAGTCATAGGAGTGTTTTTGTTTGTTTTTATTTTAGAAAGACTATTCTTCTTCTTCCTGTCCTTATCTCACGCTAGGTGGGGTCGGCACGACATGTATTTTTCTGCCACTCTCCCCTATCAACCGTCATTTTTTATACTCACACCTTTCTTATCCATGTCATATTTCACACAATCCATCCATCTTTTCTTTGGCCTTCCTTTTCCCTTATACCCCTCCACATTCATACCTAGCACTCTTCTTGTCACATGACATTCTTCTCTCCACATGACATGTCCACGCTAACCTATTACTCCTCATCTTTTCGGTCACTGGCGCCCCTTTCAAACTTCCCCTGATGTACTCATTCCTTATCTTATCCTTTCTCGTCACTCCACACATCCATCTCAACATTTGCATTAACGAACGAACACAGTTCGTTCACCCTACCTTTTAATCGCCCAACATTCTGATCCATATAACATGACAGGTCTAATCACGGTCAAATTTTTTAGAAAAACTATTATTCTTTATATTAATGACGACCATAATATCCTCGTCATTAATATGAACGATGTGGATAGTATGCTTTTTACACTTATATTTTTAATTGTAATATTGTGATTAGCAAACTGCAAAAACTTGTGCTTGGCATTACTATATGCACTTTTGTCAAAGAAATACCAAATAATTTTGTTAATTACTGTTAGGCCCGGTGCCCATTAACGGGATGGGACGGCAAGGGAACTTTAGGTGACGAATAGTAATATACCTTAAGGTTATCACATTATAATTGCAATTTCAAAGATAATGATCGTAGCTGCAAAATGAAATTGCGGTGTGCTTAGGGATATCGAGCCGGCAGTCTTATTTTTATATAATACTAAGTTACGGTGCGCCTGGTGGAAACCGACACGCCTGTCCATAACAGTTGCATTGCGACTCAGATTTTTAAATCGCAGTGACCTGAGGGGCCCGTCACTTACAAAACCAGAACGCAGTAATCCTCACATTACAGCTTGGCGGCAGAAATAGGTGATGTGGCAGTATTTCCCTGGACGAACTCTTTCACAAGGAGCTCTACAGCTACTAATTGTCACGTGTCATTGTAAACACATTCTTAACTCCTAATTTTCCTCTTTATTCCCCTACCTTTTAATTTATTTCCTTATTCCATAGTGTTAACTTCTGTTTCGAACAAAAATATATAAGTAAATATTATTACTATATTACATGTAACACAATATCAAATTTATACTATCTATTTATTTATTTAGGGTATTCCACATAGAAAACACCACACTTTAAACAGTGAAACATTTAAAATTATCATCTAAACACTTACGGAATATCACAGCACGCTTTCATATGAGATAAAATATATAAAAATTATCGGGAACTAAAGAGAAAGTATTTTATTTCGTGCGTACTTATTATTATCAAATTTACATTGTAATTTTATTATAACTTACAATACTCGTAAACAAAAATTAAAAAATAATAAATATTATTTAATTAAGATACAGGTAAGATAAAAAAGACAATAAAAGCTTTAATACTAGAAAGTAAAACTAGGATTTTTAAATTATATGAATAAAATTGGGTCCCCGTGGCAAGGTACCCAAGATGCTGGCAGCATTCCCCCTTTGTATTGCTATGCTAATTAATGCGTTGGGCAAGGTAGCTTCCCGGTTCTTGGGTTTTGCAGACAGTCTATTAATTTTTTCGATAAAATTTTAGTACAGATGAAGAGCACTGGGACAAGGGCCAAGGGTTTTGGACTCCACAGGCTGTAAATAGGTAGTCGGACCCGAGATCCTGGTGCTTATTACTTTTTATTCTTTCCGCCAGCTCAGCTACGGAGCCAGCCCTCTTGCTGGTGTGCTGGACATGGGATTGGGCAAGTGTGTCGGTACATGTGACGTCCGACACCAGTGCCCGGCCCATACTCCAAGGGATAAGAGTCATTCCGTCCGGGCGTTTGCCATCTGTACCCGACATGCCGCTCGAGTATAGCGGGCAAGTTAACAGTGGCTAAGGCCCGGCGGATGATGTTTATACAATTGAAATTGCAACATCTACTCTTATTTATTTATTTATTTATTTATTTATTTATTGCATATCACACATGAAGCTTACAGGTAGTACTTACAATATAGGGCAGTTAATATGTGACGCCCTGCAAGGGCACAGCAACTGTGGAAGACCGTTTAAAAGATGCTTTTTTGCAGCTCCTAAATTTCTCTCGATAGATAGATTTAGAATTTAAAAGACGTTGCTATTTATCTGTTGGATAACACTTAATAATAATATACTTACATTACTATTGTGTAGCGCTAATAGCATCCTAGCCGTTGTTGCCAATAGGCTGGACTGCCCCTACCAACTACATTGGGTGCAAATACACGTGCGTAGGGTAGTGGTCTAGACTTTCACTTCTTTTCACTAAAATTAAGTAATTTTGTATTGTACTAACCATAGCACGTAAGAAAAATTTACTGTATTACTAACATTATTATGGATCATGGTCCGAAATAAATAATTCTATTCTATTCTATTCTATTGTAATTGTAAATTTAACGTGAAATATATATTCCATATGTATGCATATTCCATAAGTATTTAATGAAAAAATAATTACATCCCCATATTGTGTGGTATCTCTCAAAAGATTTTCAAACATAAAAGCAACAAGCTTGTTATTGCTTCTAATAACACCCTTATAACAACAATGGTAATATCACCCTTATCATTCACGTTTCAACACTTAACAATATATCAACTCAGAGCTTCTGTTACTTGTAAGTACAATGTTTCACACGCGATACCGAAGTAAATATGCCAAACCGTTAACCGAGGCTCATTCTATATTTTCTAATAGATGAACGCATATTTTGTCTTAATGGGCAAACTTTTGCAACGAACTCGGTTATAAAGAAAACTTTCTTCTATGATTCTTTATGCTTTAAAATAATGGTAAAATATGAGAAGAATGTGGTAACTTTTTGACGTTAACAGAATATTGTAACGTAACCGCAGTTGCCTTGGGAATGAATTACCTTTCAGGGAAAATTTCAAACAATAGAAAACGACAAGACGAAAAAATAGATACTTAGGGCGCCTTCAAATCGGACGCTTATGGAAGTACTGCAGCGGGGCGTTATGTCTCACAATATCTCGATACCTCCCACTTACTTTTGTTGTTGTAAGTCAAAATACCATTTTTTGCTTGTTAACTTAAATATCCTTTTTTTTAACGGAAATTTAACACTAAGTGATTCCTTTACTTTGAAAATGTCTATGCCTTATTTTCTCAAACACGTCATTTTATCTTATAAAGTGTGATTATTTGAAGATTAAGTTTTTTATCAACGTTGTTAATTTGGATATATTACTTTAAGAATCTACAAAAGCCGGTATGTGAATATATAGGAAATGTGTTGTGAAAACAGCCTGCAAATTTGTACCTATAAATGCGTCTTTTGCGTTTTAGTTACATTGTGCTTAAGTACCTATGATATACTTAAAAAGGATATGTTTTTGTTAAAAAGTAAAAGAAATGGTATTCTGACTTACAACAATTTACGTGGTGGGAGGTTTCCATCTATTCTGCAAAAATGGCGCGACTCACGTGCTGCAGCAGCGCTTCTATAAGCGTCTAATTTAAAATTTAGCTTGCTTCATCATTTTTTAACGCACACACTCATGGCCCCGCTGGAAGCCCTGTATACCGAGTGCCGTGTACACTGGATGTGACGGCAACTTACGAGAGTGATAGATGTAGGCCGTACAAATGTTTCTCCCGGGCCAGGAATCGAACCCGGGACCTCTGCGTGGCAGAGAAGCATGATAATCGTTCGATCATAGTAATTTTTTTTCCAAAAAATAGTCATTATTAATTTAAGTTTCATTATTCTGTAAAGGAATAAAAAGGTTTTCGACTCGGGATGCGACTGTAATTTTTCCATTACTAATTAAGAATAATGCAATGTAATAAATGTGATATACTTAATAATTTAATGGTATGATATATTGCAATAATGTTATTACGCTCGTGATTGTGTGTCAACTCACCTCAACTAACTACAACTTACAAATATCTTAACTAACTGCAACCAAGACGTCCAAAACCATATACTCTAGATAACTTCATCATTTAGGTTTATTCGGGTTCCGTTGCAACGTTAAACCGAACTCGGGTTCGAATACCACAAACTCAGTTGTCGTTTTACTCCATCTGCCAACACCACGCCTCGTAATAAGTTCTTCCCAGCTCCATTTTAGCTTCGTTATCTGTTCCCCTATGTCTTGGACCTTACTTCGTCTTCGGATTTCGAAATTCTAAAACTCGTTTTATAAGTTAGCTTCCCGCAAAACCGTAATTTTAAAATTATCGACAGCTTTTATAAAAATAACACGCCTTTGCCATTCACTTAATTAAGTTGTACTAAGCATATATTTCGCTGAACTGGAAAAGCTAGCGCATAACTACATAATGTGAAGACTGTATATTACCTAGTGTTTTAGTCTGCGTTACCTTTGTTATTATCCTACACTAGCATGCCAAAGTATAGAGTTCTTAGACATTCGCGACTGCTGCACAAAGGAAATGAATCTATTTTTAACCGACTTCAAAACATTTAAGGTTCTCAATTCGAGTATATTTTTGTTTGTATATATGTTACGTAATAATTTCGGCATTTTGATGATTCTTTTTTTGTTGGAAAGAGGATACCTCTGTATTGAACCCATTTAAATTTAAAGGAAATATCCCAACTCTAACGGCGGCAAACTAAGGGGTGAATCCAGTTTCGTGCACTTTCCGGTAACCGATTTCAATAAAATTCATTTTTCATTTTATTTCATTAATTACAGTTATTTCATATCTAAATCGTGTATATACTTGTTTTTTTTCAAACAAACCAACGTTTCGGACCCTTTACAGGTTCCATGTTTGCGGCTAAATGTGAAGGGCACAAAACGTAGATTAAAAAAAAATTGTCTATTGTTCATACACATAACATCAAACCTGTCCCTACGTTCCTGACAAATCTCTTTGACGTCCATCATTGGCATCAATCCCTTCATGCCATATGCCCCTTTATTCTTTCTTTATATTGTTACCTTCACTGCTCCTTTAGTTTACTAAGTCCGGAACACTCCAACATTAAGAGCGATGCTACATAGTACGTGGCGTCATCGGCTGAGCGATACATAGAAATTAGAACATGCCACATGGTGCATCGAAGCGGCGCCCGGTGACGAAACGCGTGCTCTTCGGACAAGAGGCCAGGAGACGAAGGGGGAGGGGTGCTGCGGTACGTAAGTAGCGTAAGCAGCGTTACGCTGCGACACTACATCGCTCGTGTGGCACTCGGTGCGTCGCGATCATAGCGTTGCGAGGAAGCAACGCATCGGCAACGCCCATGTGGTATTGTTGTAAGTCGTTTAATTCGCACGAATCATTTTGCTACATTTTTCCTGTTGCGTACAACAAAATATATCTATATCTGTTTCACGAAAATTGCGTTTCATATCGTAGGTTACATCATCGCTTGATATCGGGTGAGATTGTAGCAAAGCGTATGTCTATTTTATGTAAAGAAAAAAATATACCCAGTGATTATTGATTTGTCACAAATTCATATCGTATCCAAACGAACCACTACCTTCAACTTATTCATAGAATGATTCAATATACGAATAGCAAGATTCAATATATGCAGGCAAGGAATTTGTTCTGTACCTTCCGAGCGAGTTTTTATCTACCCGTCTAAATGTCACGCGCTTGTTTATCTTACATCTACCATCAAGTAATATGAATTCCTGCCATTCCGCGTTTGTCATTTTATTTTATACTCTCTCTCACTTGCTTTTATGTTGTTAATAATTTGTGTTAACCCAAATAATAGTGTGACAGACTATTTGTACATTTCATCGAAATTCGTTCAGGGATTGAAACAAAAATGACACGCAATTTTTCATGCATTTTGAAATATACCTAAGTGTAAAAAAACGATATTTAATTGATTTATTTGTTTCAGTATATTTTTCCCTATTACAAATTTTTTAATTAGCGGAGGAACCGTTGTTTTTAATTGACTGGTCGATAGTTCGATTTTCAGCGGCAGTGGCAAGTAATTATAACTTTGATTTCTAAATTACGTACATTTCGGTGTTTTTCTGGAATACGAAACCAAAATAGGTCATATTTGCACGTGCTGCACAGATGTATTCAGCATGTACTCAATTTTGCTTCGAATGAGAGAACGAGATTTCCATTCATTAACTAATACTTGACAACATCGGGTCGATGCACAATTCATTAGCTTTAGTCGGCAGATTCGAGTCAGTCCTTTAAACCATCTGCCTGATGTATTAGGTGTTTTTGAGGTTGGCCACTATTCTAGATAGCCATCGATTCGGGCCCTTCACAGGTCTTATTTATTTATTTATTTATTTATTTATTTATTAAGTACTACCACATCATGTATATTACAACATTTCGACATTCAACATACGGAATTACATCTGATATATATGACAATTACGGTGTAGATAGCATTTATAATAGAAGGTTTACTAAACCAACTTATATTAACTTAATTGAAATTAACGTTATAAATACCTACTGCTCAAATTTGAATAATTTTGAAATTTTATTGACAAAAATATTTATCCTGTCGTGGTACACATCTAAGTCCTCGATTTTACTGTTAATCGTATTGTACTCATTGAAAATCCTAGTCAAAGGGGATTGAAGGCCAAGATTGGTTTTACAAGGGCGGGTATAGAAAATTTTTGTTATTGCGTTTCTAGAATACTTATACGGGACACTCAGAGAAATGCATTCGTGTAAATCACTACATTGGACCAGTCCATTAATGAGCCTGTGCAGGAAACACAAGTCCAACAAAAGCCTTCGGTCACTCAAAGTAACCATGTTGAATTTTTGTAAACGCTGTTCATACGGTTGCCTGTGAGAGAATCCGCTGGAACAGAAAGCCAAATGTCTGGTGAACGGGGTCTTAATGGGGTGATGTGTATTAAAGAGAGTCGCCGGAGGATTACTAAATAATGGTCTTACAAAAAATATACGATACACCTAAGGATATTGTCTAAAGAATGAGCGAGAAATAAGGAGACATTTCTCCTTAAGTGCTACTGACAACCAGCTAAACTTTGGTTTTCAACTAAAGCGCTATGATTATTAAATTCACATTTATCCCAATATTTCCAAAATGCCCAGAGGCTTAAAGACTCGGTCGATGTCGAATCTGTGACAAGTTTTATTTGCCTGGTATTATTTTGTTTTAATCATATTAATTTACAGCGCGCGGATGCCGGACGCAAAGGGCGACCCCCCACACCTCACCTCCTAAAATCTAGACTCGTGTTTAATACCTCGCCTTAATATTAGTAGTATAGCTCCTTGTGAAAGAGTTCGCCCAGGGTAGTACTGCCACCTTACCTATTTCTGCCGCCAAGTATTGTGTTCCGGTTTTGAAGGGTAAGGGTGCCGGTGAAATTACAGCCACATAGGACTTGTCAACTTATGTCCCAGTGTGACGGGTGCGATGGAAGTGCTCTTCAGATCTTTGCAATTTAAAGCTCTGAGTGGCACTGTAACTGTTATGGACAGGCTATAGCTTACCATCAGGCGCATGACTTGTTCGTCCCGTCAATTGATGTTATATATAAAAAAATATATTAGACAGACTGGTTGATACCTTTATCGACGCAGTCAGCCGTGACCTTGGGACCTGTAAGGAGCCTGAAATGTTGTTATAGTTTGAAAAAATAAATATACTCGATCTAGATCTGGAACAGTTTCATTTCCAATATGTGCAATAGCGAAAACTAAAAAACTCGTTATGTTTATTCGTGAATGTTTTGTAACAATAACTCTCGTCAACGCTGAAGGAATTAGATCATAATGAAATCTGGACGTAGTGGTTCTCAACCTTTGGAAATCGTGTGAAATTCTCAAGCCTCTTCTTAGAGCAGACCCTTACTTAGGCTAAGTGCTCAAAAGTATGACGTAATGTTGATAATTATTATAGATATTTTGATGGCGCGGAATATGCTACTTCGTATGATTTGCCAATGAACGTCTTTATTATCTCTTTGTATTATAAAAAACTAGATGCACTTATGAATATGAATAAGTTCAAAACGCACAAGTAGGTCGTCAATAGAGGTGTTTTGATCTATTCACAGAGCTTTACATCGAGACTTACGATTCGTTATGGCCTCAATTGTGAATAGACAAATCTCGTACAATGGTAGAAGCCATTGCGACATAACAGCATGAGGCTCATCACCACTAAAATTAGGGCGCAGATGAGCAACTTTGAGCACCTAGTAATATAGTTATTTCTATTCCGCTCCCTGTATATCAGTCCAAAATCACGTCTACGAGCTTGTATACAAATTTTCACAAACCAAAACATGATGAAAGGTAAAATCGATGGATGACGAATTGGGAAAAGATCGAGGATAAGCTAGGGTCGTAAAATGAGGCCCAGGATAGATCACATAGCAGTGAAAGTTCTTCTTATCAGGTTGGTGTATAGGCGGGTTCTTCTCTCATAAGATTAATAAAAAGATAAGAAATGATAAATGCAAGAAAAGAACGGTGTATTGTAAATCACAAGATTTTTTTTTTGTATACAAATGCATGCAACCTACGTCCCAAAACCGACAAGTCGCGCAAAAACAAAGGTAACAAGAGCATGCATTAAACAACACGAACACTCATCTGTATTCTGACAAAATGTTCTAGACGAACCTATCCTTTGCCACCCGGGAGCCCTTTGAATTGCAAAATGCTGAGCTATCACAAGAAATGGCATAAAAAGCTTCCTACAATGATGTAGAGTCAACCAGAAGGGACGTCTTAGACACCATTGCCTTTACGAACAATATTAAGAAATAAATAAAAACTCAGTTGCGTTAAGCACAAATTTATTTTGATTTATTCACAACAACTTTACGGAAGGCAATAAGAAAGCAGCTGTTGTGTTAACCTCAGTAATTTACAGAAATAAAAATGCTGTATAATGTTCTAAATGCCACGAATATCTAAATAACATCGAAGGCTAATTTTCTACTTATGTTAAACTAAATAATGAAGTTAGTAAGACAAATAAAGTAAATCTCCAACCCACATTGGGCCAGTGTGGTGAATTATGGCCTAACCGTCTCCTTGGAAGAGATCCGTGGCCTGCAATGAGTTGGCGAAGATGATAAATAAAATACTAAACGTTTAAGTCCGGAATTACGAATAATTAAGCTAGTAGTTCAAATGTTCTATCATCAACCCACTACACCAAACCTATTAATAGAGATCAGGCTAATAAAGCCGCGGTCATAAATAACGTAACGCATCCAGCAATCCCATAAACAGTGGGATTTGTTTCCCTGTCCAAGGCGATAATACATGCTCGACCTTATTCCTCGATCGGCTGGAAAGATGAAGTTAATGCCGCTATTAGGATATCTCAACCGTTTCAATAGTTGCTATAGACTTGGAGATTTTGACGATCCCTTAACGCTATGTTGATTTTATGCAAGTAATCTTCCGAGTCTCTCTATCTTTTTGATTTTTGCAGGTGATTTTTGATTCCTTTGAACCAAATGGAATTTCAAGTTTCGCTTTTAAACGTTATTGTCATTGGATTTCTTTTTAACGTCTAAATATCTTCGAGGAAGTTAAAGTCTTTTTCTTTAACATCTAGACACTTTTAAATATTGTAGCTATGTTTTGTGTCAAAACTAATCATTCTTAATTTTGGTTTCTGATTGATTACGATGCTTACATGTGAACATAAATAAAGATTTTTCTCTCTTTTCAGGTAAGTGAACCCGTTCATCAAGCCCATCACAAAAGGCATATTACTAAATTCCTCACGTACGATGGACAAATCAGAGCCCTGCCAAAACAACTTCTTGAGAGAAATCCCAAAATACGAGGCAAATAGAAAAGAAGAGACACGGCTTATATGTGCAGTGAAGTGGGATTCGTTAAAAGGGTGAAATGTTCTCGTCACATTGTTTATTCAGTCTGGTCGGCCGGCCTAATCCCTATCGATTTGACGACGGAATGTTCCGAGGTAACCACCGAAGTTACAAGTTTGCAGACTAGGATTTTCATTAACATTTCTTTTCTATTTCCACACGAAAACTTCGATTCATTCGATTTCCAAAGTCGATCTTGGAATTTGATGTTTCAAGAAACGTAGATTCTATCTGAGCATATTTGTCAATAAGCTACAGGAAATCATAAACAAAAAGAATATTTTATTAAGGTAAGTCATTGAAATGGGTACGTAGTTACCTTTACGTGTTAGTTAGTAACCTTTACGTGTTGGTTTACAATGCGAAGTGTTATGTCTAAATGAATATGTTAGTCAAAAATATGAAATGGTACGCCCTTTTGGTAGGTAGCGTCACGGCAACGTCACGTAACCAAAGCGTCAAAACATTGCCCATTCAAATGCCAAATACGAGGGACATTGAATGCGGCTTGTAAATATCAGGCGTTATATTTAGATCAAACGCAGTTTGTAGTATTTGATCAATAAGTTCTTTGTGATACAAGTTTAATTTATTATAATTGTTTGTCAACTGCTGATATTTTATCGGCTTGTACTGTACCTGAGTTATTCGTCTTTTAATTATCCGTTAGGCAAATTTGGTTATTAACAGTATTCAAACTAATTTAAAATCTGTTCACAATTTGAATAGTGTTAATAATTAATTAAAGATCAATAATTCAGGGTAAGTCAAGCGGAACAACAGAAATATAGCTCGTTATTTTAATTCAATTAAAATGTTAATGTTATAAATTCGTTTCATAAGTAGATTAGGCACCTGCACAATGAAATGTTATTCGTAGCCTATTCAAATTATAATTTCAAACATTATTCGCGGTTAATTAACACAATTATCTCTTTAATCGCTCACAGTTCTAGCTCGTAAAGTTGACGTGCCAAATTTACATTGACCTTTTTAATTTCAAAAGTAATATGCTTTGGGTTACAAAAAATTAAATCAGTAGGTCTGGTTATGGTGGCTGTTTTCACGTAGTGGTTCCTATCATTGGAGGGTCTGCCTGACTGTCTTTCTCTTTCGGTTGCATGCACGATCGTATTATTCGTCTCTGTCGCTCTAGTAGTGTAAATCGGCCATCGCATGTTTATAATAACTATCTGCCATCAGATGGTAAAACGCTGTATGAATATTTTCACAGTTTTACTGCAATGCAAAAAACGTGTGTTACGTTTTTATTTAGTGCTATGATGTAAAAAACATATTTATGTAAAATATATAGATGCCAACTGGGAGGTAGACCTTTCGAATTCCTGTGGCAGCTTCTACCTGTGGGTTACATTTTTAAGTTATGTGCATTATTTGTGAATCTTTGTAGCAATTTTTCTCGCTAATGGTAAAGATCATGAAACCTGCAAGTCGAAGAAGGTTTTTAAACATAATAATAAGTAACGCTGACACTCCCCGCACTAGGAAAACCCTGAGTCGCGGGTGCCATAGACACACACATAGACCACCACAAATTATACCCAAACTCACGTGAGAAAGAAATGTGGGTCATACAAATATTTGGACTGGACTATACACAGAGGCAGTTTAGTGTGGTGTGTAGTAGTGGTCTCAACAACGAGCTGTAAGCGTAACCGTTGCATGTTATGTTACCAAAAATCATGGTGTGTGCGTGTTTCGCAAGCTTACCGCAAGCAGAACGCGTGCGGTTCGCCGTGAGTCCCAACGATAACCAGGAACTCATTCTAGCGAGTGAAGACTTTTTAACGCGTACAGACTAGAACCTCGTTATTGTAACGTTACATTTCGTTTGAGTGAGTCATACGACACAAATTCAGTTTAAAATTTAGAATTCGGTATTTGCGTCAACTGAGATTTTTTTGATAAAATAATTGAGGTTACACCATTTCACCATCGAGCATTAGCTATGTAAATTGAAGTATTTCAATATTTCGCTTCCACGACTCGGATGCGGCTTAATGGAATTGAGTCCCGACTTTTTTTACTATAACTCTTTATGAAATTTCATTGTAGCCTGTAACTAAACTGCTATGCTCTAATTTACCGTATCGAAGTAGTTAACGACTTATGAGCTGGAGTTCTCAAGTCTTCGTGATAGCTGCATATTGGAAATTGAACAATATTTCCGGGTGTCAATCGCATTAATTTATTTTTTTCAAACAACTCAACGTTTCGAGCTTTTTAAGGCTCCTCGAATAACTCGTACGCTTAGTATAATCATGGACCAATAACTCTTAGTAGCAATTGTTTTAGTAGCTCTCCTTGTGAAGAGGTTCGTCGTTCTTTATGATACCATGACACCAAGTGACGAGAAGAACAAGTCGTGCAACTGGTGGTAAGCGACATGCCTATACAAAACACGAAGATCTGAGGATGGGGATAGGACTCCACACAATACCAACCTTGCAATCCTGTAAATTCTCACTACTAAGGATGCACATTACAAGTGCATACGATCTAACGATTTTTTCATCGATTTATTTTAATGCGATTTTCAAGCGAATCGATTCAATAGAAAGGCAAATCGTCTAGATCAGAAAGGAATAAATTATAATTAAATTTGAACAAAACTCGAAGTACAACAAATATTTAGTTGTATATACTTCTTTGAACAAATCTAATCTATAACAATTGCAATGCCACCTAAAATTGTAAATCGCAAAAATCAGTGGGAGCACTTCAGCTTTTTTAAATTTCAATTCTTTATTGCATATCACATTACAAATTTAAGATGTTATATTAATTGATGGTATACATGTGACGGAGCAACGTCAGCTTCTGCGTACTGGGATGACATAAATCCATGGTAGTGACCCGGTTGGTTCCGGTATGTTGTCTTTATGATATTTGAAGTAAATATTTTGAATGACAAATCCAAAAACAACCTTCGGAGTTTCTTACTCATTCTTCTCATGGAAATCTGCTTTAAAAGAGAAATAGAATTCAATCAGTGTGACGATTTTAAATATAATTTGCTTAATGAAATAAAGATTAGTTTGATTGCATCCGTTTCTATGCGACAATTATTTAAAAATTAACAAAGTTCCCAAAATATTTTTACATTGGCATCTGATTACTGTCAGTGGCAGAAAATAACACCACGTTTGTATTATATTGTGTTGTAGATCAATACGCTATTGGTGCAGTGGAGGGTAACGGTTTCAAATCCCACGGGGACCACACCAATTTGTAAAACTGTCCTGGTCAGACTAGGGTCCCCAACCGGGCAAGTAGATTAATCACCGGTATTTGTGACAAATTAAAACAATCCGTAATTTAGACGATAGCGTGTGAGGGTCAGTGACCTTGGTTATCTGTAGTGACACTTTTATGCCTTTGAATGAATGGTATCTGTTTATGAACATATCTGAATGTATTATTTTAATCTCTGTGAATGATGATTCGTACTTGTTCGCAGGGAAATCTGCCAATTAATAATGTTACAATTTCAAAAATGGTTGTTTTTACTATTAAATGCTATAGATTTTTATTTCCATTAAGTTGTACGTAGAAATTTGCTTCAAAATTTTCTATTACGTTTTATTTCACGCATATTATCCGTAACATTCCTTGAATCTCTTAAATAAATTTCGATGTTAAACCGGTGTCATTATTCTGATAATGCAAAACCAAATTGTAATAAAAAACAACTAACAATGGCGTGCTGCATCTGGTTTATTCATATTGTTAACAAGATAGCGTCCAGCCTCAATAAATGGGTGTCTCCTACCTAATCCTTTTAAGTAATGCGATCGTTTAAGTTGTTATCGTTTGTGCTAGCTAATTAATCTTAGAATCTGGCAGTAACAGTAGCTTAAATAGCTGGGATGAGATTTTAGATTCCTAACTAATGTGTCTTAATAAATTCATTTTCCTTCTATCTTATATTATAATGGTATATTCACAAAAAATACAATCTCAAATACGACACAGTTTATAAATTCTATAACTTCTTAACTTACTACTTACTTGATACTATTTTTATTTATTCACCTATTTTATCGCCACTTTGTATTATGTTTTTTTTGCGTTTTCTTCCGAAACACCTTCATTAAAATTGTACACGTGAGCATTATCATTTCTTTCGGCTTGTTCAGCGACACGTAAAAAGTCCAAAGTGGCCAAGTTTAAAGACTTTGTAAAGCCCAAAGAGGTTCGAGTAATGTTATACGATAACATACCCAACTCAATTTAGGAGCAGAATTACATTACCATCTTGTTACGACATGCAGAAGTTACCCCAGGACTGCGAAAACGTCCTTTTGGTCTTGCATTGTTCTCTTGACCGTTTTGGCGTAATTTATTTTCGGCGTTACCGAGCACTATTATAGTACAGACGTTACCTAATTCATTATTTTACAATCTAAAAACAACACAGTTGTTATTATTCTTAAAATTTTGCCTGATAATTTCTTCTACATGATTCAGTTTTTTTATTTGTGCAGAGTACTGGCATATAGCGTCGAAACTTTCTATCTAGCCATCGCGGTCTGTCTAGCATTCTGATAACCTGGTGTTTTTGAGCATTTATTGAAATATTAACTACAATTACTTATTGTCCAAAGAGTGTATTATAAAAGAATAAAAAAATAAAGCCAAATAATAATTTCGAGCGCAAAATTCTATTTATTAAGAATGATAACAGTTTTACTCTCACATTAATTAAAAGTTATAGTTGTTCTCACGCAAATTTCAAGAAAATTTCTTAGAGTTCAATTGTCCTATGTAATCCTATGCAACGTTCGTACAATTTCGTTAAATATTTCTGATGAAAATTAATTTGATGAAGATCGTTTTCTCATTTATGAGTTTATGACTATTAAGTGATATTTCTATGAATTTATTTGGAATAACGAACAGTTTTAGGAATAACTATAAAATTAAATTCAATTGTAAATAATTTTTTTTTTATATTTACCTCAAATTACAAATCTGTAAGACCAGCACTTTAACCCGTCTTTAACCCTTAGCGACAGACTTCCCACATCGCTGTCATTATTCATCAAAGTAAACAAGCAACTTGAAAATTATTTTATTAACGCCAAGTACAGAAAATTGACATTTGTACATGACAATTCCAAACAGGAAAACAGTCATATTGAATTGAAGTTAGGGTATAGTAAATAAAAAATATACATCATATCCTATTAAAATTATGATGATGAAGTTTCACACATTTATAAGAGCTTAACATAAATGACAAAAAAGTATCTCACGACTGACCACTTGTCCCTTTAAAGATTAGAACTCCTAATCGTGTCTGAGTCGTCCCTTCCCCGTTAAAGGGGAGCTTGGCTTGTGGCGAGATAAAGTACCAACAAGGACTTACTCTCGAAAACTCTGGGCCCTTACCCATTGTGTGGTGCATATTAAAGCGAACCCATCCCTTTCTTATGAACTCCTTGATTGAAGTTCCACTGAATAAAAACTTCCGGACGAAATCATTTCAAAGAAATCAACCTTTGGATCTTCGTAAGTGGGTATATTTTTGTTTTGTCTTAATTAGCTTTTGATATCGAAGTCTATTACAGCAATTCTGTTTCTGCTATCTCCGGTGATATAACAGCGACCAGTTGCTTTAATGTTTTGAGATTGTTGCAAACCGCTTATGTATGCTAATTTGATTCCATGATTACGATTAAAGCTGTGTAGATAAAACCTTATAGTTTGGATAAAATTGTTTCGTATTCTTTGTCAGTCTTTAGTCTAAACATACTTGGCATATCCTGAATTGTCTATTTTCCAACCCAAGTCTTAAAATAACAAATTGAATCTGATAGGTGACTGTAGAAATGGTGACTGTAAAATAACATATTTTAAAATATTCATACTTGGTAGTGCTGTCGTAAACCATGGACAAACTGGTGATCAACTCCCCGCTCCTGAAGGAGTAATCGAATATTCATGTTTGTAACAAGGAGTTATTAACTGAACATCTAAAGCCACTCCGAGAGAGAACTTAATTATGTAGATGATACATAATCCGTATATGCTCGTACCTTGATGTGGGCACATACACCGGTAATGTCATTATTTTCTAGGAAATATTAATTCAACAGCAGATAGAAAATTGATACGTACTTAGACGACAAAAGATAAATGGTAGTTATTGAAAAAAAGAACTGTAGAAGCGTTATGAAATGAACAGATATTGTGAAAGCACTTAAGTTATTCCAGTTCGTAAGAGATAAGGAGAAATTAGCATGACTTGATGGAATTAACTTTACGAATAAATAATAGTGTCTTATCAATTTAACGATTTCAAACGTAATGCTTACTTACTTGTGAATTAAAGATAGTTTCAATTTGAATTTGAATTTAAATGTGACTAGTTGAAGAGGCACCCAGACATTGACACTGAAAATTTTATTAATACATCTTTCATCTATAATGACAACAATAACTTTGTAGTCATAACATTAAAAGATAATTTTCATATGCAAAATAATTCCATTGGCTCCTAAATCTCTAACAAAATGTTATTTACAAGTGTACATGATTCAATGTCTATATTCTTCACTTTAAAGCATGCCTACATTGTAACGTCGAAGGCGCTTACTGTTGACTCACAAGAATAATTGTGTGCTATATTATCTCCTTCTTCGCACCTTGTAAAGCTCAGTCAAGTAAACGTCCACCTTTTGACGGGTTTCTAGGACACCATGTGGTATATTTTATATGGTATTCAGGCACTACAACCGCTTGTTGCAATTTTACATATTTATTCCACATATTTGTTACTGAGCACACTGCATCTGTTACATTTTGCAAGTTTCTTGTAAGCTTTAGTTTTGACCACAATTTCCAAATCAAAAATAATTAACTCGCTTGTCTTTAAATTGATATGTATATCATAAGAACTTGATTTTGTTATACCAACGAACTCTATAATTGGGTTACATTTCGTATTTCAAATAAAGGAGGGTCTGTACAGATAATAGTGAACAACGTTAATTTTTGTCACTAGGCCGCGAAAGAGCAGTCTGTAAATCAACCACGTATCCATAATAGTTATAACGAAGCTTGCAAGCAGTCTCTCGAGCTTTTATTCTCACGCATTATGAATCAAATTAGAAGAAGCTAATTGTTCAACACAGTTTGCAAAGTTGTAACATGAGAGTCAGTCCAATATCGCTGAGCTTTGTGTATTAGATTACAAACTCTTTGCGGTTTTGGGGAACGCCATGAGCATTGTGGTTGAAGAGCTTCCCATAATAGAACAAGATAGTAATATGTAAGCCGTAAGCTATGTATTCGAACAAAAAAAGTAATAGTAATCTTACTTAATTTCTATTTGTGTCACAGCCTTATGAATACTTTGGAAACAGAAATCACATTCATAGTTCTGACAAAATTGTCGCGTAAATATCACTTTGATAAAGAATTAATTTATGGACATCTGCAACCAATACAGGACTCGGTATGTCAGGGTAAGGAAATCTAGGATGCTAGACTTTACTTAAGTGTGGAATTTAGTACGGGTTTACTGGTTACAGACGCAACGTACTGTGACTTTGCGGTGGTATAGTTTCTCACGGTGAGTGCAGTGTCTACGTGTCTAATCCTGATTCCGCTTTTGTGTTTAGTAACAGAGGTGTTACTAATGCGTTTTTTTTACATGTCGCGGATGTGGGTGAAGTTAACGTTCTTTTTTTGATCTTTTGAGATAATGTCACGGCTATCAAATTTGACAATTTTCTTCCGGTGATTAGTCTTGTTTGGTTATGATCTCGTGTGTAGTAGGCTAATTACGTTACGCTTGGCACATTTTGTTTTTGCTCTGATATTTCAGTTTCGCAACAATGAAAGTGCTTCTGTAAAATAATGACACAGAAAATGGCTTCCACAATTTTGTAAAGCTTGGTAAACTCTAAACTTTACCTACAAGATTTGCAATCCTGCACAGAGAGCAGTCTTGCGCACAGACGTCTTGTAATTTATTCGTCCCCTTAAGCACTGCATCACCGAAGACTCTACTGCTTTCCCGAGAGTGGGCGGCACCCACCATTGTGACAAAATAATGTCGCCGCACTATAACCTTCTTTCATTCACAGCTACACTCGAAACTTCTTCCTATCCCCAGAGGATAAACGACAAATTCGCAAAGCAACTTACGCCAGATGTTTCGCCGAGATAGCGCTAAATAATCAACGCTTAAAACGTCTGGAAAAGGAAGATACGGTAATGTAATATGAATAACAAAACGACAGAGATATATAACCATTTAATTCTTATTATTGCACCAACAATGGTATATAAATTATTCGTGAACGGTTAATTCTATTACGATAAATCTAGTAAGGTGTATGCTGTCGCGCTGTGGTAGATTGCTATGTACGTCTTGAGTATTGCTGTGAATGGGTATTGTGAGGCCTAAGGTATGAATTAGAATAGATCTTATTTTGGCATTTGAATAGGCCAGGCGGATGCGTCTAGGTGACTATTAACATAATATCCTCAATAAACCGGTATGGTTCTGACATCGTCGTTAGATTTATCTGGTTTCTCTTCCATTGCAAACGTAAAACCAACTTATGGCAATGATAACTACAAATCTTTTTAAAAACTTTTATTATAAAAAGTACAAAATCTCATCAGAGAATTTAATTTTAAAATTATAAAACAAGTGGCAATAATACCCTTGTCATTCCAAACCACACGATCGAAGCACAAATATTCGAGGTTACTTTCTGACGTTGAAGAATATAGTAGTATATTTCTCAGAGTCAGTGAACGGGTCCAATTTTCCACGAGACTGGCTGCCTCGAGGGTAGTGATGCGGTGTGACATGGTGACAGCTCGCGAGTTTGCGAACCTGACGATTAATTACTTTCGCCAACTTCAACTATTGTGGGTGAAAAAAAAAGGTTTGCGGAGTTTGTTTATACAAATTAATGGTTATCCTGTCTATCAATAGGATTTATTGAGCAAATAGAGGATAGAAGTTAAAAGTGTTTAGTATATACAAGGAATTACTATAAATTAGCAGTTAGAATTGTTTTAATATCTATAGTACCGCATAATTATAGCAAAATACATTTTAGTTTCTTAAGCATTGATCGGCAAGAGACCTCTATTATAAGTTTTCTTCAAATTTCATTATGACCACCAGTATTTTCTTTTGCAATGTTGGTTAACGTTTTCGCTTAGTTCAAAAGAAACTTGAAAAGAACGTTTTTTTCATCAACAGTAATAAAAACAACGTGCTCCTCTAAATTAAGTTCCACCTCCATATCGACCGACGACGAGTGGGGCTTCGTTCAGCTGTCGTACATACTTATTGTTTTTGCAAGCGAAAGCTTATCCATTGTAAGCGTGAGTAATTTCAACACACATCAACAAAACAACACTAACGTTATTTTCGACAATGACAAGACATTATTTATATTCGATATTTGACAAACGATCCCGATTTATCTTGACGTGACCATCGTTTTAAGCCTTTGTACAAAGTTTTATGCGAAATTTTATTGGCTTTGATATTAAAATGTTTAACGGCACCTTTTATTATGTTTACCTTACTGTTTTGCTTTTCAATTCTGAGATTACAAGCTGTTAATCAAAAGATAAATCCAATGTTTCCTAAGCCGTCCAGAGTATAACAGTACCGCTATACCTTTGTCTTAGGCTGGTAATTTTGGCTGGTTTAATAGGGTCTTTGTTTAAAGTTCTAAACTTTATTGTTCAAATGGAAAGTGATAATATTAATGGCTGATTACTCTCTTCAGTTCAGTTTACTATTGGATACAAACTGGAAATAATAAGAAATAACAAAGATCTCAGTTGGTTTTATTCTTAAATTGTAGTCTAACATTTTCAACTTGGCAGTTTTATTTGATAGTAATTTCATTTTATATTCTATCGTCAGAACAGCTACGAATGCTTCACTTTATTAGCCATTTGAATTTAATGTGAAAACCATTAGATGGATATGGCACACTGTCACGGAAGGTATTTTAGTCGTACAATATGACCAACGTTTACAATTTCTGGGTCATTAAAAATCATTAGGTCAATCTCTAGATTTCTTATCTATATCATGGGGATAGAATTTCTCAGTCTTTGCTGATGAAATTGTAAAAACAGAAGATTAGAATATATTGCGTTGGTGTAGGAAAACGTTGTGGTATAAAAGATGATTCACAATCCCTGGAAAATTGCATTGTTTCAACGTGGCGAACTACGGCCTAAACCTTCTCCTTAGCGCAGACCTGGGAATAGAGTGGTGACGATAATGGTCCTATATTTTGTATTTGTAAATGTATAAGCATAGATTTCTCAAAATATATAGTTTTAAACATATGTTGAAACATTATCAAATTCATAAGGCGTGACAAATGTGACAAATGATTCTATCTAACGTGACAAATGATTCAATACATAACTCAGATTTATCCTTTATATAATTTATTGCATACGGTCTAGGCTTAGGATAATTCAACCGCGAGGGTGCGTGGCCCGATGCCAAGCAAACAGTTTTCACTTCGGTGCTCCGCCGACTGCATCCATGTTCGTACAGTTGATTTATGGATGTACCGCTTTGGCAGCAAAGGGTTCTACGAAGATGATCATGTTATGGTTTAAATCTTCGCCGCTTGTTTACTTCCTTGTGTGTCGACGCTTTGCAATGCAACTTTAAGACTTGTTTATTTTCTGTTGTTTATGGCTTTCATTTATTTTTCGATACACCAAGCTTTTTATACACCTTTTATGTTGAAATACTCGTGTAGCCTAGAAAATAGAACTAAGGCTTCCTTCAGAAAGTTGAATAAAGATAGATTAAATTACCTACATGGCGTAACATATAAGTTTCCAAAGACACTAATAGGTATTGTTTCTGCTGCTGACTAATGGATAGTGATAACCTAATTGAGAAAATGCCTGCCTTCTACGTTAGAGACCTTGGGTTTGTTTCTCACACAAATCCTGTGCAGTTTAGTTTCGTTTACTTTACGTCGGAGAAGGTTCTCGCGCGGGCGTGAGAAACCCTTAAGACGACACCGGAAGAGAAACAGGAAAACTGTTTTGATAGATCAAATGGTTTAGGTATTTACTGTTAAACAACGATCGGTACGAAAATACGATACACGTAAGGATATTGTCTAAATTTTGTGCTAATTTGTTATACGATAGGATGTACTTTACCCGATTACCCGATTACTAAAATGAATTATTGAGAAACAAAGTATCTAATTTTACAGAACAATTTTTATATTTCAATATATTTCTTTAAGTACTATAGAGAACCTGTTAAATTTTGGTTTTCAACTGAAACCAAATTCACATTTATTTCAAAGTTTGAAATTTGCCCGCTGCCCCATCAGTCGCCATTGGGCGCTTGTCGACGTCGGATCTGTGACAATTTTTTTCCGCCTGTGTTTTATTTTATTCATATTAATTTTAAGCGTGCGGATGCGGCACGCTGTTGTAGATGAAATTGAAAACCCTCGCCTTAACCTGCATTGTGTTAGCGTGTCCTCTTTTTACATGACACCTCTACCCGACGGTAATAAATTATATGAATTGATAAATGCATTATATTTAAATGCAATACAAATTTCTTCTAATTCCCATCGCACGGTTGGCTTTTTCTATCATCCAATTTTCATTGTTTTATTAAATGCCTTGTGTGTCGTCCGTCTTTAAACTTGGCCTGTGTTGTCAGAGGTATATATAATATGGATATCGCGTCATGTAATTGAGGGTTAGACCTTGCTTTGACATGCAAATATCGTGGACTAGCAACACGTGGTGTATTCATGTCGCCACACATCGCCCACATTGTCCTTTGGCGGCACCTCAACCGAGAAATTAGATTTCACCTCTCTTGCTTTTAATAGAATATGCGTTTAAGGATGGCCATAGCTCTTTATAAGCCTTTTTATTTTAATAATAGAATTCTAGCTCTGAAAGGTTAAACTTCGTTTGTTTGGTGCCGAGTTACTTATTTTTCTCTATGTATGAGTTTTAATCAATTCTTCATGGAGTAAATTTCGAAAAGTAACATTTTTCATATCCAAAAGGATATTATCCAATTTAGCAGCAGCCAAATAGCTATGTGGCTGGCGCCGCGGTTCTTTTGTCAGTTTTCCTAAAAAACACGTTTTCAATTTGATCTTATTACTGTAGGCGTAAATCAACAATGTAACAAAATATTGTTTAATATACATTATTACCAACGAAATTCTGTTTTGTCGCCTAATTATTAATTATATTTTTGACGACCTCGAAGGCCCAATGATTTACTCTATGGGCTTATTAATTGGAGGTCCTGGATTCAATTCCCGGTAGGGCCAATTTGAGAAATATTTTTTTTTTAAATTGGTTCTAATATTTTGACGGCTTCGGTGGACAAGTGGCTTGCATACCGGTTTTCGTGGTGTTGCCATCTCTGAGGTCCTGGGTTCGAGGCCCGACTGGTCAACTAGAAAAATTAACTTTTTTTAAAGTTCTGGAGTCTGGGTGTTTGTGATGCCGTCGTAGTTTCCGATTTCGATAATGCTTTAGCTACTTACCTTGGAATCAGAGCAACGTATATGATGTTGTCTAATGTTTATTTATTTACATTAATATGGGTATTCTGGATAGTGCCTCGCAGTGCATTCAGTTACTCTAGTATTGCTTTGTTTGAGACCAGGTAATGATTTGGGTTGGCGGGCGCATTATCATTATTATATTGATTATTATTATCTACGTATTCAGCAATAAATACCATAACAATCGAAATCTAATTATGATTCAAACCGTTTTGTTATTGCTCACGCAATTGACACATTAAGCGTCTTGAAATTATAAAATCCCATTGAAATCGTGTTTGAGAAATTGCGTGCTACATCGAACTGCTTTGGAAAAACACGCTATTCAAATTTCAAGGAGCTCGAACCCCTTCGCTGGGGCGTTTTTCGACAACTGACGTTTTCTTTGATTTTATTGACAGGCCAAATTATTAGCTCTGTGACCGTGGGGGCTTGACAAGATCAGATTTTACGAATCATCATTGAAATTTTACGCTATTGAAATGTATTTTCATTCAGCGCAAAAGTTAGTTCATTATTTCAATTGAAGATATCTTTGATAATTGGTACTACGAGTAAAATAAAGAAATGTTTGGATTATGATGATTATAAAAGCATTACATATAGATAGGATAGATAGAAATGGTACGTAGACAACTTAGAACTGACGTGGGCAAATGGAAAAAAAAAAACGCGAACAACATTTGAGGCAGAGGAACATTAAACAGGGAAGGAGTCCTTCACTTCCTATTTTCCTTTGAAACAGTAAAGGTTTAAACATAAAAATGGCCATATTGTATACCTACATACATATATTTATTGATAAACATAAACATATCTAAATAAATTTCTCTATTTGCACCGCCAAGCGTTAAATTGAGCATTACTGCTTTCCAGTTTTGAAAGAACTTACAGGCATATGGGAGTTGTCAACTCCTGTTTCAGTCTTAATGTTTCATAAATAAAGCTCTAAGTGAGACTGGAACTGCTATGCTAAACTGCCTCGTTGGCCGAACGGTTACCATGCTGGTCTACCACGCAGAGGTCCCGGGTTCGCTTCCCGGACCGGGACTAATATTTGTATAGCCTACATTTATTTCTTTCGTGGATTTGGGTGTAATTTGTAGTTTTGTCTAAGTGTGTGTCCGCGACAAAGGGTTTCCATAGTGCGGGGCTATGAGTGTGTGCGTGTCGCTTACCACCAGGCAAACGACTTGTTCAACCCCTCACTCAGTATTATGAAAAAAAAAAACTAAGTTACGTCAGTTTCCCCTTTTTTGTGCTTGACGACCCGACCAATCATCTGATCTCAAATTAGAAAATTCCCTATACTATGGGTATCAGAGCAATGGAATTCATTTCAACGCACTACTCAAAACACCCAGATTAAAACCAATTTAAAAAAGTCCATTACTCTAAAATTGGTCCCACCTCCTTATCCAGAACCAACAGTGCATACCGTTAAACTACAGATGTCTTCAAACTTCGAATTAAGATATCACCTATGAAAACAAGTTGATTCGAAAATGAAATTTGTTGCGTAGGCAAACAACTCAATTGTAGCATTTAATGACATTTACGTTTTTACATTGAACTAATGATTGATGTTTTTGTGTATATAGAAATCGTGGTTTATTGTAGCAAGACTGGTACGAAGTGTACGGAGGGTGCGTTCCGGATTAAAGTACCTTCCGTATCACCCCCTTCCCCACACTTTATTGTGTCGCCCTCGTCTCGATTTTTCATTGACGTCACTCTCCTATCCGCTCTTGAAACGCACTTCATTTGCAAAGCACGTAAACCTCTGCATCAAAAATTCGCCAGCAACACATGACCTTCAACTTTATTTACTTGCCAACAAAGGTCATAGCTACCGAAAATAATATTTGTAGGGTTTATACTCAGACGTTTTCATCTTAGAATATTCTGCAGTCATGTTTTGCTGTGCGGTGACATCGCTCGATTCAACTTATTGGGAAAGTAAACTGAATGATAATCAAAATGTCGTGTTTTCACGTCCTTAGCATTGAAAGCATATTTATATTGGTTAAGTTACTGACATCAGTGCAGGCTGTGCTTCCATTTTAACGGTCTATACACAGGGAGCTGTCTTCCAAGTATACATAAGAGCATTGCTACTGGCGCAGAAGGGTGCGGTGTTTAGGGGAGTGCGTTTAGTTAAGAAATAGGCATCTGCTATATTTGAATTGACATCACTACAAATATGCGACGGCAATACCAAGTTAGTACTGGCTTCCCAATGAACTGATGTCTGAACTTCCACAAAGTAAATCTGCCTTAAGCCGAGTGAATATATTGACCAGGGACTCGCTCGTCTAGTCGCATTCCGTTATTGATTTAAGCGTACGCTTTGTTATATTTTACTATGGATTTATTAAATTTTGTTTAAAATGTTTTGACGATAAAAGTAGGTTTTAAAGTATATAGTTAGAAGAAAAAGGGAATGTGGAATATAAATAATTGTAAGAGTGAATTAATTTATTGTTAAGAAGGAACCAGAAGAAAATATTTGTTATGGTTCCTTTTTTATTATACCAGGTGATAGGAGGAATAAACAATGCGCCTGGTGGTAATTTCACCAGCACTGATATTACCTTTACGTCTCGTTTATTAGTATTTAGTAGTGACTAATAAGAAACCTAAATATGATTATAAGAACTGTAAAACATAGTAGACTCTAACACAAGACTCTAAAGTTGATATATGCTCGGCCTCATCACCATAAATCAGCTTTTATTATGCAGATGTGTTTTATCAATAACAAAGTAAAGGAGCGGAATTATAAACCCTGTTTATGTATTTATAAGGCAATACACTTTTATCGGATAAATAACTTTGCAATGTTGTTGATGGTTATTGCGAGAAGGAATTATGACTATACTTACGATGATATAATTAACAGCGCTTTCTAGAGTCATCTTTTTCTTAAAGGTTTGAAATTAATTAACGTGGTTATTATCTGAAATATTATCACTAGTTACAGTACGTTCATACTTCGGAAAACAGGAACTGTAATTCTCTTGCCTATAGGACTTATGTGCCTATAATAGCTGTGGTAGCCTTGATTGCGATATCTGTTAGCAGCGTTGAGATCTTTTTTTAAATAAGTGCGCATTTGACTTCCATCTCACGTAGTGGAACTGACGTTGAAGTCGACGATGGAGCATGCACACCTGAAAAACGCCTATTCGATCTCGTATTGAAAAGGCTTAAGTTATACCGTTCAGGGAACAAGTATGCAGGCAGAGAATGCCCCTCCATAGTCGTTTGCCTTATCAATGTGGAAGCAAAATGCTGCATGCGAATCCTTGAAATATCCACAACATAGAGGTGGAACCCCTTTATCTACGTCAGCCCCGATGATGAAATGGGCAAGGCGGAATGAAATCGTACTATTCCCTCATACAATTTTCGCGATATATCCTGTAGAACACCGATAAGCCGGCAATTTTACGGCGTTGTTTAAGGCTCTGCAGCTTCACCTCTACTGATTCCGAATCACCTATATGCCTTTTGTCACGATTTTTAATTGAATCCAAGGTGGCCATTTGGCCTCCGCTCTGTTGATCTTGCCTCGTAAACTCGCCAGACTTTACGCATTTTGTTTCTATTAATGAAGAAGATTGGTCTCTTATTGATCTTGATATTTGATCTTTGATCTTTTCTTGACTAGTTTAATATTTGACAACTTCTGTGGTTTAGCAGTTACCAGTACGAACAGCTGGAGGAAGTCTCGAGCCTAATTTCCTATGGTTCCAATCTGAGTCGTGTTCTTCTGGTAATCGAAATATACTGGATTTCCTAGTTTAAGACCAAAACGAAGCGAGGAAGAGTGTATCTCTCCCGAAAAATAGCAACTATTTGGTGACGCGTAACTCTTTTTCGCTTCGCTTGGGTATATTAGTGGCCTTAACTGACCTGAAATTTCTCCTTAGTGTGTGGTCAGAAAATTCTTTGTTTATGCGTAGTCATGGCAACCATAGGTTTAGGGTTTTTGCGGCTTCCCATGTCGGAGTTTGGCACACCCCGTGTCCATAAAACTTTGCAATGGCTAATTATGTTGTGGAAAGTTTTAGCCTTATTGTGCGGACGTGTTGTGTGCCGAGATTGTGATATATTTGATCAAACGAGATCTTTTAAGCATATGGTGTTATTTGTTAAATTTTCGAAAGGTGAATTGCCTTGTATATATTGACCTCTGTGAATGCATAATTTGAAAGAGCAAATGTTGCCATTTTATTCCGAAAATGTTGGTTAAACTGGTTAATAAACAAAAATCTATTATCCGTAAATAAAAAGCGATGGTAGCCCAGTTGGTGAACTTTTGCTTCTTAATTGAGAAGTTACATATCATCATGCCTTCCCGCCGGGGTAGGCAGATACTAAGGACCTCTACTTGCTACGCTTCTGACAAATCTCCTTCGCTTCCTCTACTCCCATCAATCTCTTCATACATGCCCGTTTATTCTTGGTACTTTTAACCCGGCCTTTTTTAAGGACATCCTCAATCTGATTGAGATATGTTCGCCGAGGTCTACCTCTCCCCACGCTTTCATTCACATTCGCTCTATAAATTTGTGCCGTCAATGGACCAACATCCATTCTTTCTACATCCAAACCATCAAAGCATCCCTCTCTCTATCCTTGTCACTCCATCATCTTTCATACCACAACGCTCTCTTACCTCACTGTTTGGCGTTCTATCTTTAAGACTAATACCGCACATTTTGCGCAAAGCTCTCATTTCTACAGCATTGACCCTACTTTCATGATTGAGAAGTTGACCATTCGAAACCCTGTGGTGGCAGGTATAAAAAATAAATAGATTAATTTATTAACACAAGCTTTAGGGCGGCTTCCCACGGTCCGTGATATTACCGATCACCTCGCAAAAGCTCTCATCCGCGCACCAACGGAAGAGGCTCGTCCGTAATAACACAGATGCGTCCGTGACGGTGCATGAATCAATGCATAGCGAAAAACGGGCGGGGCCGGTACGCAGCGATGAGATGTCATTCTGTAATCGGTTTGTTATTGATATAAAATGGGCGGGGCCGGTGTGTGGGTGTCAGTGGACGTTGGCCGTGTGAGGAAATCTGTAAAACTTAATAATTATTTTTTTTACTTTATTACGAACATGTGCGATATATTATGCCTTTTACTATTTATCTTGCCATAACGTATATTATATGCACTGTTTTTGAGACTAAATCGTAAGTCTTTTATAGAAAATCTGTAATTAGCATTTAGTATATAGACGTAGTATATTGTGAGTGCAATAGCCTATTGATTTATTAAATAAATTATCCGTCACATAACAAGAAACTACGTACAACAGTCTTAAATACCTAAAAATGTTTGGTGAAAGTCTCTATAACAACAATGGCGCCCCGTTCTCAGTCGACGAAGTAAATAAATCAAAACTTGCCCACTAACTATTGTACAGCGTAGTTACTGGGTTAGTAATAAGGTGTGTTGTTTGTTTACTATTTATGTATTTTGTAGGTACGTATGTACTATGTATGTTTACCTGCAATGTAACAGCTAAGTAAATAGTATTTTTATGTTAATGTAACGTTGCTACTATTATTATTAATTTTGATGGCGGCGAACACGGGTTCGATTCCTTGTAGGACCAATTTGGCAATTTCTAAATTGAATCGAAAATGTAAATTTATCCTATTGGCAATGTTTCGGGAATGAACAACCTTTGGCTGTCCTTAGTGTTTATTCGATTTTTTATTTTAATTTGTTATGTATAAACACAAATACTTAGAAGTGTGCGTAATTAATTGCTTCAATACCATTGACTTACAAATAAATGGACGACGGATCTAATAAACCACGAAAAAAATGTCCCAAGTCAACCTATTTAAACGTAGTGACATGTAAAGAAATATGAAAAAGCTAAAACGTTGAATTTAAATTGTAATGTCATCGCAGTACTGTCTAATTTTGCTTGCTTCGCTGTCAGTCGAACAAACGAAGACTAAAGCGTGAATGACGCTCTGTATACGATTTTAACGCCCTATAAGTTCGGACACTTTTTAGCGTGGACCCGACGACCATATAATTGTAAGTCAATGTTCAATATTATTACTTTAATAACTTATTAAATGAAATGTTTTTTTTATTGAGAATAATAAATTGGATAGTTGTTAAATAGTGTTAATTATAATGAACTGAAAAATGAAAAGTCAGTGTTTGGTCGATAGGGATGGATAACGGGTCAAGTCGTCGGGTTGTATCCCCACCAGTGCATCACCGCGATTTTCTTCATCCGGTTTCTAACGGCTGTCGTTATCGAATGTGTTCCTTGCTGTGTATGCGTCGTGTTGTTGAGTTTTTGTTTTTTTATTGTTGAATTTTCGTTTTGTGTTATTTTTTTTGTTAACTTTTGGTTTTACTCTGTTGTTACGTTTGTGTTCGTGTGAACATAACTACAATGGAGGTTGAACCAGGTCGTTTAACAAAAAAAGTCACTCCTTTACCGTAAAAAAAAAACCCACTATATTTATGACACAAAATGTTTCTAAACAGTTTTGTAAATTGTTCAACCCAAAAGGGTATCATTCAATTATAATTTATTAGTCAGAATACAGTGGAACCTTTTGATAAACGAACATGGAAAAAAAGGTTTATGGTCTATGAGATGTCACTTTGACAGTGACATTTGTTTGTTTACATTTTTTGACTTCGACTACATCACAGAGTTTAGTTTGGGTGTTTTATTAGTAGAAGAATGGTTATTTCTGAATTGAGAGATAAACAGATTGAATTCCATTTCACCGGCATGTACTTATTAATTTCTATCTTCTTCTTTCTAGCTGTTCTCAACCATATCGGTGCAGGACTCCTTCAATTTCTGCCACTTTTCTCGGTTCTGTGCCACCTGTATCCAATTCAATCCCGCTACTTTCTTTATGTCATCCTTCCAACGCATTTGCGGTCTTCCTCTGGGGCATTTTTTCCCCAAGGTCGCCATTCGGGAAATGTCTTACACCAGGAGCCATGCTTTCGAGCAACGTGACCCGCCCACCGCCATTTAAAGGTTCGTTACGCGTTTGGTGACATCTGCGACTCTGTGTTCCTGTCTGAGCCACATATTTGTTTTATGGTCTTTGAGTGTAATTCCCACCAATTTCGACTCTAACGCCCTTTGGGCTACCAATAACTTGTAAATTATGTCTTTTGTTAGCATTCAGGTTTCGGCCCCATACGTTTAATACTAGCAGGATACACCTTTTTGATCCACAGTGAGATTCATTTTAAAAGCAAACTCCAGCTTTAAGTATGCTGCCTAGATCAAACGTATATTAATTTCATTGAGTTGATTTTCTTTGCCCATTCTAAGTTACTATAGGCTAACCTTTTCATTAGAGGAGACCCGTTCCAAGCAGTGGGACATAAAATGTGTTCACGTTAATGATGATTAGTCTGTTTCTTATATATCTACCAGAGCGATTGATTATTTATTACATATTGTTTATTACTTACTGATTATACAAAATGTACGGCGTCAGAGGTCTCTCTTCACGAAACTTGTCGTGTGTGACTTACTTTTTCTGTCAATGCGAATTCCATTTCTGCATTCCTGTTTATAACTAACATAATTGACATTTTTAGCTAAACAAATCAAACACTATAAATGAATAAGATCTTTGAGCCTTTGAGATCTTAGAACTCCTTGTGAAAGAGTTGGCCCAGGGAAGTACTGCCACCTTACCTATTTCTGCCGCCAAGCAGTAATGTTCACATTATTGCGTTTCAGTTTGGAAGGATAAGGGTGGTGGTGCATTTACAGGCACGTGGAACTTGTCAACTTATGTCTCAAGGTGACGGGCGCAGTGGCATTGCCCCTAAGATATTTACGATTTAAAGCTCTGAGTGGCACTGCAACTGTTATGGATAGTGTCGTTTACCACAAGGCGCACGACTTGTTTGTCCCGTCATTTGGTATTAAAACAGTTTTCTTGTTCAAGGGGTAAGAATCAAGAGACCTCTAACACAAACTTTTCGATCTTACCACCAACGCCAGTTGCTTACTTAAATGGTCGAAACCCCAAAATCATAATATCAGAGCTACGAAGCTTCTTTGGAAGTAATAAAATAAAAGTTTTGCCTCCCCCAAGACCGGAAGATAAATTTTGAATTTTTAAATGGAAGAGGCGTTCCTTTCCAGTCAGGTTACGATTTAGGTTGTTAGTTATTTCAAGAAACATTGTAGTAACTGGAGCATGAACTAGACGAACAGTTTACTTTCACTGTTATCAAATCGTACCCTTGGTATAATAAATCCACATCATACATGAAAAGTGCTTTTTTGAAATTAAAATCACAAAAATAATGCAAACCTCTGTCCAGAAACGTTGTCATTTTGCAGATATGGTCTTTTTATACCTGGCATGTGAAATATTGGTCGTCGAGAACGATCATCAAATTCGGCAATGTTTTTTTGGAAATTAGAAATATTTAATATAACGTACCTGGCTGAGTCTGTAGCTGGGAAACAACTAGAGTGGATACGACAGTACAAGTATTTGGGGGCTTGGGTAAATGAAGCATGGGAATCTGATCAGGAAACCAAGACCCGGATACGAATTGCTCTAGACTGTTTTAACAACATGAGAAAAGTTCTGTGCTGTCGTAAATTGAACATAAAGCTCCGAGTCAGGTTACTTTTCTGTTACATCTGGCCTATCGTCAGGTACGCCTGCGAAACGTGGACCTTAAAAGAAGATACTACAAGACGCCTGCAGGCATTTGAGATGTGGTGCTACCGTCGTATTTTGCACATTGGTTTGACACAGAGGGTCGCGCACGAAACCGTGCTTCAGCGTGTTCATATGTCCCGGAAAATTATGCCATCTATCAAAAGACGCAAAATAGAGTATCTTGGTTACGTGATCAGGAGCAATAGATACACACTGCGAAGAAAGAAATCGTGGTTGTGGAGCACCAGGGAGTGGACCGGCATTGCCTCCGTCGAACAGCTGTTTCGGTTGGCTTGGATGGCATAACGTCTGCCACGGTACGCTAAAAGACGGTTCGAATCCAGCCGGATCGATCGAATTTTTTCTAATGATTTTTGTATTAATAATTAATAAAAAAAGAAACTATTAGAGTAATTTCACAAAAATGTAACTGAATATCGTAAATCGTAATATGATCGTAAAACATCCTGACATTCAACAAATTTAATGTATGTTTCTATCTTCTAATGAAAGGATTTAGGCTACAGTTAAACTTGCTGGTCCAGCGTAGTTTGGAGATTCATACGTTTTCCAAAGGCAATTAAACCTTCTTTAGCATGCTGGTTTCACCACGTTTCCCTTCACCAAACGAGAGGTATTGCAAGTAAACATTTGCAAATGTACGCAACTTATAACACGCTGCTCCAGGGATTGGAACCATCTCATTTGAAAAACAATTGTTCTCGCACTGAGCTACCATCGCTATTAATAAAATATATAACCAAAAAGTGTTTCAGACAAAGTTAGATCGGTTGTCACTTAACAGGAAGTTGAAAAAGGAACATTGTTAAAATTTCATAATTTGTGTCGATCATTTATGTCGAAAACGTTGACATAGGTACGATCGATAAGTTAATTGTGATTTTTTTGACATCTTTATTCGTTGAGTCAGTAAAACAAGTTATCTTTTTAGTGATTCCTTCTACTTAATGGTGGCTGTACGAGTATTTTTGCGATCAAGAACTTGGTCACGCTGACTAGCAGCTACTACTAAATCTTTCAGCATGCAGATGTAACATGCAGAAAAAGACGAGGATGAAGAGCCACGATGATAAGTTTGAACTCCTATAGACTCTCTCCTAGAGCTTGTTTTCTGGCGGAAGCGTCCAGTCCTCTACGTACTCTATTGTACAGGCTAAAAGTCTACAACTCGCCTATTTATCTAGTGGCGCAGTTAAAGCCATCCGAGATAACTGCTAAATATCCTTCAGAAAGAAAAGCAATCCAAGATATAGGGTGATCAGTCCATTGAGTAGCACAATAAAATTAGGCAAGAATGGAACCATTGGAATATCGCCACCTGAACAGAAAGGAAGAAGATTTTCAGTAGACGGGGTAAAGATTGCACTATGCCTGTGCTGGCTTTAACTATCTGTTTTCAATCCATCGAATTTTCACGATTGCTAAACATTAGAAATGAAAGCTGACCTTGTGACCTTGTGACCTGTAAAAAGACCAAAACGTTGGTTGTTTATAACACAATACAAATTTATTGTAGGTTGGTGTAAGATGGCGCACTTTTGAAACAACCAACCATAAAAAAAGTAAAAGGAACAGTATCACTATCAACTGTATTTATTTTTTAGCTTTGATCTCAACTTATTAGGTGAATGCAAACCAAAAATAAAAAAATGATTATCATTAGTAACAGGTTTCTTACCACGGTATAACTTCTTTTTATTTTCCCGATATTTCACTACATACCACGGTTGGTACGAGAAGCCATCGAGATCACGAAGTACAAAACATTTAACCGTGATGATGGTTTTAAACTGTCCAGTGCATGGAATGTGCCGGTCCTTAGTGCGTGCAGTAATAAAAACAAAAACACCTCGAGTTCAGTTTCGCGTGTGGATACAGTAAGTGTGGTTTGTGTGAAAAAAGTGAGTGACAATGGTAACGCCACAACAAATCGCGATGAAGGTAGTCGTCGACAGCGCAAGAGGGTAGACAGATATGTCTGCCCATAAAGCTGTCATCTGTCGCCGTCCAGTCAACCCGTGACCATGGAGCGTGCAACCGTTCCGAAATATCGGGAAAATAAAAAGAAGTTATACCGTGGTAAGAAACCTGTTACTAATGATAATCATTTAGTGAATAACCACGAAAGTCTTAAAATCTACAAAAATAAAAAAATAAGAAATGCGCACTTTTACACAACCCTGGGGGTAAGATGGCGCAGCAAAGTTGATAAGATGGCGCACCTTATACTTTGTCATTTATACATCAATTATTGAAAACACATTACTCATTTAATTACAACCAAGTCTACGATATCCTGTGCACTTCACGTGGCACCATTCCTGACAAACAGAGTATTCAGTCTAGTCTTCTCCGATAGGTTCCTTGTCTATTTCTTAGCACATGTCCAAACCGTCTTTGTTTTACTTTTCTTTGGTACTTTGAAAGATTTTTTAGGTATTTTGGGTGTTGGTTACATTTTTTGCAATAGCCTTCTCAAAGTCGATTCCGGCATTCCTAAAGGTTTTGTCGCAGATATTTTACTATTTCCTTGGTCGAGGATCTTACACGCTTCTGCTATAACAGAAGGTGTCCATAATTGACTATCACTCTTCTTTTCGCGCCTTTACATTCTGCAATTGATCCCAAACATTCAAATAAGGTTTTGTAAATGGGCGCGCGCCTTCTTGTACGTGCACCCATCCAATGCGGCAACATATAAATTTTGCCTTAGTAAAGAAATTCATATACTAACACAGTCTCTTATAAAAAGTCGGAATTTTTTCGTTTTCAAGCCAACGTGAAAGACATTTTTGATCTATAATCAAGTCGAAACACTGAATATCTGGAAATATTTTGAATGACAATAATTTGAAATTACGATAAAATTAGATCAAAAGTAATTAAAATCTTTGAACTTACCTGCAATCAGCGTTTTGTATCCAAATTGAATGTTTTTTTGTGAACACTTATTGGCATCAAAACTCACCAAACTACGACTGACATTAGACGCGAACCTCATTCCAGAATCAGTCAATCACTAATGCATCAACTTATCGCCCGCTCCATCTTACATCAACCTACCTACTACAAGGAATTTGGATCCGAAAAATTGGTTTCATTTCCAATACTTCCAATTTCTTAAATTAACATTACATGATAAGGATTGACTTAGTGCAGTCTTAAAAAGTTGTAGGTACTGTAATTGTTTACCCTTGTAAATATAATAGTAGCAGGAGAGTTGCTTGTGGAAGAGTTCGTTCAGGGAAGTACTGTCACCTTATCTATTTTAGCCGTCAAGTAATAATGCGAGCATTACTGCGTTCCGGTTTTGAGCATATGGGGCTTGTTAACTTATGTGTCAATGGAACGGGCGCAGTGGCAGTGCCACTCAGACCTTTCACTGCAACTGTCATGGATAGGTGTGTCTCTTACCACCAGGCCACGATAGTTTTGTTTTGCCTGATTCAACCAAGCCATCGTTCTAGTTAATGTCAGTTAATAATATTTGTTTTTATTTAACCAATTCAATTTGTTTGGATGATGTGGACATGGCGGTGATAGTTGGATTATTGTCTTAATTAATGTGACAACACGGCTATGTTTTCACGATTTACCATTATTTATAAGGTTTTATTTACTGTACGAAATATCGTACATTAAGAGCTTAAATAAAAAGTCTAGTGTTAAATTAGATGGAAGAAATTTGATACCACGACAAAGGTTTGAATATGTTGCTAGGGTCTGTCTTCATATAGCTATACATACAGTAGTTAAGAGCCTAGCGGTTAGAACTATAAACAATAGATGAGAATCTCCTGTATTCGATTCCCGGTAAAAATTTGTAAACCAATTTTTTTAGATTGGATCTGTTCTGAGTGTTTTGGGTAGTGCAGGAATGTTAATGTTATCTTTAAGGTATGACTGAATAGGCATCTTCTTGGCGTGCTCGTTCCATCATAGATGCTATCTTTGCTCCAGGTCTATGTAGTGGTTAAAGGCAAGTTACTTAAAAAACAAAATGTCCAAGTTTGAGACCAGGTAATTTGTGTTATTGCCTGGAATATAACACAATGTAGCTGGTAACCATTGCGTTTTCCATTTGGTATATCATTCCTTTATAAAAATACCACGGTCTTGATTTCGAAGACTACACAAAGTCGAAGTTCATGTATTTTTGATTTTTTTAGAGCAGTCAGTTAGCTTATTTTAATTAGTTACATTTTTGGATTACCACACCAAGATACTTTACTATCTATATGTCTTGAAAGCATTATCATCACCGTCGATCTACTATACGTCCCACTGCTGGGCAGGGGTCCAGTGGCCCAGTGCGAGTTGGGAACGTCACAAGTACTCCAATGGTGTAAACCTTGCATATGCAAGTTTCACCACAAATGGACGTAACTTAAATACCATCACAGGGATTCGAACCGTCCACCTTTTAATTAAAAAGCAACCGTTCCTCCAATGCTCTAAAAATAATTTTATTACAAGTAAGTCAATTAAATTGACGTACCAATAATACAGTTTTTTATACAGCACATCCCCTTATATTAACTGGTATATCGTAATGCTAAAAGAATAGTATTGTAATCATACCTTATAAGCCTAACCAATCAACGATAGTGTTGTACCAATCGATATTAATCATCATCGATACAAGTATCTCGAGTCCGAATGGTATTATACAAACGATCATATTTCATTGCGGACTGATTGATTTACAACGGTTCAGATGCTTGCCGCTTTCGAATTCAATTTATTGTTCGCGGTCAAAGGAAAGTGCCATTGATATTCTATGATGACTAGATGTGATGTCACTGCAAAAGCTCATATTCTATTAAAGCTGAGCGTAGAAGGACCAGGTTCTTTTTTTATTAAACTATTGTGTTGGGACACAGAAGCTGCTGAGCAAAAGTCTCCCTCAAAATCCTCTACCGCTCCCTGTCCTTGGCAATTTCCCACCACTGCTCTTCTTCTTCTTAAACCCATCAAGATCACCCCATCAACGCCGACTCGGCCATCTCCGTCGCCTTTGGTCATTAATCAAGAATAATAATAATAATAAATGTATAGAGCAAAGGCTAATTACAAAATAGCTTGCCAGAACTAAACGAAGTGCATTAAATCTATGGACTGTTGTCTTCTCATTCTTATACAAGAAAAACGTGTGCATTACAGGGTCAGTCAAGCTTCGGTGGCTATTACTAAAGAATGCTTAAACTTATGTTAAAAAACTGATATTAATACTGATAGAAATTGTGTATTTGTGGCGTAAAACCAATTACAAAAATAGTTAATGATCAATATAAGTAGGGTTTGATTTTGATACTCTATTGCTCTGTCTAATGAAAGTATTTTTTTCTCGTAAACATAAAAACAATAAAAATGTTTTACATTTATTTTATTTTATTGACTTTTACGCCCACATAGTTTTTAATAATGAGTCGACGTGACACGCGATATATTTATGGTAGTAATTTTCAATTCACCGTTGGTTCACAAGTCTAATCCAGTAAAATTTATCTTAGGTAACGCACGGAAATGATCCAAATAGCTGGAGAGTGTAGATCTATCGTTTGCTATTGGCTACGAAGGTTAATAGGTCAAGTCGGGATGGAAAGTTTTAAATCGTTCGTTTTTTTTATTTCAAGAAGCTGCGTACTTGATCGAAGGCCTCTTCGAGCCCCTTGACAGGTTTCCCTTTGTGATTGTTTTTTGGAACTTGTTTTCTTTTTTAGAAATACCGTTTATTTGTGATTTCCTACTTGAGGAATTTTCTACGTCCTAGTATATGAGAGGCGTAATTTGTTTTTAAAGATCTATTTTGAAGTGTTGTTCGTCATCGGCTTATTAGAAGCAACCACCCACTGGCACGAAATACTTTACACACACATTAATATATTACCGGTTTTTTTCTATGTCTTCCGAAAAAGACAATTTAGGGCTATTCAAAGCTTGAGTTAATAGATGTTTTTAGATCAGATTCAAATGAGGTCAACCGTGTGTCTATTTTACGTGAACACAAAAGAAAAAACTTTAAACAACAACTTATAACACTAAAACACAAATATGGAAAAAAGCAGTGGCAGTGCTACTCAGAGCTTTAAATCGTAAAGATCTGAAGGGCATGCCACTGCGCCCATAAGTTAATGAGTCCCATGTGACTGTAATTACACCAGCACCCTTACACTTCAAATTCTGAACGCAGTAATGCTAACATTACTGCTTGGCGGCAGTACTTCCCTAGAAGAACTCTTTCACAAGGAGCTCTACTGCTACTACACCAGTAACTTCTAGAGCACGAATCAGAACTATTACACCGGAACGCAGCTTAGAAGCAGTAGAGCTGTGACGGTGTGACCTCCTTACACCGTCATCTCACCTGTTTGGATCGCCTCTCTCTGCTTGTATCCTATCATTTTTTTAATTTTACTTGTATTTAAATTTTAAATTTGAATTGTTCCATCTTCCTTCACTTTCTCATTTTGTTTTCGTACCACGGTCACCCCCAGCTCGACCGCCACAACTGTCGGAGCTGTTCCAAATCCCATTTACTAAAATCTTATTTTTGATTTTTTACCAAGTTATAATACAAAACATAATACAAAAGTCGGAGCTAAAGAGTTATCAAAAATTTGCTGCAATAGTTTTTCGACCAAAAATAAACCCGGATGTAATGGTGCCGCCATTGAAACCCTGGCTATTACACGAATATAAAAATTTGTACAGACGCTTTCTGGCGCTTTTCAGAGCTACTTGGTAAAGAGTTCGTCCAGAGAAGTACTACCACTACCACTGTGCCTATTTCTGTCGCCCAGCAGAGACGTGAGCATTAAGCGTAGACCACACCGCGAATGAAGAATGAGTGAACTTAGCCCACGTAGTTGTATGCAAAGCTAAGCTAAGAAAATATGTAGTAAGTAGTGACTATGGATCGTGAAAGTCAGCAGAAGGGCGACATGTTTTACATAGCTAGCGGGATCGTTGGGTTAGTTGGCTCGGTTAGCTTAGTTCGCGGTGTGAACCGAAATATGAAAAGATGTTATTGAGCTAAGCTAAGTTAGCTTCGTTCGCGTTAGCCTGCTCATTACCTACTGCGTTCCGTATTTGAAGGGTAAGAGTGTTGGTGAAATTACGGACACGAAGGACTTGTCAACTTACTCGTATGTCTCAGTCTGACAGGTGCATTGGTAGTGCCCTTCAGATCTTTGCGGACTGCAGTGCCGTTTACCACCAGGCCACACCACTAGTTCGTCCGGTCACTTAGTTTCACAGAAAAAAAAAATTAAAAAAAGGTCTTTTTCTAAATTGGTCTTACAAGGCATCGAAACTGAGAGTTCTGGTCTAGTCTACCAACCGCTGAGCCACAGATCACATAAAAGCATATATAATAAAAGTAAACGACGAGTACGTTTACTCCCCGACAAGGCAGCACTCATCCATCAACGCAAATTATATCTGCAACATTCTCGCCGTATATTTATTTCATCTTTTTTTATATGACAACAATGATGATTATTGTACTATACCTATACGACTTTGTGCAAACAGCTTTACTTTCTTTGTGCCGTAGGGTTTATGTTGATTCAATATAGTATTTTCGCTTTATCACTGACTGGCTGACCCCGTTAACATTCTTGTATGAAAGAAAGCACCTACATCTATGACAGTAATTAGCGGGATGATTGCCGTTGTGCCGTGTTATCACCAAACTTAAAGAGTTATACTCTTGTCGGTGGAGCATCTTCCAATCATCTCTCCTATAAGCCAGCCCCTTGACCTCCTTATATGAAACGACACCGGCCTGTTCCTTTATTTGGTCTATGTAACTGAGCCTAGGTCGACCTGTCCTCCTCTTCCTCTCGATCTTTCCCTTCAAAATGATCTTAACCGCTCACGCGATACATGCAGCCGTAGATGCATACCACACCTAGAGGTGCCAGTGATGATTTTATACCGATTTATCGGATATCGAAGTTATAACAGGTAAAAGAACTAATATTAATTGCTATTTCGGTAACTACTCTAGCAAACCATAAAGTTTTTAATGCCTGGGTCTGCCATTTAAAAAAAAATAAACAACTTCAAAAATACGTCACGACAATCGTGTGTGTTATTGTTTGGGCTGGTGATTTCGGTGTTTATTTATTTAAAACATACCGTAAGTAGCGTTTTTTAAGTTTACCCTGAATATAAATGTTTATAAACTATACTTTAAGGAGTAATTTCATGGTAAACATTAGAACCACTCAAACGGAATATTATCATATTTATCCAAGTACACCAAAATTTCATTAGTGCTTTTTAAGTGCAGGATTTGCAGTGTATTACTGCATTTTATTTGAGATGTTTTTGTTGGTAGTACGGAGGGTATTTATTTAGCAATGCAGAATAATAATTTTTATATATAAAAACTTGTATTTAAAGTGAATGCTTTTCTAATTTGCGAAACCAAATAGCCGTCATTTTGCGGCAGGAGGAGCGCATCGCGTGAGCGGTTAAAGAAGTTGTCGTGTTGTATCAAATGTCCAGTCATTTTCCCGCGTCTTTAGTATTCAGGATCGTTCTTTTCTCGCTTACCATTCTCAATGCTTCCTCTTTGGTTGTCTTTTCTATCCAACTTATGCCCTTTATTCTCCTCCAGCACCACATCTCAAAAGCTTCTAATCTTTCCACATCTCTTTGTGTCAGTGTCCATGTTTCACACCCATAAAGTGCAATTTTCCAAATATGCACCCTAATTAGATGTTTCTTACTCTTGCATGACAAGCTGCGTGATATAAGCTACGTGTCGCGTAATACTTATTATACACTCTAACCAATACATAAGTTATAATAATCTTCTACAAGTAGTGAGTAATTCGTTTTTCATTCATTCTGAAAACATACACTTTTTGAGTTAATTTACTATTTTAACAATGGTGTTTAAATTTACGGTATATGCTTTTATTGTATATGAACGGATTAATAAGCCAATAAACTATGCCATACAGAAACGGGAGTGCTACAAACAAATAAAGTTTTGCTAGTAACAACTAAGCGACTTATTACGGACAGAGTTCGCAAAGTTTGTTGCTAACAGAAGTTAAGTTAACGAGAATTACGCAAGAATTGCCTAGTAATTCTAATAAAATAAGCCTTATTACGTAACAAAGTGGAGCGTAAAAGAGCTGTTTACTACATCAACCTAATTTTTAACCGACTTCAAAAGAAGGAAGAGGTTCTCAATTCGACAGTATGGTTTTTTTGTATATATGTTACGCGATAACTCGTGATATTGATGATTCTTTTTGTTAGAAAGAGGGTACAGGGTCAAGAGCACAGTTGACAGTTAGGATTACAATCCAACTCTATGCCGCTTACGATAAAAACGGGCCAAAGTACGAAGTGTCAAGCTTGACGTGCTTTTAACTGTACCTCAGATGTGGTCCAATTTAAATTTGAAGAACGTGGAATACTTCTAAGGTTGGCAAACTAGGGGAAAACAATATTGTCTAATTGAGAATCTCCTTCTTTTTTCGATGTCGGTTAAAAAGAGAATTGAGCACCTGATATTAAAAATCTTGTAGTAGTATAGGTATGCTTACCGTGGACTTAATAAATAAAACGTT
>NW_020653854.1:2989310-2992983 GCF_003589595.1 Hyposmocoma kahamanoa | reverse complement strand
TAAAATAACTTAAACTAATTTGAAACCTAAGTACAAGTAACGCTACAATCTCATTCGAGCTTATTGGAAGCAACGTTTGAAAATCTACTGTCTGATTCACCATAGTTTGTGAGATAAATACGTCCCATCATTCGACTTGGATACTGTTATGCGTCAGAGACTGTGTCCAATTACATTGAAACGCGTCGTTCGTCGGCGCAATTGGACTGAGATCACCGTAATTTCGCCTCCATAATATTCCATTCTAAGTGGCTTTTCCGTGACTCACAGAAGTGTCAAATTATGCTTAAATCATTTTCGACTTCTGTGGAATTTCTTAATTTATTTATTGCTAAGACTAAAAAATCAAATGAGCGTATTTCTTACAAAAATCGTGACGGGTATTATTATTTAGTTAACTTCCACAGCCCCGGGGTTAGTACTAAATAAATAAAGGTCTTGGATACGCTAAGGCGACTTCCCACGCTCTGTGATTTTAGCAATCACCTCACACGAGCTCGCACTAAGGTAAGACGCTCGTCCGTGATAACACAGACGCGTCCGTAGCGGTGCATTGGTTTGTATAGCGAAAAATGGGCGGGGTCAGTGCGCCGTGATGGGGTATCATTATGTTATTGGCTAATTATTTATTTAGTTGCAGGAGAGCTCCTTGTGAAAGAGTTCATCCAGGGTTTTGAAGGGTGCTGGTGAAATTACAGGGACATGGGACTTGTCAACTTATGTCTAGGGGTGATGGGCGCAGTGGCAGTGCCTCTCAGATCTTTGCGATTTAAAGCCCTGAGTGGTACTGCAACTGTTATGGATAGGCGTATCGCTTACCATCAGGTGCACGAGTTGTTCGTCCCGCCACTTAATGTAATGTAATGGAAAGGCGGAGCCGGTGTGGCTGTCGGTGATCCTGGGCTGTGCGAAGAAATTTGTAGAATCACTACAATACACGGTACGAACAATTTAGGAATTGAAATCAGTTTTTAACCGACTTCAAAAAAGGAGGAAGTTCTCAATTCGACTGTATGTTCTTTTTTTGTATGTACGTTACGCGATAACTCCGGTATTTGTGAATCGATTTTCATGATTCTTTTCTAAGGGTGGCTGTTCACGCATGAAGATTCATTTTCGTAAATAGTGCCTATCTTTAATTTAGGAGCAATTACTTTAATGGTTGATTTTGCTATTTCTCCAATTTAAGGCGTTTTTCTCAGAATATACTTTGAGTAGTGAGAACCGATTTTTATTATCTCCAGTGTCAAGTCCTGTATAGTGGCGAACTAGAGGACATTTCAATAAAACTTAGCAAATAGACGTAATTCCACGTACTTTTGAGTTCGGTTTTTTTAGTTTTTTTAGTTTACTGAGATTATATTTTTGATCAGGATGTTCTGATACCCGGTCATTATTTAATCACCTAGAAACGAAAAAAGAAACAAAGAAAAATATTTGGCGTTTGGATAAGAAATAAATATCAATTATGATATTGTATACATTTTTTTTTAAATAAATTGGTTGATTTACATATAAAATGACCATGCTGCACTAACAATGAAATATCTCACTGTACCGTACTTTGTTATTAACTTCCTTTGTCTGAACTAAGTTGGTCTCCAGAGAATACTCTGAATATTTAACGTGACCTTTCAAAAGTCAAAGGGCTACGTAAGTTTTGTAACTGTTACCAGTATTAGTTATAATAACCATAGTCTATTTTTCATTGTAAGGAAAATTATAATATGAGACAGAACTTATGTAGAAATTTCTCGAGTGTCGCACACTGGAGCATCGTGAAAGCTGGCAACATTTCCCATTTGAATAGCTAACTTATTCTTTGGTGGAAATAACTGCCAGGTTTGTGGTCACCGGAGGATTCTACGCGGCGATCTGACAGCTCGTGCGCTTGTAGTTTCGCCTGTTTCCCCCGGGGACCCAGGGTTTCAACCATAGTATTACAATTACAGTTAGCCAGATGCATTCCACTGCTGGGCGAAGATCTCCTCCTGATCCCTCCACGCATCCCGATCTTGAGCTAACTGGACCCAAGCCTTATCGTAGGCGTACAGGTCTTCAGACATGCGGCAGATATGACCAGCCCAACTCCATTTCAGCTTCGCAGCTTTTTGGGCTACATTAGCAATCACTATAGTGGGTATGGTAATCATTATTACAACTAGTGGAGTAATTTCAAATTTTTTTTTGTCATGGTAGTAAATAATCGTGACATTCAATAAACTAAAAAGTTACAATTATAGCGACATAGAATAGAATAGAATCATTTATTTCATATTATCAATTTCATAATATGACGATTCGAAATGTAATGTCAAGGTATAACATGATCGTCATTAATACAAAGAATAATTTTATTGTAAAATAAAATAGAATAATTAAAAGTGAAATAAAGGATAATCCGAACTACAAAAATACAAATTAAAATAAAATATTTTCAAAATACAAACGTCCAAAATTAAAAACATGATTACAATTTCTTTAAAAGAAATTCCTGCACACTGTAAAATTCACTGTCCAATAAAAGGTCTTCCAGTCGGGAACAAAACACTTCGTCATTTGTAACACTTTTTAATAGGTTTCGTAAAATCGGAGCCCGATTACTCTCGGATTTCTCGTTGCGAGTTCAGTTCGATGAGCAACATTTCGAACATCGACATCTCTAGTCAGCGATGGTAGCAGTAATGGTACCTCTCTGAGTGAAGAAATAAATTTCTCACAGATGGCGCTACGGCTAAAAAGTCGTTAAAAATTCGAGAAAAAGTCGAGAAATTCGTAAGGTCTGCTTCTTCCTTCCGAGGTTTAATTGGCAGAGCGTCTGACACGGACTGCCTAAGAGTGCTGGTTCGAATCCAGCCAGATCGAATGCATTTTGGAATGAGTTAATGAATGAATGAAATATTCTTTATTGCACATTAGAATTATAATGACAACACAGAGCAGTAACGGAAATATCACAGAGTAAGCCAATGTACAACAGGCGGCCTTATATTTAGTAGCAATTTCTTCCAGGCAACCTTAGGATAGAAATTGAAGAGTTGGAAAAGAGGGTGCAGCCAAAGAATATCTTGTAATAAGAGCGTTTTAAATAAATACACTACTGATCAATAAAGTAAACTTGTAAATAATAATAATAAATACATATATTATTAGAATGTATACATAAATATTAATATATAATAATAAGGTTACACATATATAGTTTTGTAGGACAATAAAATAAGTTATAAAAAGTAATAATAATAAATAAAATAAGACAGGAAGATTATACCACAAAGCAAAAAGGAAATAAAATTAAGGGAAAAGAGCATTTTTCTAAGTGTTCGATCGATTTTATTAATAATTGTAACAAACTAGTGGAGTAATTTCACAAAAACAAATTGAACATCATGGTAGTAAAACATCGTGACATTGAATAAACAAAAAATCATACTGTAGTAAGACAAGAGTGGTAACTCCATACAAACTCAGCAGCACGGAGGGCACGCACACGCTAGTACATATGTGTGCGCACGCACACATTCGCATAATCTTACAGTTGCGTAGCGGGTTGTCTCACGCGCCATTAATGACATGAAATATTAGAAAGAAATATATTTTGTTCACAATCCACGATAACAAACTCAAACGAAAGCCAAACATGATACAAAACATAAAACCAAAGATATGGAAT
>NW_020653854.1:2959991-2989300 GCF_003589595.1 Hyposmocoma kahamanoa | reverse complement strand
GAAGTGTCCGTGATTGGCCAAGTGCCGCTTATATATTAACCAATTAGGAGGCAGTAAATCGTTTGAGTAGCGTCGTATTTGATATTTTATATTGTTTTCAAATAGTTCTTTTTTGTTTTGCATTTGGATCTGTTATGTAACATTTTGAAATATTATACATATAATAAAATAATTTGAATTTTAATAATTTCATGAATATGTGACGTTATTCCGTTCAGGACTCTTTAAAGTGAGACTCTTTTAATTAGCAAAAATACGACGTCCTTTTTTTGAAACTCATTAAACGGTGTAAAGATTGTGATATGACTTTGTGTTATGATTTATGAAATTATAATTGAAAAAAAAAATCATGGTGCATTTTAACTATCTGTCCTCCCTAACACAATTAACATAATCAACATTTTTAACAAAATTAGTTATTTACACATCTAGGATCAGCGAAAAAATATCTACAATCCCCTCTAATCGGTTTTTTAATATCTCGTTTAGTTTCGGTTTATTGTTCAAAAAACAGTCTTTAAATTTTTTTGAGGTGACAATAAAATTTTTGGTGCCAATATCTCCAAAGTTACCCGAAATGCAAAAGCGTTATTTATGACAGGGACATCCTAAACATAGTTTTTGTATAGTTGTTTTACGCAGTCGGATTTCTTGGCATTTTTTATAAGAATTTACTTTTATTTTAATAACAAGGTAAGCTACATGGTTTACTATATAACGCAGAGCATGACAAGCGCTATGGGATATATATTATTATAAGTTCTGGTAAACAACTGTTTTGGCCATCTTCAAGAACGGTATAATAAACAAAAGGTCAAGTCATGAATTTAAATGAAATTTCTTAAGAATAGAACGATTATTTCAAAAGTACTAACGGCGCGTAGAGGCTTTGAATAATGATGAACAAGATGGTACGTGATAAAGAACGACGACATCGTTACACAACTTGGATACCTTGAGGGAAAAGCTCCTGATGTGTCCAATAGCTTTCAAAATATTATAATCTCATTATTGTATGCACTGGTAGGCACGGGTTGCCCTAAGCAGAGAAGTCATGTTGGCCTAAGAAGAGTTTCATCTTTTTTATGTGATACCAAGTGGCGAACAAGACCTGCAGTAGCAGCTACAGTGCTACTCAGAGCTTTAAATTGCAAAAATCTGAGGGACACCGCCTGAGACATAAGTTGACAAGTCCCATGTGCCTGTAGTTTCACCACATTACTGTTAAGCGGTAGAAATAGATAGCTAAGGTGGCAGTACTTCCTTGAACGATCTCTTTGACAAGGATTTCTAGTGCTTCTAAATTATATTGAGGTTCGGTATAGAATTTCATGTTTTACGTTGAAATGTAAATAATTAATTTTGTTCCAAATTACAATTTATGTATTTGAGTGTAAAAGGGGACAGTTTTCCCTAATCCACGGTCAACTTTGTACGAACGGACAGTAATTAATTATACGCCTTTCGTTTGATATTCATTTAGCCACCTGGTTCAAATTAAGAGACAAAGTAACTGTTGCATATTACATCGAAATGTTAAATATTAATAAGATAGAAAGCCTGCATAATACTATGTTTATAATCTTGTTTAGTGTTTAATTAACTGTGACATTACCAAAGTAATTTACATAATTGCATTGAAGGTTTTTTTTACTGCGTAGTAAATTATACTGTTAGTTATTTTCGAATGCGAGGTTTCGAAATTTGGATAATTTGATGTTTGTGAGGGCTTTGATTCCAGGTATGACCAATTTTTCTAAATTGCCTCAGGTGTTACTGGGTAGTAGACTGATGTTGACTCATAGTACAGTGAGCTTAACACCACTTAACTGGTATTTGTCTAATACATTATTATTATTTTTTGCTTTCGGTTCTCGCAGTTCTTTGTGTAGTTTTATCTATATATTTATGTCAACGCCATGATAAGAACCTATATAGGTTTTTAGTGTCCACATGACATTTTTGATAATTCTATAAGTATTTAAAGTTGCAGATTTTTGCAAATTGATCTTTTTTTAGTTTATTGACCAAAATACAGAAAACATATTTATTTTCTAATTACAGGCTTTGCTCACAAAGCCCTTCCATTTATTCGCGGCGAAGGAGTTTCGTCTAATCCAGGGAAGTGCTGCCACCTTACCTATTTCTGCCGCCAAGCAGTAATGTCAGTATTACTGTGTTCCAGTTTTGAACGGCAAGGGTGCTGGTGAAATTACAGACACATGGGACTTGTCAACTTATATCTCAGGGTGACGGGCGCAGTGGCAGTGCCCCTCGGATCGTTACGATTTAAAGCTCTGAGTGGCGCTGCAAGTGTTATGGACAGGAGTATAGCTTACCATCAGACACACGACTTGTCCATCCCGTCACTTGATATTATAAAAAAATTGAAAAAGAAAGTAAAAATATAATATAATAGAGCAAAAATCTTTAAAAGTAACTTAATTATATCTAGACAGGTACAAAAACATGCTCACTTACATACGCATATAATAACAGATTAAGCAATTTACGAAATAAAGTTTATGTTTCAGTTTTCAAAAAATGTTTCTTTATGTATGATTTATAATGTTTGTTGTTTTGATAATTACATTTAAGTTCCTCAGTCACTTTGTTCATTAATGCATGGTGGAATCGTAAAGGGTGTTCCTTTAAATCTAAGAAGCGATTGTGGAGAAGATCGTTTTGCAATAACTTTTGTTGTGGAAAGAGCAATAGGGTTATAGGGACCACGTATATTTTTTCTTCTCGCCAAACTCTAATGGATTCATTTTTGAGTTCTGCATATGTATTATTTTGTATGTATTTTATTATTATTATTTTTAAGGAAAATTTTATTTCACTTTGATGAGTGATGATATCGTATGGGCCAAACTGGCAACACAAGATCTGATTATCGCATGCTTAAGTGGCGACAACTGATGACGACCGAATTATCATTTTAATTATTATCATTCATAAATATCATTAAATTATAGTTACCATCAGTCTTTGAATTAATATTTTATTATTATTTGTCTTTAGGTTTTTTTTTCATTAATGTTGACTTATGTATTATAAAATATGAATGGTTTCATACAAGATAAATTCCGACATTAAATTCGGTGCATTGACGTGTTTATTTCTACTACCTAATAGTGAATATAAAAAAAATTAAATATAGAGGCTTTATTTAAGAGCTTGGCTCTTGTCAGAGAATTAATTGCTATCGATCTCTGTTTAGTTCCCGAACTTTTGGTTTTCTGATCTAAATAACGTCATGTCTGTCGTCCTTTGCCTCAATTTCCTTCGATCTTCCCTTCTATGATGCTTCTAAAATAACTATCGTAACGTATCAGGTGCTCAAATATCTTTCCCCTTCGATTTTCTATTGTCTTTAGGCTTACTAATCCATTATATCTATATGTATAATACTAAAAAAATCATTGACCTTAAGGTCAAGTGCTCTAAAAACGTTTTTGTTTTTGTTTGACGTACGGTAACTTCGCAATTATCTTCAATTATCTTAGAAAATGTAAGAATGAAATTAATTCCGCTAATTTAAAATGAAATCCGAAATAAGTAACCGTTAAAGGTGTTACAACGCGTGCGAACTTGAATAAAAATTCCAGGTCATAAGGTGGAATTTACAATGTAGCGGTAAGACTTCAATAATGACCAAAAAGCACACTGAATACTCGAAACTCTCATGACTTTTGTATTAAATTTTTTTGTTGAATTGTCTTTAAAGATTACCTTTCTCGATCCTTAATTTAGATAGAAAAATTACATTTTTTTTGCAATATGTGAAGAAAACATTGCTTTCATATTACGTCCGTTTATTTTTTAATAATCGATATTGACTTCTGCTTACGGTATAAAACCGACTAACGCTTTTTTAAAAATGAAGATAAAATGACCATCTTTTTTCCAGTATTTTATCTGATATTTTTCGTTTCCTTGACTCGCATCAGTCTCTTCATATATGCCCATTTAATTCCTGGTACTTTTAAGGCCTCATTTAAAGATTAGAATGGAAATGGCCTTATAAGGACATTTCCATTCTAATCGGGATATGTACGTCGAGGTTTATCTCTTCTACGTTTCCAGGCACATTCGCTTTATACATTCTTTCTATATGATCGAACAATCGAAGCTTTTCTTTTCTATCTTGGTCACATCATCATTTTCAACGTTGTTTTACTATTTTGTTTAGTGTTCTCTCTTTAGCAATATCAGTACACATACTGCGCATGGCTTTTATTTCTGCAGAATTCACCCTACTTTCATGATTTTTCTACTAAGCCTTACTACGTTACATTAGGGTTTGTTTGACAATCTCTACTAGTAGCATTAAGTTTTTAACGTTATAATTATCAATATGAACCATGAACCATATCTCCGGCAGGAAATGGCCTTTCAAAAAAATATTCAACACATAATAAATCATGGGCAGTTACTATTGTTATTGATTGCTATGTGTCATAATCCTAAAGGATCATACTGGGCGTGAAATGAGGCAGTCTAAGGGTAAACCTATTCTAGACCTTATTTAAGTTTGTATTTTTCAATGTAAAACAGATGAACGCTTGGCCATAACCTCTTCTCTTAAGTGACAACGTATTTGCCTATGAAATATCAATTCGCTCTAGGCTTGAAAAGCCCCAAATTGTATAACCGGCAATTTTTTCTATTCTATTTGCTATATCTGTTGAAAGTAAACGCTGAACTTCAAGCCAAACAACCACACCAAGAACTTATACTAGGAAATTACACGTACGGGGCGATACCGAGAACTCCCTAAACCAATTTAGAAAGAACAATTATCACATAGACAAAAATGTTTCTCCACCTGTGCGAGAGCGAATTTTCTCATTGCGTACTTTCCGTAAGAAATGTTTTAACAGGTTCTTGTCTCGGCAATCCTTGGAGGTAGGTGTTGTTAGTCGTGCACCTGATGTCTAGCGACACGTCTATCCATAGCAGTTGCAGTGCCACTCCGAGCTTTAAATCGCAAATATCTGAATGACAAGTCGACAAATCCCATGTGCCTGTAATTTCACCAGCACCATGTCCTTTAAAACCGAAACCCTCTAATGCTAACATTACTGCTTGGCGGCAGAAATAGGTAAGGTGGCAGTACTTCTCTGGACGAACTCTGCTGCTGCTGAACTCAAAATGGCGAAATATTTCCCAGCGCCATCGATATTCTGCTACAGAGTTCCATATACAAAAAATAACAAACGCTAATCAAATGGAATCGTGCAAACCTCTTTTTATTAAACACGGCATTCTCACTCTCACGTCAATATACATTTTTGAATCATGTAGATTTGTAAGAAAACATAAAAATCTGTATACTCTAATAACAACCGTAAAAAGAAATAACCGAAATCTCCACAAATTAGAAACGACTGTAACCAATATGAAATTAGTAGCTTCAAGTCCTCATTATATGACTATAAAATTATACAATAATTTACCTATTAATATTAGAAACATTGTAAAAGACACTGATTTTGAAAATATCTTAAAACAACTATTAATTAGGAAAGGCTATTACAATATTAATGAATACATATGTGATAATGATTTGATTGATTAATGTAGTAAATAACATTAGTAGCTGATATATGGAGCGGATATGTATGTATATATATATATAGATATATATATGGATATATGTGTGTACTATATATTTGACTTTTTATTTTTTTTTTTCAATTATGGAAACTTTTTGGCATTTATCTACCAATAAAAATAATACCTTGTAAATATGTGGAAGTTAAAATTTTCGGACATTATTGTTATTAGTTAATTAATTGAAAGCATGTATTTTAATTTATTATGTATCTTATTAATTGACATTTTGTGATTTATTATAAAAACTTACCTCTGTAAATTTGCTATGCCCTTACAGGGCGTTACATAATACTTGTACAATAACCAACCAACTTAAATTGTATTTTATATGTCTTACTGTAACACGCAAATAAACTATTTGACTTTGACTTTGAACAAAGTGCCGAAATGCCAAATGGATAATTTTGTCTTTAAGTGTGCAAGGGATTTTCGTATTTGCTCGGATTTTAATCGGACTTAGTGCACAAGCGACATCCGAAGTAAATGCGAGTTTTTTAGATTTGTATTATGAGGCTATGACTATGTGCGCGTTATTATTGTTATTATTATTATTACTGCGTTCCGGTTTTAAAGGGTTCTTACGCTTTATAACCGGAACCATTTTTGTAAGCAGTAGAGCTACTTGTGAAAGAGTTTGTCCAGGGATGTACTGCCACCTTACCTATTTCTGCCACCAAGCCGTAATGGTAGCATTACTGTGTTCCGGTTTTGAAGGGTGCTTGGGAGACTTGCCAATTTAAGTCTCAGAGTGACGAATGCAGTGGCAGTGCCCCTCAGATCTTTGCGATTTAACGCTCTGAGTGGCACTGTTATGGACAGGAGTATAGCTTACCATCAGACACACGACTCGCTGTCCCGTTACCTGACATTATAAAAAAAGTTCTCATCGTTATTCTCTTTTACTTGACTCTCTCCCAACTTGTTTCTACCGAGAATCGAATCCACAGTGCAACCGCTGGGCCACCAAGGTCGACAAACATTTGGTGAATCAATTATTCTTGGTTTATTTCTGACGGGTTGCCGATATGTCGATTGTTCACCTTTGCATTGTGGTTACATAACTTATGCTGACAAGGGTTTATGAAATATGTACAAATTGATCTGTTGGTTCTGTGTTATTCTAATTTCGTTTCCACATAGAAGCTACTTTGAAGGTTACGGATACGATAAACTTTGTAAAATTATATTATTCGGCCGGTTAATTTTAACGAGAATTGGGCGTACAGTGGGAGCCGCGAGTACGTACATATGTTTTGAAACCGCTTATTACGCGAAGTTGTTTTATATCTACAAAGTCGGGTTGTTACGCAATACAGTACCTTACAACACGTACGCAACTCGTTCAACTTTGGCAAAAATAAGTTATTTGGAATACAATATAGAACTTGTTTTTTTCCACAATGAGAATTAAGGAGCACTGTTCCATCCATTTTATAGGTATTATAGTACAAAATATGTATTTTTCTAAGTATATTATTATATAGTTTTAATAATTTAATGTTTTTGATGTTGGTTTTTTTGTTACATCATTTTTGTTTTGTTATGCACGTAAACCCGTTACTGCAATTATTGTCTCCTGTATTTAGATCTACAGGAAGAAATTTCTGTTTGAAATAAGCAGTACCTTTTGTTTGTGTGTTCCAGCACAATAAATTATTAAATAAAATAAAAACATTTCATAAACAATTTCAACAAAAAATTAATCATTGATAAAATATAGAACTGTAATGTACTACAATAGGCTATGTGGCTACTTAATGCTAAGTAGCAATGTCTTCCAGGCAACCTTAGGATAGCGATTTTGCAAAAGAGGGTGAAACAGTATAATAAATAGAACAGTTAGCCCGTACATAGTCCTACATACTTACTAGTAGTTCCTACGCGGGCCCGATATCGATTGAGAACTTCACACACATTAAATTGCTTCGCAGGTGTATTCTGGTCTCCTCACGATGTTCTCCTTCACCGATATGCTCATGGTAAATTTCAAGTTAAAGTTCCAAAAAACTTAGAAGTGCAAGCCCCGATTTAAACCCACGACCTTCTGCGTGAAAGACGATAGGTAAAACTACAAAATATTATTTAGAATTTTATATTTTTATTTGTGTGACGGTTTTTATGTCTTCATATTTCGAAATATAGGTCTTGTTTCTGCTTCTACCTTTTACAATGTTATATTAAAAAAAATAAAAATCCTATGATACGGAATTCTCAGAAGATTTAAAAAACTACCAGGATATTTTATACATTGCATATCTATGATATAGATCCTTAATAGAAATACTCTCCGCGTATTTTCAATTCCAAATTGATTCCCTTTCACAACAACTAAAATTCAATCTTATTCCCTTGCAAAAGGGCTCTCAAATTGAACGCTCGTTTTGCAAATGGATACCGGTGTAGGTAAATCGAATTGTATCGCCGGATGTGTTCTGATGAAGCTCCTTGACCCGCCCATCATTGGGATAAATTAGTTACATTTTGTATTGATTGCGACTCAATAGAGTTGAAATACAGAGCGTTTTCCTGGAGCTGATATATTTTTCTTGTGTTTCATAAAATATTCATTTCTTTGACACTCACATTTAACCGCTCACGCAATACATGCAGCCGTAGACGCATACCACACCTAGAGGTGCCGGTGATGATTTTACACCGATTTATCGGATATCGAAGTTATAACAGGTTAAAGAACTAATATTAATTGCTACTTCGGTAACTACTCTAGCAAACCATAAAGTTTTAATGCCTGGGTCTGTCATTTAAAAAACTAAACAACTTCAAACATACGTCACGACAATCGTGTGTGTTATTGTTTGGGCTGGTGATTTTGGTGTTTATTTATTGAAAACATACCGTAAGTAGCGTTTTTTAAGTTTACCCTGAATATAAATGTTTATAATCTATACTTTAAGGAGTAATTTCATGGCAAACGTTAGAACCACTCAAACGGAATATTATCATATTTATCAAAGTACACCAAAAATTTCATTAGTGTTTTTTAAGTGCAGCATTTGCGGTGTATTACTGCATTTTATTTGAGATGTTTTTGTTGGTAGTACGGAGGGTATTTGTTTAGCAATGCAGAATAATAATTTTGATTTATAAAAACTTGTATTTAAACTGAATCCTTTTCTAATTTGCGAAACCAAATAGCCGCCATTTTGCGGTAGGAGGAGCGCATCGCGTGAGCGGCTAAAGAAGAAAACAAACTCCTGGTGGCTGACAACCTTTCTCTCAGGAAAATATTAGGGCCAGTCCAACGTAGCTGGAGAGTCCGCACCAACGCTGATATAGAAGAGCCCATCGCTCAGCCAAACATCATCTGCGAAATCAAAGCGCACAGGCTTCGCTGGCTCGGCCATTTACAAAGGATGGAAGAGGATCGGAACGTGAAGAGAGCCTATCTGGGTCGATCTACTAGACGAAGACAGATTGGTCTTCTCAGGTACCGCTGAAGCGACGCCGTGGAGGTGGACCTGCACAAGCCATCAATTGGCGAGAGATTGCACAGGACTGAAGAAAGTGGCATCATCTGTGGCCGGGACACATTTTGTATCGCTGAGTTTTCAAAATCAAGACAGCAGATTATTGAAGTATTTTTTTTATATTTTCTAAGATATAGTATGTTTATCTTATATGTATATTATTTTGAAGAGCAGCACCACGCACAAACCTATCGTTATATTCTGTTCGGCTTAATAATTGACTAATATAGAATCCCTTATAGAATATTACGCCATTGTACTAGCCTATATAGTCCCACTGTTAGGCAGATGTGTGCAGGTTTCTCTGGGTTTCTCTCATGGTACTATACTATCAGAAATGACGAGTAGTATCTCTCTCTGCAGGGTCCTGGCATTTTATGCGGAAGAACCCAAAGATGTCGCTTTATTCATGTCTACTTTCTGAATTCTACCGTTAAGATATGACGAGACAAGTTCCAATGCCTCGCCATTTACTCCGTTGTTAGCAAAACATAGGTTACAAGTGAGATGCAAGATTGTGTGGTATTAAAGAATATGAATTGAATTACTGATTTAAAATTAGAAACCAACAAATCAATTGTGTTGTCGCTAGTACTATGATTTCGTTGAAAACGATAATGGCGGGGAAATTGTTTTGTTAGTGACTTTGGCTTGGAAAATGATTGGTTCAGTGATTTTCGGCATTTTCGTTAATAATGTGGTTAAGTTGTTAGTAGTTGAATCAAACAAAAGTTGGAAAACCGATTTTCCGTTAAATTCTTCTTTGGCATAGCTTCGAGCTGGCTTGTCATTTGAAAATATTCCTCACCGACGTCTATAATATGTAACATAATAAGACAATAAATCACCCAACTGTCTTAATTGTTAGGATCTTTTAATTTAACTTTCTGTCTAATTATTAAAGCCACTCTAACTAGTCTAGACTAACTACTCACGAATATCTATTTTTGTCTTTTGCGAAGCAGAATAAATATTTTCGCAATGCCAAGCTAAAGTAATAATTTAAGACGTCATAAAACGTCTTTTGCCAACTCTACATGTCATATCAATTTGAGCACTCAGTTTAAACAGGGTGTGGATCCTAACTATTTCGTTTCTTGTGCCAGGGAAATTTGAATGATTAAAGTGCACGTACGTAACGGGAGCTTGCCACCCCTGACATCAGGGGCACGTCGAAACGTCACGGATTAACATTTAAATAACTTTGATGTTGATCTCCCTGGCCAATTAATTTTTCCTTTTTTTAGTTATGATTATTTTTTTTATAATATCAGGTGACGGGACGAACAAATCATGCGCCTCATCATAACAGTTGCAGTGCCACTCAGAGCTTTAAATGGCAAAGGTAATACGCAGGTACTGCAACTGTGTCACCCTGAAACATAAGTTGACAAGCCCCATGTGGCTGTAATTTCACCACCACCCTTACCCTTCAAAACCGGAACACAGTAATGCTGACATTGCTACTTGGCGGTGAACTCTTTCTCGAGAAGCTCTACTGCTACTATATACATTATTTATTACTATAATTATTGCCATGAAATTCTTCGTAGTCGTATTCGTCATTACTGAAGGTCATGTACCCTAAAGGTTTTCGAGACTTTATAGACTATTGATTTTCTTTCCGCGGTCAAGTAAACAAATAAAAACTACTAAAAATAATGTCAATAATAATTCACAATAAAAAATATGCTGCATATAGATATGTATCAAACCAAAATATTGTATGTAAAGGGCTTTTCGATCTTTTTGTAATTTGGAGGTTAATAACATAAAATGCTAGATTTAACTTAATCAATTTATTAATAGGAAATAAAACCATTTTTCAGGATTTAAGTCGCGTATATTTGTTTTTTCAAACAAACCCACGTTTCGGGCCCTTTGCAGGTACCATGGCCGCGGTTGATTGAAACGTCGGTTTGTCTGAAAAAACAAATATACGCGATTTAAATCCGGAAAAACAGTTTCATTTCCTATGTGTAACAATCGCAAAAACCTAAGAACTCAATTTATTAATTATAATTAAATATTAAAGTATTCTATCTAGCCATTATAGTTTTACTTTGGAGAATAAGTCATTTCTATTAAAAAATGAATCAATTTCGTTTCCCTCGTTAACAGCCGAAAGAAATTGTATGTTTTTTTGTATGTTAATTGTGTGTTTAATTATACATCTAATGTTTAGAAAACTACTTTTGTCTTTTTATTATTTGTTGATTTTTGATATAGTTTAAGAAGTGCCATTATGAAAATCACTGTGATTATTATGAGTCTGACATGGATTATAATGTAAGTTGAATAGGTATATAAAGTCGTTACTAGACCTATAATTTGAAGTACGATGTTATTGATTAAAAAGTCTCGCCAATAAAAAGTTTAATTTAAACGATTTCTTTCTATAATCTAAATCTCAAACCGAAAGGAACCTAATTTGAGATACTACCTCATATTAGCAACCCTTAGTATCTCATATTAGAAGACCTGAGACGTAATTTCTGAATTTTCTAATAATATCTGACATAATAAAAAAAATATACTTAGAACTAAACTATCTTTCATAGATAAAATACATTAAATTCCCTGTCTAATATTGTGACTTTCGGAGTTATTATTGCAATAATTTCTTTTTTACGGGCAAAAATAAAAATGGTGTCTCATATTCAGCATCTTTACCCTAACAAATGCAAGTCGACAAACAATGTTAGCGTAGATGTAGTTATCCTTAGTTCGAATTTGTACGTGGACGTGCATAGATTTTTTGCACTGATTTACTGAGTTTAAAAATTTGCAAACGTTATGCGTCAGTGAAGACTTTTACGATTATTTCAAATAAAGTAATCCCTGAACTAAGATAAAGAGGTTAACAATAATAAATTATGTAATGAACGTTACTCTAAAAAAATTTACAACTTGTACAAAACTTGTTGTTATGAAGTTACAAAACATTGTATTGAACATAATGTTTTGGTATGACACGATAAAATGTCGTTTTTTAGACTTCCGCTCTTGAGACATTTGCGCGATGTGAGAGTTTTCGCCTGAGTTATGCTCTGGCCACACAGAGGCGGCCGCGGAAGCGTTCCGGGCGCGTCAATGTTTTTAATGTACGAGTTAATATGAACCTTGCCACAATGAAACGTGCAGTAGCCGTCCGCCGCGTGTTTCATTGTAGCAGGGTTCATATGAACTTGTACATTTCAAAAATTCCCGCTCCCGGAACGCTTCTGCGGCCGCCTCTGTGTGGCCAGAGTATAACTCAGGCGACCCGCATCACTATACTGCATTTCGCACGCGTAATCGTCAAACCAACAGATTGTATTGCTGCGTACCCTGTTACGTCAAAATAATTTCTATGTATATATAATATCTCATTAAAAACACCATTACCGCCAAAGTTGAAATGCCATGGTATAGATTAGGCCTGGGGAATCACATGAGCGCTGTGAAATCAAACCACAGTAAGTGACTTTACAGTATACCTAATGGTTTGACACGGCAGATATGTCTACAGAATGTCAAAAGTTAAAGTAGATTAAAAACTATTGTGTTGTGTACATTGTAGTGGATAACAAAAATTTGATCAGTCTATTAGTTATTTAAGAAATATGATTTATGTTTTGATGTTGCTAATTGTTAGGTTATTTTAAATTTCTGGTGGTGGCGAGTTAATTAGTTTTAGCACCTATTTGGTGGCTCAGTCGGTTTTTAGCCGACTTCAAAAAGGAGGACGTTATCAATTCGTTTGTTTTTTTTGTATGTTTGTTACGCGATTCATGAACTGATTTCGATGATTCTTTTTTATTGAAAAGAAGGTACCTTAGTAATTGGTCGCATTTAAATGTGAAAAAAATATTCCACCTCGAAGGGTGGCAAAGTGGTTCCGCGCACTTTCCGGTAACCGACTTCAATAAAACTTGGCCAATATATATAATTCCACGAAGTTTTAAGATCGGTTATTTTTTTTATTAAAAAATTACAGTAATTGCCATATAGACTATTGCAACGCGGATTTTTTATATTTTAGATGATAAATGACACGAAATAAGCACACACATGTTCAACTGGGATACGCGTCTATGGACCGTTATGCTTTTGACATAACCCATTCGATTTTTCCACTCGCATTCTCCAGTCTTTTCACACACGCCCGTGACCTTTTTTAAGAACGTCCTCAATCTGATTAAGATATCTACGCCGAGGCTGACGGGGCAAGGTTTGACTTCTTTATGATCGTTGATAAAAATAAGTTTTCACAGTTGAAGTATTTCATAATAGGTTTCTTAACAATTCGTCATCAGCACCATTCACCATGAGCTTATGCCAGTCTAACTCATTTACAGCAGCGATTTCGTCATCGATGTCGTTTATTGTTGTCGTTGTTATTGACTTCGCCATTCATTGATTCAGAAAGCTTCAATCGCAGTTTTGGGTTGGCTAATAGGCCTAATTGTATTCGCTTTTTTCTTAACAGTATTTTAGACAGTCTGAAGATAATTACTATAGATAATCTATATACCTATTAGTTTTTTTCATTCATTGACAATATTTTTTCGTTAATTGAAATAAATAAATGTAATGTTAAATTGCTAACGGGCTACACCAAAAAATGTGTCATTATTTTATTGATTTTTATGATCAGCCAGATCAGATAGATCAGTAGATATCTAATATTTCAAAATTTTCGAAAAATTACCCAAGATTACTGTAACCATTAGAAATAAAAAACGAGTATTTTGGAACAAAACGTGAGAAACTTTCATAGGAGCAGCGTGCGGTTGGCGCGTTGTTGATCATATAACTGACGAATCCGTTAGCTCCCCACCAATCCCGACTACCCCTCAGACATGCTAATGTTCGCAGGCTGCTTTTTTAAAAATATCTTTTCTTTATTTATGTAAAACAAAACACAACAAAGTTAAAGAATTTAAACTTTTACAAATTTTGCCAGCCAACTAAATTTAAAAATAAAACTTATCTCTCGTCGCTAACAATTACATAGGCTAAACTCCATTAAAAATCACAAAAGTTTAATATAAAACTTACCATGAAACATATATGCAATCACTATACCACATAAAGTTAGTACCGCCCCCTGGATTCCGCCCGTTTTTACGCCCTAGCCCTAAAACTAAAATAATGGTGAACCCTTTACTATTGTTTTACCCTTTAGTTGGCACTAAACTAGGAGTTTACCCCTTTTTGTATAGATGGTAATCAATAATGTTATATATTAGCGGGAATGTATTGTGAATGTGGGTACTGCACTATTAGTAATATGGGGAAAGTACCTGAGACCTTATGCAATATGTGGGCAATAATAGGCATAATTATCTTTTTATTATTTGTGTGAATATTTCATGTTTTAATTTTTGTATATACATTTTTATTTTATGTTTGTTTGTGTTTTTGTTTCGTAATTATATATTTATTTTACGTTGAATGTTTTGATCGTGTTTTGTTTTAGTTCTGTTTTGTTCCGATTTCTCTTTTTTTGTCTTTTGTCTTTTGTGGTGTCATTGTGGTAAACAAATAAATGTATTTTCTTTCTTCTTTCTTTCTTTCTAATTGTTTCCGGTTGTTTACTTCTACCTAACACAGATACAACCAATTTGTCAAAATTTCATATCAACACCTAGCTCTGAAGTATGGACTTGTGCAACAGAGGGTTACCTTGGAAATGAAACTGTTTTTTGGATATTCATAGTTGCAAATTCCGTAGTACTTTTATTTTTGATTCTATTTTTTTTATTGACGTTATCTTGCAGCTGTTTTTCTATTACGTTGTGGAATTTGTGTAGTAGCTTTGAAAACTAGGAATTATTTATCAATCATACAGCCCACTAGATAGATAGATAGATAGATAGATAGATAAACACTTTATTGCTCACACACAAGAACAAGAATAGTACATAAACAACTTAAAACCCATGTAGGCAATGGCGGTCTCATCGATAAGAGATTAATAAATGACTGCATATAGTACCTACATAAATATATGTATATATAAATATAACTAAATAAACGTATACTTACTACTAAATATACACGTTGCAGACTAGGACCGTGTTAGAAAATATTTACGCCATCCGGTTTTGAAAATAGGTAGCGACTTAGAATGTCGGATTTCAAATGGGAGATCGTTCCACAATTTTGCAGCCTTAATCGTAAAGGAATCTTTGTAATACTCAGAGCGAGTGAAAGGAGGCTTCAGTAGGTTATCCATTTTAGGCCACTAGTTTAGTACTTTTCATTCATCATCAACCCATTTATACGGGTACGTATCTGCCAGGCGAGGGTTTTATGCCATACTCCGCCACGATGGCCCAATGTGAGTTTGGACTTCATGTTTTCCTTAAATTAAAAATTTCCTTAAGTTAAATTTCAAATTAAATTCGCACATAAATTTGAAAAAACTCAAACGGACGATCCCGGATTTGAATCCACGATTTTTTCTTGATAGATCTATGCAAGGCTAGGCTTTTTTATTAGTTACAATACCAATGAGCTAAGATTTTTTGTACTTTGAATAATACAACATATTATTCTTGTTCCTGGACAAAAAGCTTGATTAAAAATAAAAGTGGTTGCAGTGTGAAAGGACTATACGATATCGAAACGCCATTTCCAGTCCGTCAATTCATTCTTGGATAGCGAAGTATATCGTCGCACCCGACTAGGGATTGATTGGATTCCGATGCCTCGACGACTTCTCCGCTATTTGAAATAACACGTCACTCAGATACAACCGATAATAAATTCAACTTCTACACTCCAGGAATTCCATGGGTTAGTTTGGATTCTGCATTATCAACAGATATGCACAAAACTTACAGTTTTCAGAATCAGTTGAACTCTAAAGTCAAAGAGTTTGTCCAGGAAAGTACCGGCACCTTATCTAATTCTGCCGCCAAGAAGTCATGCGAGCATTACTGTGTTTCGGTAGGCACATGGGACTTGTCATCTTATGCCTCAGGGTGGTCCCTTAGATCTTTGCGATTTAAAGGTTTGATCGGTATTGCAATTGTTATGGACAGGCGTGTCGCTTAACACTAGGCGCACGACACTTAACAACAGTCACTCGTAACCATGAGACCAGAGTTGTATTGCCACTGAGAACGCAGTAATCCAGTTTTGAAGGTTGAAGGTTAAAACAAAGTCAATTATTTTATTTCTATATATCTTTGTAAAGAAATATTTAGACCCATCAATAGAACAAGGATCTATGTGCAAAACTACTTGTTCTACGGACCATAACACATTTCGTTCGTTCTTCTTAGCTGTGGATGTCAGATCGATCGTTGTTCGATTTTGTATTTTGGAAACGAAATAAGATGTATAAATTCTCAAAACACCTTTACATAGGCCTTAGTTTGAATAACGAAATTATTCTCGCAACGTACTTATTCTCTTTTCGCTATGTAATCACATCGGACACTACACTTATTCTACATCATTCTACACTACATTTATTTTAAACGTCATTGATACTGATGACATACAAAAGGTAAACAGGTCAGTACGACGGATTTTTGTCATCCAAGTACGCAGAAGCTGTTCCTATAATAAATAGTAGAGCGTTGGTGAAACTACAGGCACAAAAGACTTGTCAGCTGTATGGCGCAGTGGCGGTGTCCCTGAGATCTTTGCGATTAAAGTGCTGGATGGAACTGCAACTGTTATGAGTAGGCATGTCGCTTATCACTAGGCGTACGACTCTAATGATGAGCGTAAATCAGACAGTACAGACAATATTTCAAATTAAGGCCTAGTTCACATTTTGTACCATGACGATGATGATGTTTCAGATGTCCCATTCATATCCCCGAGGGTATTATAAAACAAATGAATTGAATATATTGGTCAAAGAGAAAATTGGGTAAATTCTTTGCATTATTAATGTTAGGGTCCTAATGGAATGTGAAAACTGGACTGTATAAACAATAGGGCTGATATATGTGCCGTCTTATTGTACGCAGAACCCCGGTTAAACGTCTATTGAAATAAAACCGTAATGTTATCCGTTGTCGATGTTGCTTCTCGCAAATTGTACAGCACCTCTAGCGGTCACAAGAACTAAGATTTTGAATACTAACCGTTGCTTTCCTATTAGATTGACTCAAACCAACAGTTACATTTTACACAAATGTACCACAGATTACTTAATACAAAATCGAAAATATTTACGCTATATAATAGCCTACTAAATCTGACTAATGTGCCACACGAGGAAAAAGGAACCTAAGCACGCGCTCAGAGAGGTGAAAATAACGTTGCCCGCCGTGTGCAGTCTTGAGGAGCCAAAAGTTCATAAATGAAAGACTTGTATGACCGCTTGTGCCGACGTCGGCGCATTCAGCGGTAGGCACTTATTGCGTAATCTTGAACGAGTTTAATTTTATTGATCACATAATATAGCAGTACAGTTCTTTGTGAAACAGTTGATCCAGGGAAGTACTGCTACGTTACCTAATTCTGCCGCCAAGCAGTAACGTCAGCATTAATGTGTTCCGGCTTTAAATGGTAAGGGTGCTGGTGAAATTACAGGCACATGTGACTTGTCAACTTATGTCTCAGGGTGACAGCCGCAGTGGCAGTGTCCTTCAAATCTTTGCGATTTAAAGCTCTGAGTGACACTACAACTGTTATGGACAGGCGTGTAGTTTACAACCAGGCACACGACTTGTACGTTCCGTCTCTTGATATTATACTTACTGCTCAATTTAAGCAGAACCCACAATGATTAAACAGATACAGAACCTTTTTGAATGTTTGTTACATAGTATTACGAACACACACCATACAGAAAATACGTCACTTACAACACAAAACTAGCTTGTAACGACTTGAATTGTCACTACCTAAAATGGCGTCGCGTTAGAATTGTGCCGATTTAAAATTGTGCCGAGGTGGAATTGTGTCAAATCGGAACTAACCCGTAACGACCGGACGGGATCAATTGCGTCCTATTCGCCTTTTGTTCGTCAAAATTCCCGTGCCGCCGTGCTTTTTTTTGTATTTTTTGGCAACAGCATTTTGTAAAACAGTATCTGTGTGAACGTGGATTAACTTTTTGAATTGAAATTCAAATTTTTGAAATTCGAATTCGTTTATTTCTTTGTGATAGACAGGTTATAAAGTCGTTACAAATGCATAGCCTTGCGGCTTGTGCAGTTACCATAATTTTAAGCAGACATTCATGTAATCCAACAAAATGACATCTACCACTAAACACAAAAAACAAAAATAATTGTCAATTTAAAAGTTTAATCGATAAGTTTAAGAATTCATTTGGAGATTGTTATTTAGTTTTTCGCTGATGGTCTTGTAGCCAAAGCTCATAAAACAAAAGAAAAACGCTATTTAGTTCCGAAAAAATGGTTCCATTGGTTGTTTTTGAAATTTTACCCTATAGTTTGCGTTCAATCTAGGATTTCTGAGGGAGGTATTAGCTAAAGTAATCCTTCTAGGACGCGGTTTTCTTAGAATTCTCTTAGAACTCTTAGAAAATCTTCCATATAGCACGGTTTTCGTACAAGATAACATTCTAATAACGTCAATGATTTGAAAGTTTAACTACCGCGTTCATAAGTACGCTATTTAATTATGAAGTACAAGGTAGCAGTAGAGCTCCTTATGAAATAGCCGCCATACCTAATTTTGCCGCCAGGCTGTAATGTGAGCATTACTGCATTCACGTTGCTGAACGGTTACCATAACAGTCTGCCACGCAGAGATCCCGGGTTCGATACATTTATTTCTCTCGTGTGTTTGGGTGCATACAAAAACCTGCCATTGCCATTGCACCCGTCACCCTGAGACATAAGTTGACAAATCCTATGTGCCTGTAACTTCACCAGTACTCTTGCCCTTCAAAACCGGAACGCAGTAATGCTCACATTACTGCTTCGCTGCAGAAGGAGGTAAGGTGGCCTGGACAAAATCTTTCACAGGGAGCTCTACTGCTACTAGGTTTCCCAAGTGATCCTCAGATCTTTAAAAGCTCTGAGTGTGTACAGTAATTGTTATGGGTCGAAGTGTCACATCATAGAGTTCCCATGAATGTGAACAAACGACAAAGCACCGCAATATCTGAATTTAATATTAAATTGTGCTTAAACGTATGTATATTATACTCTGTCGGTTGTAACATTCCGTTGATATTATTTCCATTTAACACTAAATAGCCTCCTACAATTGTAGAGCCACATAACAGTTCAAATTACATTTACGCAGAAATTGCAACAATTGCGAGCAAGAGTGTTGCATATAACGCACAATAAGCATGCAATTCTCAGAAGCCCTCGGGTAACGAATGGCGGCAATTAAAGTTCGTTTTTTTCTTTTATTTTTACCGGCTTCGGGTTATGGTTTGTAGCTAGAGCTACTTTGCTTTTGTGTCAATATACGGGTACTCAGAATAACACGACGTAGATTTTAAACTTTAATAATAGAGTGTTAGACGCATTGCTTTGTTGTTAAAAGTTTCCTTTACAGCCAGCTTTCTAAGCATTTAACTTAATTGCAATAATATTTAAACTTAAGTACAATAATAACATTATATTTCGCACCCCCCATGGAAGAATGGCATAAGTGGAGTTACGTCAAAAACGTTTATTACTCCATTAGATACAGAAGAATATAAGCCACATCCTCTCCAATTCTTGTAACTTTATCGACAATATTATCAATAGATGTGGGTTATATTTTTCTGTATTTATTGGAGCAATAAATATTTTTGACGTAACTCCTTATGTCATTCTTCCATGGGAGTTCGATTTTAATGCCAGACAACTGTGTGGTTATCAGGCGTTAAAATTGGTGTCAATTGCCTGGTCTCAAGCTAGGGAATACCCTGTACTATGAGTACCAGTAACCAATTTAGAAAAGTTTATTTCTCATATTGGTCCTACCGAGAATCGAACCCGTGACCTCCTCTTCCAGCGCCTACAATTTAGACCGTTAGGCCACAGAAGCCGTCAAAATAATATGGTAGTAAAACATTATGGTATTCAATGAAATAAAATCTTGCTTTCTCTTTAATACCTACTTTTAAAAAAACTAAGTTTCTATCCCAAAGTATCGTATGCAATTTTATTTTACTTTATAACGTAATTATTTAAAAATATATAAATTCCATTAGAACTGTACAATTTCAACATGCAATCTTCTTGGATTTTTCTGAATTCCCCTTTCAAAAGTACGGAAACACAATTTATTAACCGCATCATTCAGCCACATTTTGAGTGAAAGAAAGAGGAAACCAGTTCGTGAAATGTTCAATTTGCAGCTGTCTATGAAAATTTAATTTCAAAAATCGAATATCCTATGACTTGGCTGCGTTCTGTTCACGACACACGATCAGGTTTCGTGAAATTATAAACATAGCTTTATAGTAGAGGCATTCACGCGCATGAATAATACAAGCCATCTCATTCCGATAGTTTAAATGTATTTCGCACCCTTGGTGGAATAAGCGCACATCTGCAAAATGACAAATCTTTAAAAGTTCTTTTCGCTATGAAATTAAACAAAATATGTTTTTAGTGTAATTTTCAAATGACGAACATTTGAAATAATATATATTTTTTTGCGTTCTTATCTAGTTTTGAATTATTAATACTCTTGTTAGTACAATAAGGGCACATCTGCAAAATGACCGCTTTTGAGACGTGATGTAAAGATTCTTCGCTCGAAATTAGTTGACAAACAGAAACTTTTACCCCACAAGCTGTAAAACCAAGTTTATCTTTGGAAATATAAAACCTACTATTACTTCTTTGTGTTTTAACATCTGATCTATTCAAAGTTGAGTTACCGATTGCGCACACAGAACGCATCCTTTCGTCCGATAATAGGCATTTTATACGCCTATTTACATTTTATCACCTTTTGTTTTTATAAAGATAAATCCTTTATAAAAATATGATCTGGAACATATTGAATGCAATTAAATAGGTACTTATGCATTTTTAGGAGCAATTTTTGCAAAAGTCGACCTGTGTAATCACTCTAATTGTTTCGGACGGTTTTGGAAATAAACCCCCAGAAGCAAAACCACACAGTTCGAGTCACAAGCTTTATTGACGACTCATGATAATGCCTTATTTTTGTTATAATAAAGCCCTAAAACGTTTGTTGTCCTTTCCATAACTATGTGGTTGATACCATAGGTTACCAAATGTCGTCAAAGTAGGTCGATGTCTTATATTTAAGTAACGTGTTCTAGTTTCATGTGAAATACGTAGGGAATTCGTGACTAAAACACGAAATAACCGATTAAAAATTTTATTGCGTTCTATTCTGGATAATATCGGTGTATTAGAAGCTAAAAGGTCTTATCACGCCTGCAAATGGTTCGGTTTTTTTATCATATCGAGCAGTACGCCTGCAGTAAACTGTTACGCATTCAAAGTTATAAATCGCAAAGATCCGAGGGGCATTGCTACTGAGCCCATCATTCTGAGACATAACCGGAATTTAATGCCCACATTACTGCTTGGGAGTTGAAACAGATATGCTGGCAATACTTCTTTTTTTTCGAGGGGGAATGCACGACAGCCCGGGAAGGCGCAAGAATTATTCTTTAACTTCCAATCTGTTCTAATTATCATGTTATACTCCCCTGTTAATTATTTTGAACCCAGCTCTCCGGTTGACTGGTAGAGAATGCCTAATGGCATTAAGTCCGCCATTTGTGCTGTTTTGTGTTCAATTAGGTTTAAATAAATAAATAAATCTCATGTGCGTGTAATTTCACCAGCACCCTTACCTTTCGAAACCGGAACGCCGTAATGCTCTCATTACTGCTTGGCGGCAGAAATAGGTAAGGTGGCAGTACTTCCCCGGATTAACCCTTTCGCGACATAAGCTCTGAGTGGCACTGCAACTGTTATGGATAGATGTGTCGCTTACCATCAGGCGCACGACTTGTTCGTCCCATCACTTGGTAATATAATAATAAAAAAACTACGTAAAGTGAAAAATAAAAAACGTTTTAGGTACAACTCGACACTGCTTCTAGCTGCAGTGCACCATCACGCATTCCAGTTTAGTTTGATCTTTTTTAATGTTAGTTTTAATTTTTATTCTTTATCTATATTGATATGATTTCTTAAGAGGTGCGAAGTCAGTGTATGACAAACAACCACACGAATTACTTGGTCTCAAACTTGCAAGTCTCAGAATTGCAAGTACTAATGTCCAGTTACACGGCACGAGAACAGTGCAAGTTTTCAAATATGTAAATTTTACTATCGCGTTTGCGTTAACATTTTAATTTAGACAATATCAATATACAATTAAGATCCAAGTAAAAATCTTAACGCAAACGTGGTAGATAAATTTGCATGAATACAAAGTTACACTTAGGCCTCTGAACGCATAACTTAATGCACGTGAAGATCTCACAAGCTTTTTGCAAACAAGGGCTTCTGCGGCGCATTCGCTAGATCTGTAGGCACACTTAAATCCCAGCGCCCGTTGCAAACCGTTAGGCCTCTGAGGTCGTCAACATTTTAGAATTTTGAATTGATATAACATGTCTATTATTTATGCTTAAAAAGGGAGTCGGCGATCTTTTAGAGATCTATTTTGGAGTACGCTCACCATTGCTGCCTCTACTGGTTACTATCTCTCTGACTACCGTCCTGACAATTCAATACATTTTAAGATAAACCCCATTACAAATATTTCCTATTTGAACAGAAACGTCACATAAAAATCGTTGTGGGGAGTCCGTCCGGGGAAATATAGGAAAATATAAACTTCGAGTCGTTTTAAATTGAATACACAATCTTACAGTCGATGTAGTTAAGGTATTACGAGCGCATTGTGTTCTCTAGTTTATGTCTATTGATAGATTTTTTATAGCCCGCTGTGGACACAAGATACGGTAGCCGTTATTATTTGGTAAGCGTTTTTTTTTTAAATAAAATGGCCTTTATGTTCATAAATTACAAAAATGCATTGACAAATTTTGCCTACAGTAAACAAGATTACTATTTTTACAATATTAAACTACAAAACGGTAAATTCGTGCCTTCCATCATAAAGTGGCGTAATTCGAAAAGAAACATTTTTTTAAAAACTGACATAATATAATAAAATAGAAGTCAATTCGAATAATTATAAAGAAGAGTGCATATATCATTGGAGACTTCTTAGTGAAAGAATTCGTCCAGGGAAATACAGTACTGTCAGCTTACCTATATCTGCCGCCGAACACTAATGTGAGCATTTCTTCGTTTCGGTTTCGAAGGGTAAGTGTGCTGGTGTAATTACAGGCACGTGGGACTTGTCAACTTATGTCTCTGGGTGACGGGCGCAGTGGCAGTGTCCCTCAGATTTTTGTGACTTAAAACTGTGTCGCTTATCACCAGGCGCACGACTTGTTCGACCCGTCACTCGGTATTATAAAAAATGCATTATTTATAGATAATAAATAATTTTATATTAACTTTTTATTTTGACTTGAGTAACGATCAAAAGAAAAGGCCGCCCATTTTCGACTTAAACGGTATTGTTTGCTATGTCACTTATAAACATGGCTGGTGCCACGTTTCATTTTACCGTACCGTTTCATACCGGTATCGTAAAAAAAATTGTGGTTGAATGCTGTATTTTCTCTCCAGTAATTAATAAAAAATAACAATCAACTTCTTAAAGTACAGTGAAATTTTCTATAAGAAAACATGTCTTATTTAACATGTATAAGCTATTTAGTATTAAAATTTTATTTTAACTCTTTTTTTTTACCACCTCTGTGGTCGAGTGGCTTGCACATCGATTTGCATGGTGTCGCCATCTCTGAGATTCCGGGTTCGATCCCCAGCCGGGTCATGTAGAAAAATTAACTTTGTATATTGTCTCGGGCTTGGGCTCATCACAAGTGTTTTAATTGCGTACTTTTTTAAAACTCACACAGTTTTTATACACATTCATCTCCGAATTTCGATTTGGTGATTTTCTTTCTTGCGATGTTTGTAGGCGGTAAAGGACTTACGATCAAAATGACCAATCTAATTTTGTTCCAGTATGAATATGTCTCTAAAAAAAATAATCTTGTATTTTGTATATTTTTTTAATAGCATTTCTGTCTGTATTTGTTTATCTTATTTCCGTTTATCTAATGATAAATCTATTCGACGAACGACTTCCCATCAAGTCAACCATCTGATTCTATACCGTTTTGAATAGGTAGCGTAAAATAAGGATTTCTCTCCTTCTTTCGCGTTCTCTATTTGGTTATCCAATTTAATTCTATCTTATTATAATCCCTTCGCATTCTTATCAAGCTTTCGATCAATAAATAGAATTCCTATCGCAAAAGCAAACTCCGTATTTTGTCCAAAATAAAAACGTGAAAAATATCTTGATAAATTCCTCGGGGAGTCTGGTGGCGGAAATTTTCAGACTCCACAGGGAAGTTAAGTTTGAAGTGGAAATATGTGTATTGAAAATTTACAAGCAAAAGTTATAAAATCAATATAGACGAAAAATGGCTGTATTCCGATTTATAACCCCTTTATGAGAGTTAAATCGTTCACAGGTTTAAAAAAAAATCATCTTCCATATATAAATTATTACGTTACTTCTGTTAAGCTCTTGAAGGTATTCTCGATCTAAGATGTTTGAATTAATATTGTAAATGTTAAAGGCATTCAAATGTATATTTACAAAGAGCAAGTCCTAGAGTTTCTTGCTCATTCTTCTCAAGGGAATGTTCCTTACGAATGAGCAGTACAGTTTAATCAATATTACTATTTGTAGTGTAATTTGCTGTTGTAAAGCCGTTGTTAAAGAGTAATTACTCGACTGTTATTCCACCCAAGCGAATTGACTCTGAGTTATTTAAACAGAAGCTGTAAAAGAACCATTTATACGACTGCGATAAACATCCTATTAGTATTAGAACGTTTTAGATCTTACAGTTGGGCACGGGTCTCCTGGAAAGAGTGTATAAAGACCATGGTCCATCACACGGACCTAATGCCAGTTAGAGTTAGTTAATACAAATTGTTACTTACTCAATGTTATTACGAAATTGATGATATTTACTTGTCCATATAATATTTAAAGTAGATTCAGATGGAGGTATTAACCACTCTATGTGTTACTTCCTTGTAGTTTATTATAAACTCTGCCTAGATATCTGTTTATCAGTTATAGTTGCCTTGAATGACTTGACGTTGAGTTTCTAACTGTACATGGTATTTTATTTCCTGTATGCGCCCGGTGGGTGTTTTATATAGGAAGCGAAGATTTACGTTCAGGAGATGAACAGTGGCGTCTTCCTGTAAAGGTAATAACGTCTTAGATTGAAACTTTAGTAATATCGCCAACCCGCTTGACAGTTAACGATTCGTTCCCTTTATTGTGATAACGCTACATCTGCAAAATGACAACTTTTCTGGAGAGAGACAACCTTTGACCGCCACCCACAAAAACTAGTTTCGTTCCGTTCGTAGACGCCAAGCATATATAATGATGTGACATGTTATTAATTTCCACCTTATATTCATTCCATTCTCCTAAGTCAAAGAAGAACAACTGAACGTAAACTGCAAGTAAGAATCCATACTTATCTAGAATATACAAATATCACAATCTTAATATTTATTTATTAATATCATGGCAATGAAAGTCGTGACATTCAAGAACTTAAAGATTATAAGTTAAAGATTAAATTCTTCTTTAGCTAACATCTTGTTTAGCTAAAGTATGAAGCATAGAAACTTAGTTATTATTACTAAATTATTTGAACAAGGAATTCCCTGGCGATTATTAGTTATTTTATTTTTTGTGTGCCACTTTGGCGTGTCAGTTAAAAAAAACAAACAATTTAAATTTACAATCTCTTGTTACAGGTAAATACAAACCCTCGAATATACCAGACAACGAAGCGCTGAAACTTTAGCGGTAACTGCAGTAGAATGTCATTTGCTTTGATGCACACGTAAAGGTAAAATGTGCGAAAGTACCGTACGGTTATAAAGAAGAGCTTCGTATAGATGCGTCCACTTTACGAAGAGTTTAAGTGTTATGGAAGGAGCATAGTGCATAAACGTGGATAGTCGCATATTGTCTCTGATGTTACATTAAGAGCATTCCTTGTACTTACTACTTAGTCTGCTGACTCAGCAACCCGAAGCGGGTCTTGGCCTCCTTTACGAGTTGGCGCCAGTCTTCGTCTTCTTTTTTTTTAAGCACGCTTGTCTAGTGAATCTAGTGTGGCCAATTGGTATTTAACAGAACCATCCCATAGGTGGCAGCAGTACTCGCTACATGATCGGACTTTATCTTGGTACAGTTGTTCGCGATCTCGACCCATTTCTCTATGTGCAAGGCGCGGAGGTCTTTATCAACTTTGTCCTTCCATCGGTACTTGGGTTGACCAACCGGACGTTGACCAGTAGGATGCCCCATACAGGCCCTTTCCACGTCGTTGTATCGTCTGGCATCCTATCGAAATGTCAGAACCAATGGACTCTTGCGGTCTGGATTACTTCGATAATATTAGGCTCAGACACGATTTCTTTTGGAATTTTTATTTGTAACTATTATAAAATGGAAATGCTTTCACACTTCAATGTCTGTCCTAAAATTCTAGCATGTATCTAACATCATTAAGACATTATCTGATTCCTTGATTTAGTTAAAGTAATGTTCTATAAAGTATTTTTTTTTATTATAATACCAAGTGACGGAACGAACAAGTCGTGCACCTGTTGGTAAGCGACACGCATATCCATGACAGTTGCAGTGCCATTCGGAGCTTTGAATCGCAAAGATGTTATGGGCACCGCACTGTGCCTGCAGTTTCAGCAACACCCTAACTCTTCAAAATATGGGTATGTAATCCAGCGTTGTTGCAGTTGATGAAGCTGTGTGTGCCGGACCAATACGTGGGTCGACGGCGGCGGCCTTCTCTCTTTGCATTGCCGCGTGCACGCACGAATTTGTTAAAAGAAGCGCCATTTACACGAATGTTGCGAAACCTAAATGTCATAAATGATCTAATTGACATATTCTGTTGCTCTGAAAACGAATTTGAGAAAGCTTCTCTATGGGTGTTGTGTAAATATGTATAACAGCAATTGTTCTGATAAGTTTGTTCGTTGTAATTTAGTATGATATAATATGTAATAGAGTTTAGATATAAGTAATTAATTAGATATGTAAGAATGATGTCGACGCTATCGAATTGGGTGTACCTAACCTGTAAGGATAGAGTTGTGTAAATAAATAAAATAAATAAATAAATAAATATATAAAATAAAACTGGAACGCAGTACTACTCACATTACTGCTTGGCGGCAGGAATAGGTAAGGCGGCAGTACTTCCTTGGATGACCTCTTTCACGAAGAGCTCTACCGTTACTCTTTGCTCAAGGACCGAATCAATTTACTTACATACTTACAAACATACGTTTTATTAATAAATAAAAGAATATGAATTGGAAATAGAAAAACGTTTTCGTCAATTACGATTTGTTTGAAAGACTTTATTATTACTTTAAAGTACTATAAATTCTCATTCGATCTAATATGTTTGTCATGTTTTCGGAAAGCACGTTTAGAAGCAATAGAGCCTTCTGAAAGAGCTCGTCCAGGGAAGTACTGCCACCTTACCTATTTCTGCCGCCAAGCAGTAATTAATGTGTTCCGATTTTGATAGGTAAGGATGTTGGTGAAATTACGTGTCTGAGGGCGGCGCAATATTACCGCTCTACCTCTGGTAGCTGTAAAGGTATCTGGTTGAAAAAAACTTCCACAGATTTCTCACACGTGGCGCAATGCAAAAAACAAAGATCTGTAACAGACGCATAAAGTTTATATGGTCTGCTAAGTTGATCTGTAGCTCATTTGGTGGAGCGGGTGCCATAGTTTGACACAGAAGCACGTACTGATTGATCAAAGGATTTTTCTTTGTATTTGATCTTTGTATTAATAATTATAATAAAAGAAGCTTGTTCAAGTGGATTATATTCGTATTAAAAGGCTCGAGTATTATGTTTCTTTTAAAGGCAATACAACCTCAAATGGTTTTTTATTGACTCCGCATAATAGTGAAAGTGTTGATACAATCACGTTGGAAAAAATATATATAATATATATATATAAAATATATATATATATAATAACCTTGAAGATATACATTGATTAGTATGTGGTGTGAAAACACGATTCCAAAAAAGTTTCACGATTGAGAAAAACAAAAACTTACCTCCAAATTTTACAAGAAATCCACTGTATTCAATAAGTACATACCAATGATTATTTTTTTATATCAACGAAGTAAATAGAACACTATAGTATGTGATATATATATATATATATTTGAAATGGTTTTAATTGCGTTTGTAAAAAAATGAATTATAAAATAAAACCAGTGTCCCTGCCACTCGACCCGTGCAATATAACCGAGCCAGTACGGGAAAAATTTGAATTCAAGCCGAGGTAGATCCACTCTTAATAAAAAAAAAATCAATTAATACGCAGCTCAGCTTTGGTCAAGTCCTTTTTATTAGTCTTTTTGTTTTGTTTAACTTGTCGAACCACCCACAGCCTTTTCTATTAAAAATTTAATATTCGTGCCTAAGTTACTTATTTCGTAGGCTTTATCGACGTTTTATCTCAACGCGCCTTAAAACTTTTAGTCAACTTCATTTGTGTTAAATTCTTTGTAAAATTAATTTTTAATAGACGAATATGGAATATGGGCTATGTTTTCGTAACAACAGCGTTTAATTTGCTTTACTTAGGTAGATATCGGATGATAATGCAACATTTATAAATTTCAAAATGTTGTAAAGAGTAAATCCTCCTCCCTTTCTCTCTCGAAAATCAAAATAATCTTTATGTCATAGGTAAGCTTATCACACTTAAAATCGCTACATTGGTTAAACTCTACCGCTCATTCGCAAGGCAGATTCCCCTGAGAAGAATGACCAAGAAACTCTCGGGGTTGCTCTTTGTAAATATACATTTATCATTTACAACATTTATTTCAAACATCATCAAGATCGAAACTACTTCCTAGAGCGTTACTAACACATATTTTTGTCATCCAAGTACGCAGAAGTTGTGTAATAATAACCTTTAGTCATTGACTTACAATTATATGGACGTGTCGGGTCCGCGCTAAAAAGTATCCGAACTTATAGGGCGTTAAAATCGTATACAGAGCGTCATTCACGC
>NW_020653854.1:2930682-2959591 GCF_003589595.1 Hyposmocoma kahamanoa | reverse complement strand
AATAGGTTGACTTGGGACATTTTTTTCGTGGTTTTTGTATTAGACCCTTCGTCCATTTATTTGTAAGTCAATGCCTTTAGCATAAAGTTTTTGTTTCACTATAGTTTTAAACCTCGTGAATGGCGAATTGTGTATATCAACCGGAAGCTTGTTATAGAAGCGTATTGCCCCTTAAATGAATTTGTGATTTTGCGAAGACTACTATCAAGAATAGCTAGTTTATTTTTATTCCTCCCTAAATTGAATTTGCAGTATCCATAATGGGATATGTAACAATGGGAAATGTAATAAAGAACTGAATTGACAATAATACAAATTTGGATTTGACGATTTAGGCAGGCGAGCGGTTAGAACTTTATACGTCATATGACGAAGTCCCGGGTTCGATATCCAGTAAAACCAATATGGAAAAAGAACTTTTGTAAATTGCTTCCAGTCTGGGTATTCTGTGTAGTGACTCGAAATTGTTATCGAATCTTGAATGTTATTTTTCTGGTTCTTATAGTACAGGGAATTTCCAGTCTTGTTCGTCCCGTCATCACAAAAAAAAACTTAGGGTCGTATTCCAGAACTCTACTCAATGCTCAAGTTAGGATTTGAGCAGACTTGAGTATGATTTCAAGCACTGGAAATACGACTCTAATGGCAAGGACTTGAGAATGATTTTCAGTGTTCAGTGCAATACTCAAGTCCTGACTTGAGTATTGAGTAGAGTTCTGGAATACGACTCTTAAAGTCATCTCTCTCGTAAGGCTTTGCGCATTTGCGCTCTGCATTATATTCGTATTCGTTCCAAAACCGAGGCTATGCAAATCTAGAAAACTCGGGCCCACTTCGGATCTCGCTTGTGCACTAGGTCCGACCCGAATCCAATTAAATACGAATATCGCTTATAAATCTAGAGATAAAATGATCCGTGTGACATTTCGGACCGTAATTTCTCGGATTCGGAACTTTTACGAATCGGATGCAGTACGTAAATGCTCTAAGTATCCTGAGATGAAAACCTAACTCTTTGTAAATATGTTTTTTGTTCATTTGTTATTAAAATTTACAATATATATTGAAAGTAGAATATGCAGAAACAACATGAAATCACAAAACGTATCATTTTCATGGATCTTTGATATACAAGTAAGCAAAAGTTGTATAACTTTTGCATAAATTTCTTGTTTCACCTCGTAAAAGGCAAATTTTGAATACCGCCAGGAGTCTTATAATAGAAGAGTATACCTTACCCTTTAAATTAATTTGTAAAGACTGCCAAGAACAACCTAATTAGAACTCTTATTAACGTTATGTTATTATTAATCATGAAATAAATATCGTAAAGTTATCGAGTTCTTAGGTTTTCGCGATTGTTACACATAGGAAATGAAACTATTTTTCCGGATTTAATTCGCGTATATTTGTTTTTTCAAACAAACCGACGTTTCAGGCCCTTTACAGGTCCCACGGTCACGGTTGACTGAGGTGGTACAGTCTTCAACCAGTTATGTCTAATATTGATTTCAAACGGTTTGTTTGAAAAAACAAATATACGTGATTTAAATCTGGAAAAATAGTTTCATTTCCTATCGTAAAGTTAGTTAAATTTCTTAATTAACATATTTTGTGACGTCAGTTTCTAAATTGCCCGAAATGCACGCTTCTGCAGGATAAAGATTTTCTATTAATATTAATAAATGCATATTTGACATTCATCTCACCTGATGGGAAGTGATGATGAGGTCGACGATGTAGCATGCCCACTTAAATAATGCCTATTCACTTTCGACTTGAAAAGGTCCAAGTTAATAGCGTCCGGGTAAAAAGTCCGCAGGTGGGGAATTCCACTCTCTAGCCGCTCGCCATATAAATGTGGAAGCGAAACGCTTTGGGCAAATCCTGGGAATATCCCCAATATAGGGATGGAATCCCACCCCACGTCTACTCCCCCAATGATGGAAAGGCGGAATCAAATTCAAAATTTAATTACTATAATTCTATCGCACCCGTACAGGATACTGTAGCATATTAAAATGTAGAATTATTTGCAATTCTATAGTGACAGGGATACGGTCCGTAACAATTTCAGTGCCATTCGGAGCAAAGATCCGAGGCCAGTGTCCACTATGCCCGTCATTGTGAGACATAAGTTGATATGTCCCGTATAAATTGAATAAGAAATAAGTAATGTGGGAGTACTTCCCTGGACGAACTCTTTCACAAGGAGCTTAGGATTCAAATTCATTTATTTTTCAAATATAACATTACAGTGTAAATTGCATTACATGTCAAAGTATAAGAAATTATATTGAGATCGTCAGACAAAAAGGAAAATTATAAGAAAAGCACACAATAATTAGAAAATTAACAATTCATTATTATAATGTTGTTGTCATTAAATTATATATCAAATATAATTCTCCATCAAGGATCGTCATAAGTTGATAACAATTATACAAAAGTATCTTAATACGGTAAAAAATAGAATAAAAATAGAAAATACTGAATTCGTTACAATTTAAAGTCCATAAATTCGTTTACAGTGTATATAGGATTTTTCAAGAAAAGGTCTTTCAGCCGGCGCCCAAATATTTCGTCCGACGGTTCAAGTCTGAGAGTAGCGGGTAAACGCTCATAGTAAGTAGGTCCGATGACACGCGGGTTTTTCTCTGCAAGTGCCATGCGTCGAGGGACTGTTCTCAAATGACCGGTACGGCGAAGTGGGATGCCAGAAACATTTACAGTACCAAATGAAGAAACTTCTGCTGCTACTAAAGTTATGATTGTGATAATACGTCTCCACGTATCATTGATTATGTCGAATACCATTAAAGCTACTTCTTTTATCGGTATCGATATAATGTACACACTATACACTATAATGTTTGTGATAAAAGGACTTGCCAATCTTCGTTGCTTCTTTATCTGGCTTTCGTAAAACTATAAAAGAATTTACGCCAATGCGACAAATAACATCTGCTTCCATGTGTAAAATGCGTACTTGTTAAATTATTTTAGTTAGCATTATTATAACTTAAATATCATTCTTATTATTAATTTTCATATTTTATATTGAAAAAGCGCTTTACTGTAATTTTATTCTTTTTTTTATTTAAAAATTTTAGATTTTGTTATTTTTAAATTTAATCTCTTTTCGGATTTTTTGTTACATCTATTCTGTTTTGTCAAATTTAATAGGCATTAAGCTGAGCTGGCTAGCCTTTTCGGCTATTGTTGTGTATTTTATTCTCTATTTTATTTATTATTAATTTTAATTTAGAATAAATATTTCTTTCTTTCTTTCTTTCAATCAGTGTAAGGTACTCGCTGGAAGGAATGGAACGGTTACTATTCGCTACAATTACGTAATTATAGCTACACAATAATTATATATTATGCCTATATATGTACATAATAAAACCGTCATCTTGATCAAACATATCATATAACAATTGTTCTAAATCTTTTTTGCATTCTTCGAATATAACGCCAAATTTTGTAAATGGCAAAAATGTAGCCAAGCGACCCGAGTCTAATTGGTTTTCAATTGAAACCTCCCGCACTTTGACTAATGACCCCGACCCTTTCCAGCTTCCATATTTCCATGTTTGTCACGTTGATTATACACTGTACATGTGAGGGATACGTGTGAAACGTAGGAGGGGGGTCACCTTTGATGTTTCACCGTCGCGGCCGGTGGTCCGTCTATAAGTAGTTATAACCAGTTATTAGTTTTCTCCTTTTACTCGTTCACACATGGCTTCCGTCGCCATTCAAGTGTTAGTTTAGACGCTGTAAAAGTTTCCTAGAGTCTTTTTAATGCATAAAATTTGTTCTAAAACGATCGATAATTTTCCGTACCGCGTTTTAAGTACCTAAAACAACTACGTAGCGCTTTAAATTTCTAGAAAGTCGGATTTTTATTCATAATATCAAATGACGGAACGAATAAGTCGTGCAGCTGATGGTAAGCTACACGCCTGTCCATAACAGTTGCAGTGCCACTCAGGGCTTTAAAAGAAGTCCCGAGAAGTCCCTGGACGAATTATTTCACAAGCTCTACTGCTACTAAAAACTTTCTGATCGGGTTGACTTTCGTGCTGGAGTAAAAGAAAATTGAAGAAGAGTCGACCAAGGCAACTTTACCATGACCAAATTGAGGATATCGAAGAGGATATCCTAAAGAAAGACCAGGTCTAGAGTATCCTAAATCGACGAGCGTGTATAAAGTATTGATGCGTGTTGATGAGGCAAGATTACATGTGTCGTGATCTCTGTGTACCTCAGAGGCATGAAGTATATATTTATATCTAAATTTCTGGACTTGACAAAGGCAAAATGCCTTAATCTTTCACACTCTTTCGGACACAGGTTGCATGTAGGGGGAAATATCTATGGATTAACAACATAAAATTAGTCAATACCAAGAAATTCTCAAAATATCATATTTAACATATTCACTGTAACATATCCATTAAAAGATCATAGGCAAAGTTAATATTTTAAATGATTGTTGAACGTTTTATTGCTCGGACGTTCTTTAACTGGCGACAGGTTCATACTACACCTTTGATGTTTGTTTGTTTGATTCTCCGTTCTCAAGATGTTCAAATTTTGAATTATTTGAATGCGGAAAATAATCTATGGCGTGCATTCCCAATTATCCTCTTTGACACTCATATTATGTAACTGCACTTAATAAAAAACCGTGGTAGCTTAATAGCGTGACGTACCGCCTCCCAAGCAAAGGGCTTGGGTTCGAATCCTGGTTCACACCACTGTTTCTCGGAATTTATGTGCGAAATTAATATGAGCTTTTCGATAGAGGTGAACATCGTGACGAAAGCTGCACGTCGAAGAAGGTTCACAACCCTCGGAAAATATGTGAAATCTCCAAACCTCAACTCCATAAACCCTCGTCTGAGAAGTGACCCGTGAAAATTCCTTCAATCCGGCCGGATTCGAACCGACATCTTCTAGTAAGTCGTGCCAGATGCTATGCCAACTAAGCTACGGAACGAACCAGCGGACTTTTTCTACGTGATTGAGTGTTGGATCTTTGTATTATTAACGAATTTTCAGTCGTAGCGCCATCTATGAGAAATCTATGAAAGTAGTTCGTCACCCAATTAGTTAACTGGGTGGGTTTAATTGTAATTAAATTTGTATTGAATTGATATTCAATTATTTTTTTGTGAAATTACTCCACTAGTTTGTTATAATTATTAATACAAAGATCAAACACTTAGAAAAAATGTTTCATTTAGTTCGTATTAATATGACTTTCAAGTGACAAAAGCACTTTTGACGTATAATGATCTTAACAAGAGTACTTATTTGATGTTAAATATTTAGGAAACTACTGCAAATAGCAGTCTCAAGATTGCAATTACATGTGAGTTAGTTTTTTATAACATTGCAAGTTTTAGTAGAATATTAAGAAATACGCCGCCATTTTGTTATAGGTACACTTATAACAAAATGGCGAAATGAAAACGTTTTTCTTTCAATCACTATGAAGTGATACAAAACTATAGGTGTAACGTAGCTCATATTTATTTATCAATTTTTCCAAAGAGCGCTCGAATTTCATTTTTAAAATATTCCTCGAATGAAGTGAATGTATAAAAATATTAAAACTTCCCTTTCAATTTCCCTCGAACCGTCAGTTAAGAGGATTTCGCGACTGTGAGATGGTTACAAGAGCGCTAACAATGTTATTCTTTGCCTTGACAAGCTTTACCGATCAATCATCGTTCAGTGATGTGATCTGACACTAGTGTCAGAAAGTTATCGATGCCGAAGTATGATTTTCTTTGTTAACTTGTTACAGAATCACTTTGCTACTTTGCATTGTAATAAATTATAGAGGCATTTGGGAAAAGTCTTTGCAAATATGTAGTTTGAAGTGAAGTTTTATTACAGTGCATCTATATGTTTATAGAGAACTCAGACGAAGTTGACATTTGTAATGACAAATTAAAACGCAATGTAACCAAATATTAGAGGGAGCATGCCAAAGAAGTTTTGCCTGAAGAAAAAATGAGAAAATTAGAGGTCATTTCGTGATTTTTATCTATCGTGGAAACTTTATTGTTTTATATTTCTGATTAATGTCTATGCTTGAATATATCGTGTAGTTACTCATACAATATTTTATTTTTAACGTGGATATACCCCTCTAAAATCAAATCGAAGATTAGGAATTTTTCCTCTGCTCCCTCTTAAAGAGACGGAGTATATTTATCTAAATTACCCTCTAAAGTTCAGGAATCATAAAAAAAGTATCACAAACATAGCAGTATATTTTTTTTAGGATGACTTATTTTTACTTTTAAACATACTGCCGTAATAATTGTTAGTTACACAATGGATGACGGGGATATTATCTACTCTACATGAAATTAGCAGCCGTAGAGTTCATTGTGAAAGAGTTAAGTTCATTGTGAATAAGTAATAACTGCGTTCTGGTTTTGAAGGGCAAGGTTGCAGACGAAATTACAGGTACATGGGACTTTCAAGTTACGTCTCATGGTGACGGGTGCATAGGCAGTGCTTCTTTCTTAACAATCTTTACGATTGAAAGCTCTGAGCGACACTGCAATTGTTGTGGACAGGTGTGTCGCTTGCCATCAGGCGCACGACTTGTTCCTGCCGTAACTTCGTATCGTGAAAAAAGATGGGTCTTTGACGTTTGGATGACGTCATCAATTTGAGTAAAAACTTCAAAGTCCGTAACTTTAAGTTTTACCGACGGTACTTCGAGTACAATACATAAAGTTTAAATTTAAACTATCAGATAAATCCGGGCAGTCATTCCCACAAGGACTCAACTCTTAGAAACGAATCGATAGTACTGATTGTCCCATTCAGCCTCTGTGGATGACTAGCGGACTGACTAGATACAAAGACAGACTCAGTAGAATGACAGGAATTCAAAATTACACCGACTTTCTTTTAGACAAAAGACGACGAGGGTAGTTCCGACTAAACCTCTGACAAGAGCAGACGATTCCTCCTGATTATAATTTGTACAGATAGATCGTACACTGATGTTTTCTCTCACGTAATCTAAATTCGGTCGAGGTAATCACCATTTTTGAAGGAAAATCTTAACATTGCGATGTACAATTTCAATAAAATTCGTCAATGCCATCTAGTGGATTTTTAGGGAACTTTATGATGACCAAAGTTGCTTATGTCTATTATATAAAACAGATTTGTGTCACCGTTATATTATTTATATTTTCTATTTAATGTAAAAACCTAGACGTTATTTTTCATAGTTGCTATATACGCATGTAATGGTGTAACATTATGTACATAAATTTATAAGCAAGACAATTTTCTGTGTATGATGTAACTGAACAAAATTACATTTACAGATAAAAAGTTAATTGTCGATGTTGTAATGAAACAGCGAAAAAAAAAGTTTTGAAAGTCTTACGTGCTCAGGGTTGAATTCCCAGCACAGAATTATGAGTACGTATATTTGTAGCTGTAAAGTAGTGATGCAACAGACATCTGCTTCTGCTTCCGCTGCGGAAATTCAGCAACGGCAACTTTTATGAACTTTTATCGGAAATTTATAACGTTCGCGATGGATCAGGACGCGTGAGGTAGTAGTTTTGTGCTGGGTGCATTTTTTTTATAAACCTCTTTCTTCTATCACTGTTGGGCAAAGGCTAAAAAAGTGCAATATGAAACCAAAAAACAAGCCCTGTTTGTATCTATTTTGTTGAGATCTTTATAGTATTTACACTTCCGCTTCCGCATAAGATTCACTGCTTCCATTTCTGTTTCCGTTACAACGCTTCCGTCACGTCATTACGTGTAAAAAGCTATAAAGTAGCGTGAGAATAGAGTTATAATTTGAGCGACATAAAATGCGTCGTAGTACTGCCGAGATATTATAGAGACACCCTCGCGTACATGTTTCGATTACTTTGGGGATGTCCTTGGAAAAGGTCAGGTTAAAAGTGACTGATGCGAGTGGAAGAGATGGAAAGACGATTGGCAGGAGTCTTACATACCCCAGTGAGAGATAATAATCAGAGATCAATAAAGTGTTCAGAATGTTCGAAAAGTTTCGAACACACATCAAGTTGCTATATTTTGAACGCTAGACATTTGAGCAAATTGTGACATATTAATGATGAAGCCTAACAACAAATCAAAGTAAGTAATGAACTAAATTATTTACCAATAATAACGAAAGTTACTTTCACAATAATTGTTTACCAAAGGTTGGTTTAATAATCTCAGTACAGAGTACTAAAAAGACCGACCTCAGAAGTACGTGGAATTACGTCTATTTGCTAAGTTTTATTGAAATATCCTCAAATTCGCCACTGTGCAGGACTTGACACTGGAGATAATTAAAATCAATTCTCACAACTGAAAGTATATTATGAAAACGCCTTGAATTAGAGAAATAGCAAAATCAACCATTAAAATAATTGCTCCTTAAGTAAAATTTAGGCGCTGTTTATAAAAATGAATCTTCATGCGTGAACAGCCACCCTTCGAGGTGGATGATTTTCTTGAAAATGAAATGAGACCACTAGGGAAGTACTCTTTCCAACAAAAAAAGAATCATGAAAATCGGTTCACAAATACCGGAGTTATCGCGTAACATATCGACACATCCGTAGAACAAAGGTCTATATGCAAGGACATAGTACATTTCGTTTGTACTTCTTCGCTGTGAATGTCAGATCGATTGTTGTTCAATTTTATAATTTCCGAAACGAAACAAGATATATAAATTCTCAAAACACCTTTACGTAGGCCTTAGTTTGAACAATGAAATTATTCTGTAACGTACTTATTCTCTTTTCGCTATATAATCACATCGGACTCTGTTCTTCGGATGAGTCGATATATACAAAAAAACATACAGTCGAATTGAGAACCTTTTTTGAAGTCGGTTAAAAACAGAACAGACTTATCTTAATTGAAAAAATGTCTTCTCCGTGTCCACGCCGCAGCCGCAACCAACACCCTATGTTATCCGCCTCCAATCCCCCTTTTTTGTATATAAATACATATTATTATATTTTTTCTGTTATTGAACCTCATACAAGTATTGGTCTCCATATTATCCTTAAGTTTAATATTTCCTTTAGTACCTGAAGTGTGTATGTACCTCGTGGAAGAGTTCATCTATTGAAGTATTATCGCCATACCTATTTCTACCGCCAAGCACAGGCAGTTCTCAGTTTATATCTCAGGGTGACAGGTGCAGTTCTTCAGATCTTTTGCAATTTAAAGCTCTGAGTGGCACTGCAAATGGTATGGACAAGCGTGTAACACCAGGCGCACAATTTATTCGTCCCGTCACTTGGTGTTATAAAAAGAAAAAATGTTTTTTCCCTTGAGTCTCACAGGAACGTGCTGAAAATGAATTTGAAATTCGTTTTTCGATATCTCTACTAACACCCGGGTTACGGGCGTACTCTGTCCCTTTTCAGCAACATGATCATTAGTATATAACTTGTACGTCATTATCGCGTGACGTCATAAACCGCTCATGCGGTCCCTTTCCAACTCTTGAACGTATCTATTTGATTTGTCAACTGTCCTCGGGTTTATCGTCCTCATCGACAGTCGAGCAATCACTTTCGACATCACTATGTTTAAGCCCCCTTTCTGAGGGGATTAAGCAGGATAATACATGTGTCGCATCTTATTACGAATCCGAGATTGCGGCGAGAGCAAACAGGTTGTGTGGCCGAGTCAATCCGATATCATTTACCAGACCTTTCTTCACAGAGCATATTTGTATTGACGAATTTCTCTATTCTCTACTATACGAGAGTATCTTCACACGGAAAGGTCCGATTTTATCTATTCTCAATAAAGAACGTCTTGAGTAGATTTTCAATGTACCAACCATTCTCTGATTTCTTTGATCCCTTTATCGAATGACCCACTCCAACGTCACTACTCCGTAATCAGATGAAGGCACAGTGTTCAGATATTTCTAATAACTTCCCTCTGAGATTTTTAGTTTCAACAAGATTATTTTCAGATTAAACTTTGTAAATAAACCATCAAAACTTTGTAAACAATTTCGATTGCGATCGTTGTTAAATAAAATGTGTTTAACTGTATAACTCCCCTTTATAGGAGTGACAAACGCAATAAATTCCGTACTGGGAACTCGTAAAAAGTAAAACGTATACAGTTGTCAACGTGGCGTTGTATTTAATGTGGCAGTGAATTAGTCCCTCTTAACTTTCGAATAAATAACGCCGCACGACAAACTGGGAACGTTATGGCAGGGTTTTTGTTTTCGTTCACCAGTTGATGAATGTTACGGAATCCGGAGACGCTTCAGAGTAGCTTAATTAATTGCTATATTCATCATATTACGCGATTAATAATCAGTGGATATTTAATTTCGTTTTATTGTTGTGACTTACTAAGATGATGAATAGCTGGATGGATTAATTTTCCCTTTTCGTAACGTTTGTGTAAAGATGTGGAGAATGGTTAGTAGGCACGAATCTTGAGTAGCATTGTGACGCAAGACATATTAGACACCGTTGCGCAGCATTGAAATATGACGAACACTGCTGCTATATAACAAAACCTAGTAAGTGCTTTTAATTTTACAGGAGAGCCCAAAAACAAACCAAGGACGTCTTTAAACAATTTTCCTTTTAATGTAAAAAAGTAATATTATTAGATAGGGTAACAATTAACATAAAAATGATCGCAGCTTACATAGGTATATATTCCATATTTTATACCCCATACTAACTTTGAATATTTATGTAGATAAGTAAAGTTACTAATAGCAGCCACAATCAAAACACAGTATGGGCATTTGCTAGGTATTTGATTTACTTATTGTATTAAAAAATTTGGAATGAAATTTGATTTTGTTTGACTTGATTTTTAGCATCAGAAAAGTTTGTTATCTACTAATTGCCAATTCAATGGCAAGTCTCAAATACGTTCCATGTTTCGAATTGTTTAAAGTAGATATTTGACTGGTCAACCGTTGAAACGGCCGTCGCCGGAATTTGGAAAGTATTTACTAGATACTAATGTTAAGTTAAAAAAATATTTTCAAAAACAAAATGTCTTTTACTAGGTTTTGGATTTAGCTCTGGAGCTATCTCTGACGCAATTTAAGAATCGATACAGCCTCGAATGGCTTTCGGTAATTCCGCACAGCAGTGACAGTGTCGAATCGATCACTTTGTCAAAAATATATAGGAAAATTGAAGATATACACTGATTAGTATATGGTGTGCAAACATGTCTTCTTTGGGTTCTCCGGTAAAAATGGGTGTTCCGCAAGGCTCAATACTTGGACCTTTCTTATTTCTGATTTATATTAATGATCTGCCATTCTTTGTTAAGGACCATTGCGAAATAGTGTTGTTTGCTGATGACACATCCTTGATTTTTAAAACAGACAGACATGACATTAACTATGACCACATTAATGATACCCTCTCTAAGGTAATTTATTGGTTTAATGCTAACAATTTATTGCTTAATGCCAAGAAGACAAAAGGGGTTAAATTTGAATTACGTAACGTAAAATCGACTAGTCCAAGCATAGAAATAAACGGAGAAAAGTTAGACCTTGTTAATAAAACAGTCTTCTTAGGAGTGACCTTAGATAGTAAACGTCAATGGTTTCCACATATATCTTCCCTGGCCAGGAGATTAAGCTCCGCTGCATACGCAGTCCGCAGAATACGTGAGCTTACCGATGTTAGTACTGCTAGACTAGTTTACTTTAGTTACTTCCATAGTATAATGTCCTACGGGATTCTCATGTGTCATTTAATAAGAAAGAAGATATCCATAATATTAATCTTAGAGCTAAGTCCAAACTCATGGTACCACGATTTCGTATAACCAAGGTAAACAACTCTTTTATGGGGATCTGTAAACGTTTTTACAATAAGATTCCGGAACATATATTATGTGTATCATTTCCTAAGTTTAAAAACTGCATTAAAAATATTTTGATCGAAAAATCATATTACAAAATTGAAGACTACGTATTAGATAAAGATGTATGGAAAGACGACACGGCTCCAGAATGCACACAAATTTGATTCAAAGTGTATTCCATAGCATTTAAGTTTATTTGAAAAGAGCAATCCCTAGAGTTTCTTGCTCGTTCTTTGACTTTGACTTTGATTCCTAAACATTTTCACGATAGAAAAAAAACACAAACTTATCTCGAAATTTTACAAGAAAACCGCTGTATTCAATAAGTACTTTACGTAATACCAATAATTTTTTTTATATCAATAGAACTATACAGAACACACGTGCATACGATATATATTTATCAAATTGCTTTAACTTCGTTAGTCAAAAAATTAAAATTTGAAAATGAGCCAGTGTCCCTGCCACTCGAAAAACTAATTTTGAGAAGAAAAGTTGCATGCTGTTTAGATAGATGCTTGTTATCAATTTATATTAACTTTTTAGTAGCAGTCGAGCTAGGAACTACTTTTTTTGGATTAAAATCGCATATGTATTGTTTTTACACAAATCAACGTTTCGAGCCGTTTACAGCTGGTCCCGGGAAGACTGCAGTCTAAAAAGGTAAAGTCATTAACCATTTATGTCTATACACAAGTTAATATCAATGCAAACCACACTATTTTTATAGTTACAATAGTTATTACGATTTACAATACAAATATTTTTTTATTTCACACCGGGACAAATACATAATAATACAAATAAAAAAGACAGGCTCGACAGGCGACCTTATTGCTAGATAGCAGTTTCTCCCAGGAAACCTTCTAAAGTTATTATTTAATGGAAAATTAAAATAAGAATTTTCCAAAGAACATCCCAATTGGTTTTAATATTTTATTTTTAACCGACTTCAACAAACGAGGAGGTTCTAAATTCGACTGTGTTTTTTTGTGTACATTACGTGATTTCTGAACCAATATTGATATTTTTTTTTTTGTTGGAAAGAGGATATCTCTGTATTGGTCCCATTTAAATAGAAAAGAAAATATTCCACTTCTAAGGGTGGCAAACTAGGGTATTAATCCGCTTTCATACACTTTCTGGCAACCGGTTTCAAAAAAATTTGGCATAAAATATAGACGGAATTCGACGAACTTTTGCAGTCGATTCTTTTAAAAAAAAAAAACTTAAAATTTTTACAATATTGATTCATACTGTTGAAATAAAATAAAATATTATTTAAAAAAGTTGTTTCTTTCAAAAAACGCGAAAACATGTATGAGCAGTCGAGCACGTTGTAAAAAAATATGTCCAGTGTAGTACTGCCAACATGTTTCTGCCACTATGCGGTAATACAAGCTTTACCGCGTTCCAATTTTGAAGGGAAGGGTGCTTATCAATTTTGTTTCTCAAGGTGACGGGCGCAGTTGACGAGCAACATGTTGCGCAACAATCTTATAAAAAGCCTAGTGAATTCGAGGCTTAACACTCAGAAGTGTAAAGAATGTCTTAATTGATATAATAAATTAATAGCTCCGTGGTGTTGCGGCGGGTCTTTGATAACGCGAGAGATTACAAGATTTATTAGTGGGAATGTGTATTCTAATTGATGTTTTATGGGGACGATATTAAAATCTGAATTCCTCCTTCCATTGTTTACAGTTTGATACAGTTATTAATCTACGTCCACGCATTCCAATACAATCAATTTCCTTCATAATACGTTAGTTTTTACAATCACTTAAGTGTTACTAATAACCTGCTATAGAATACTGCTAAAAGTTCATGCTTTTGACTTACATGCATCAATATTTTCAAACAAGCTCTTCTATTCTTCTCACTATGCATTGATTTGGGATTACGGGTACTTCCGGGCCATTCTCTTCCAATGTTTCTTTCGATGTTGCCTCTATAAATCTTTTTTGCCACTATCCTTCTATTCAGACGTTTCATATACCGAAACTACCTCAACATACCTTTCTCTATTTTCGTCACTAAGTCCTCTTTAAAACTGCATCGTTCACGGATTACAGTATTATTCACTCTGTCACATAAACGTAGACTATATATTTTTAATGGATAATTTTGTGGGACGTAGTCGTCGCCATAAAATCGACCATCTGTTAAATATAATATCCTTTAAGCGTTTGTTGCTTTATCTACGGTAAAATTGGCGGAATCAAGTTGCATTTTTTTATTTATTTCATTGATACTCAGAATTCATAATGATGGTTTCAAAGCGTGTTACACAAGTTATAAAGACTTTGCAGAAACGCATTTTGCATCACTGCGATCGTATAATGATTTAAAAAATGTTAGGTAGACAAAAATTTGAAAACTTGTACACTGTACACTTGCAGTCATAAGTCACAAACACCAAATAATGCAATATGATAATAATGTAAAAACGAATAATATAACAATTTCATGAGTGAGGACTCCGCTAGTGGATACCGTTTAGTGTAGCTTCTTGTTAAAAGGTTCTTCTTGGGAAGAATTGCCATCGTATCTATTTCTGCAGCCAACCAATAATGTGCAATTCAAATTTATAATAGCATATCAAATGATATAAAAACACAAGAAAAATTATCGACATTTATTGCCCACCTGAAAAAGAACTCATTAAATAACGCATTTTATAAATTAAACGAAATATTTAACAAAAGTTAAGTGTCATTATCCTAGTCTTAAATAGATTAGGTCATAAATAATAAATACTTAATTCTTATTTTATTTTATGTTATAAGAAAATACTTAGTTATTCTTAATAATTTGTAAAAACATTTATATTTGTAATTAATAATTTGTGGTGCTCTCCTGAATTGCGGCGCCCTTGCGGGTGTCACATGTGTCACTAATGTTATATATTTTATAACATCTTATGTGAAACCATGTGGCAAGCAAAAAACATATGAATATGAATGTCGTTACTGCGTTCCAATTTTAAAGGTAAAGGTGCAGGTAAAACTACAGGGATATGGAATTTTTCAACTTCATGTCTTAGGGTCAAAGTCAAGGTCAAATATTCTTTATTTCTTATAGGGAAGCAAATTACACTTGAATGTATGGTCATACTGATTAAAGTCTACTGCTTATTCGTAAGGCAGATTTCTCTGACAAGAATGAGCAAGAAATTCTATAGTACCCTTCCAATCTTTGCGATTATAAGTTTTAAGAAGCACTGCACGCACGGAATTTTATCGTTCCGTTACTTTATATCATTTAAATAAAACAACTCGCGCAGACCTGAACTATATCCAGTCTCTTTCTTGGCTAATATCACCAGTTTATTGATATAAGTAGTTGCTTTGATTTCCGTTATGCTTTTGAACTAATAGTATGTAATGATTGCCATGTGAGCTGTCAGTGGTCTTAATTCCCTGAGGAGGCTTCAGTGAACGAATCATTTGATTTACCAAAGTTGCCTCCATATCAGCCTATTCCTGCCCAGCTCACGTTTTTCTAAAGGTCGTTTATGAGTAGTTGTACGATAGGTCGAAGATATAGTAAGGAATTGCTTTGTTCTGTGTAATTGTATTGATCTGTCCAGCGGTTAGCCCTTATACAAACGCGAGCCTCCATGTTCTATCTATAAAATATTGCAGTGGGTCCTTGGTAATTGAGGGTTGTACATGCCGTTTCATATTTTCTTTTGGTGGTAAATGTTTTGGCATTGTTTGTTTGTTTAACTTGATAATGTGGTAACATTGTTAATCATAGAAAATGAAACTATTTTTCCCGGATTTAAATAGCGTATATTTGTTTTTTCAAGGTTTGTTTGAAACATATGTGTAACAATCGCGAAAACCTAAGAACTCGAAACATTGTTAATCTATTACTTAAAAAGAATATGATGAATAATTTACCTTTATTTTGCTAGGTTTCGGGTTCTCGTAAACCATGGTTTATTTAATAACTTTGGATTTGTTCTAAATCCTTATTCTTTTACTTTAAAAAAAGACAGATTCTATTAAGACTCCGTTCTTTTATGTTTACTAGCCTGCCACTTTTGGGCACAGGCTTAGCTGAGGGAAGAGATATTATATCAAAGTTAACCGCTGCCCCTGTTCACAAAACTTTCTCGATTATTGTGACTTTTGACCTTCTCCGATATGCAGGAATCATATAGTGTAGATGTTTCCTTCAGGCTTCAAGTGGGAAATAATATAGTCAGTTACGAGAAATCTGCACATACATCCAACAATATGTATATTGGTGAAGAATTCTCTATAAGCATCCAATTCAGTGTCTCCTACATTTGAAGCCAGCTTTTTCAAAACTAGCCTATCAATATTCTTATGGTTTATCATCATTATCATAATACCGATTTTATACCCCACTGCTGGGTACGGAAGATCAAAGGAGACGAATTCCTTGTTTTGACGACTGTCCTAGTCGGGTGGCTTACACACCGGTTTTGATGGTATCGCCATCTCTGAGGTTTCGGGTACGATCCTCGACTTAGTCAATGTAGAAAAACTTACTTTTGTGAATTTGTCTCGGGGATTTCCATAACACAAAGGTGTCTAATCTTTATGTACTTATTTTTATTATTTATAAAAGTTTTTCGATGTTTTTTTCACCGTTACCTAGACGCGTTGCTTCTAAACATTCACAAATGGACGTAACTTAGAAATTAAAGTGATTGGTACATACATGCTTTTCAATTAGAAAGCAACTTTCTCACTACTGTCTACTATCGGGTACTACCGCTGCTTTATTAAAGAACAATAACGCATTTTATCACAATTTATTTATCAAATTATCACCTTTTTAACACAGTACTCTAGTAGTATCCATTTCCATAATGAATTATATCAAAACACTCTTGTTTCAAAATAACGAAATTACAGTTCCGTCATCCGAACAATCACTGATTTACGTAGGAAGTCTTATTTCAGATGAAATCCCGGCTTGTCGAAGATAAAAATAATAAATCACATGTCACACGACCGACTTACGCCGCCTGAATTCCGAATCTTTTGGATTTATTGAGGGAAATTTTAGTCAGGTGCAATGTCTTACGTGTTCTGTGAAATCAATGGTGGGGTATATCTTGGAATATGTTTTATTGATATTACTATGTTTGATTTTCATTTTTTTTTGCATTATTATCACCATCATCAACAGCCTATTATTATTAAGCTGGTTTCCAAAAGTTGTGAACCTTCGTTGGTATGCGTCATTCATGATGACATATTATTTCACCGTCCGCATAAGGTATAGCCACATTCACAAATATAACCGTAGGAATTAAAGTGATACATGCTGCTACAGGGATTCTAACCATTGATCTAACAATCGTGAAGCAACTTTTCCCCACTGGTGCACCACCGCTCAAAATTTTGGATACATAAATGAGGTTTTTTTATGTCATCAAGAACGAACAAGTCGTGCACCTGATGGTAAGTGACACGCGTGTCCATAACAGTTGCACTGCCACTGCGCTCGTCATCCTGAGACATAAGTTGACAAGTCCCATGTCCCTGTAATTTTTAATGTATCGAATTGTTAAATCAATTGAATTTAATTGATTAACAAGTCAATAATCAAAAATCCTAGCATGACAAGGAAAAATTTAGGCAAGCAGCAGGAGAAATATATAGAATATCGGAAAACGACACCGATAACGATATAACCGACATCGGGAAACAAATGAGGCAATATATTCTATCCGATTTCAATGGATGAGGATATTTTCAACCATGATGAACCACTACGGCAGCGTGAGGACCCATCCAAATAACTAAGTACCTCACTACCTATTTTCTGTTATGTACTGCTTAGTCGGCAAGAATCTGACCATAGATTGTGCTGGTTAGTCTTCCGTTAAACAATTCCGAACATGTAATTCCCTTAAATTGCGCCCTCTGGTACATCAAGCTTTTTCTATGATACCAAGGCCTGTTCATAGTAGTTGTAGTGCCACTATGAACTTTCAATTGAAAACATTCGAGGTGTTGACACCCAGAGATGAAGAAAAAAGAAACGACGAATTTTCCAAAGTTGCACCTTGCACAGTCCGCCTATGATAGTGTACCGCCGGTTTTGATTCTTGATCGAAAGTCAGCTTACAGAATAACATAACAATCGTATTGAATAACAAATACATTTTGTATCAACCTGCCAGAAGACAGCTGATTCTATTAGAAGATATCACAACAAACTTCCCTTTTAAGGGTTTACCATTGGACCTTCATTTATTTATTATAATTAAAGCAACCACAGTCTTTCGATGCCATCTATAAGTCTCTTCGCTTTCTTTGGATTACTTTACAAGCTACATATTGGTCTATTTTATAGGAAATAGCGATTTTGACTTTTTCTATCTTAATTCTTCGAAACCTGAAAGAAGTATTAAAAATTTCCCCATTATTCATATATACATCATTATAATTATCATTCATCAACCAACTGACACTGGTTTGAGTCCAGTCAGATCGAAGAAATTTTTCTTCGATTTGTTCGATATTTGTGTCCATAATGATGAATTGAATTTTATGTTATCGTATCATTAAAATTAATCGCTCAAGTTTTTAACTTAAAGTGCAAACCAAGGTAACCGCCCGTCGAGATATCCATTTATAGCAACGCTAATCCCAGACGTCAGGATAAAACTGGACTCGGGTAGTGCTGACTTAAGCTTGCATAAAAAAAATTTGACTGAGGAGAAACATTTTTAGACTGATGAACTGAAAAACTTTACTTATAAATCTACACGCAATATAGAACTAATTTTGTTTATTGCGCACAAGATACTAACAACTGTATAACTACTGTAGAATATATAGACACTTATACAATGTACGAATCTTTCACCGTTTAGTTTTTTTTTAATAATATCAAGTGACAGGACGAACGAGCCGTGTAGCTTACCATCAGACGATGGTAATCTCCAAAACTTCAAACTGGAATATCTTTAGTTCCTGACTTCTCAGAATAGCAAACCAAAAACAAAATTTGTTCAGGAATTTCAATTCTATATTTTTCATAAACAGACACATACAAATATGTCTACAAAAATTTGTATGGGAGTTTGCCATTGTCCTTTAAGTATTTAATCGATTTGTGCTATGGAAATTCGTTATAATATGGTAATCCACTGACGTCACGGCAATATAGTAACTTTGATCTGATGCTACAACCGGGACAGTAACTAGACTACCCAGATTTTTAACTACTTACAATAAGAACTAATCGTGTTTGGACTACTTAGATCGGTCTCCACGAGTTATTAGCTTACACATGGTGTATTGGTGATTTAAGTGTTATTAATTAATATTTGTTAAAATCTTGGTTATATTATTAGTATTCTTCATATTTCTTATACCAGTCTTAAGTTTCATCTGGTTTACTTTGTGTTAAATTTTTGCCTACCACTTCTTATTTCTGGATTATCGAATAATGGACTTAAAATAGCAAACCCTAAACTCGAATGAATAAAGCTTATATTGCTTATACCGTGGCTTCGGATTAGTCGTATCGTATACTGTACCGTACAGTCTCTCTTTAGTTTAATTAGCGGAGGGACAGCGTTGTGTACCTAATGGTAACATTGATGAAATTCTGTTTACAATTTACATAAACAAATTTCAGACGTGTTTATCAATTTGTGGATAAGCTTCGGATTGCTATGGGTAAGGCTGTGTTATTAAATTCTTGTTTCTAAACCTTGTTTTATTACAAAATGTTTTTACTGGAACCTGGGATAAAACGGCTAGATTATGTAGATGTATGTTTGAAAAATAAACGACAGTCTTCATTTGCATCTTCAAGTTCTTCTACTGTGTTAGTTTCTGCAGAAACTTTTTGTATGGAATAAAATAATCAACCTTAAATTTTTTCTTTCCTGCCCAGCTGTATAAAACCAAGAGCCAACAAATCATTATACCCCTAAATATACTTGAATAAAAAATGACACCCGAAAGATTATAAATAAGGGGTAAAGTATTGAAAAGAAATAAATAAAGTTTCTTAAATGAAGTTGTCGACGCACGGAAATACAGTGAGTCCAACGGAGTCATTAGTAGCTTAACAACAAAGATAAGATAAGCCTTCGGCACTTTTGGTGTTATCGTCACGTCAAAATATATCACATCCCTGAACAAAAAAAAGGTAATTATAACGATTGTTTTTGTGGGAACAATGTTTTTTGCTTTTTTATCCAACTTTCTTTTATCGTAGACAATCTCGTTTTCGAGAGCCCGGCTAAACTCAAGTAGGTCACGCAATTATGTTGCTCTAGTGAAAGGTCATTTTAAAGTTTGCATTAAGTGTTTGGTGGTTAATTTAATTTTATTTTCCAAGCGATTCTAGTCGAATTAATTAAAATGTTTCTTCGTTCACAAAATAAAGTATAAAACTTTTAAATTTCAATTTGGCTTGTCGTTAATTAGTACTATGACATACCACGATATATCCACATTACTTAATAACGATTACTCAATTTCTAGTTGGTTCTGATGGCAGTGCTTTTTGAAGGCAGATCTTCAGTTTTCAATTTTCCCGGTTGTAAAAAAACTCGGAGACGTCGAATATTTCCGGAACGAATATTCAATTCTACTAGGTATATATATGTCTTTTCCTGTAGTGTGACGTTGTCTGGAGGATATCATAAAGTTTGTCAAATGTGAAGGTTTTTTTTTTTGGCCAAATTGCGCAAAGTTACAGTTAGGTTACCGTTGTCGTAAAACAGGAAACGTCTTTGTGCGCTGAAATATCTTGACTTTATCATCTTCATTTCAGTGTCTCGGGTTCGAATTATTATGAGTGTCCAAATTGCGTCACTGCTTTTAAATGACGCCATTTTTGAGTCAAAGGTACACCTGCTATTGTTCCACACGAAATTGAAGGCAATTTTGGTGTCATTAGATAATGTGCTTTTAATTTCGGGACACCTTTTTGTCTGCATGACTGAGGGTATTTTGTCACTAGTGGTCGACATTTTTGAGGGGAGTATAATTTATGTAATTATTTGTTTACGCCCGTAGTAATGCCATTTCTTTCGTTTTGTATGTTTTGTCTTTTTCGCTCTCAAATCCAATTCAATTTTTCTTTTTTTCACGTTTTCTGTATTCTCTACTGGTAAGGTGAGATTCTGCAGCTTCTTTACCATTTTCTGAAGTCAAGTGAGCATAATATTGAAGTGTGTATTACATACACGGCCTGACCACACCTGACGGCTTCACCCTCATCTTATTCATTTACGTACGACTTGCAATATTGACGATGCCGTCTACCCATCTCACTAAACTCTCACTAGAGATTGTAATGATAGCTTTACATCATGAATAATTCACCGTAGTTTCTTTCGAAAGAAAACCTCTAGTTTATCAGCGACTATTTAAATCAGTACTATCAATAACAAGTCATTTAATTTCGTATATAAATCTGTTTTACTATTCTCTTCCCCAATTACAATAGTTCTATTACTTATCGATTCGTAATTGTCAATTATGAGTTTTCGAATTTCGCTGTGCAGGAAATGGCTCGTAGTTCCACATGCGGTTTCGATGATAGCTTTTAGCATGTCATTACATCTATTTCCGATAGTAAATTGCGTATCGATGTAGACCACAATGAGATTTCACGGTTCCAGGTGTTAAATTTGGCCAATATTCTACCAATATTAAGATTACGGACGGGGTCGATATCATCTTGTTTATAATTACAGATGTGTTCCTTGTTTGTAGTATTGTCATCATGTATACGCAGTAGTAGAAATTAAATTATTTATATACTTTAAAACTATTTATATTTTTCAAATCTAAGAAGTCCTGCTGCATTTTGTCCGAGCCGATGATTCGTATCGAGTTCATTTTGTATATATATTTTTTTTTCATAATCATCACCAACGTCCTTTTGCTGGATTCTTTTTTTTTTATAACGTCAAGTGATGGGATGAACAATTCGTACGTCTGGTGGTAAGCGACACGCCTATCCATAACAGTTGCAGCACCACTCAGAGTTTTAAATCGCAAACATCTGAGGGGCACTGCCACTGCGCCCGTCACCCTGAGACATAAGTTGACAAGTCCCATGTGCCTGTAATTTCACTAGCATCCTTTCCCTTCCAAACCGGAACGCAGTAATGTTCACATTACTGCTTGGCGGCAAAAATATATAAGGTGGCAGTACTAACCTGGCCCAACTCTTTCGCAAGGAGCTCTACTGCTATAAAAATTACTGGGTATTAGCTCTGTCACGCTAACTTAATGCGAGTTGGAGATTTCACACCATTTTCCAAGAGTTGTGAACCTTGCAGGTTTCATCACAAAGTTTTCCGTCACCATTAGCCAGCGCTGTTGCTAATCATCATTAAAAATGTGTGTAACTTAGAAATTAAAGTCACAGATTCAATTCGGCTATAAAGCAAAATATACTTAATTAATTTCTTTATCTTTGGTTATCAAATAAGTATATATAAAGAATAATTACATTGTATAGAATAGACATTATCATGTCGATCGACCTCTCAATAAAGGACACAGAATTCTCAACTAAGCATAGATTACACCAATGTTACACAATAATATGGTATGTTACTATAATTTATTATGCTAGAGGATAATATATTATATAAAAAGGTACATGATATTATGCTACGTTACACACAGCACATATAGTTACTACAACAACTATTTATATATATTTAATACCAATGTAAAAAATCGAGAACGTAGACATGAACTCATTGACAATCTTCAGTGTAATGTGGTAAAATTTCTAATTGCGGCCTCTAAAATAACTTAAAAAAACATGAACACACTTAGAACTATGTTTTAACAAAGTGTTAGAGCAGGGGCAATCCAAAGTCATTACACCACGAAATCGCGCCACTAATGGTGGAAGAGTAAACGAACATGCCCCGACGCCGCCGACCATTCATTGTCATTTACTTTGATGCTGTATTGATCCCAAACAGTCACGTACGATCCGGTTGGTTGGGTGGTCTAATTTATAAGCTTTTGACGCAGAAAAAGGGACGTTTTAGAATGAAGCCTTTGTCTTTTTTTATTATTGTACCAACCGAGACGAACAGGTCGTGGTAAGTTGCTCTGAGACATAAGTTGACAAGTCCCATCTGCCTGTAATTTCACCAGCGCCCTCAAGAATTAATTAAAAAGTATTTACTAACATGAAACACTCGCTAATAAAATAAAAAAAGCTTATTTTTCCATGTCTTTTCTTTTTCTTTTTTTTATAGCCACGCATTAGGAAGACCCTGTATCGTGGGTGCCATGGATACACACATAGACAACCACAAATTACACCCAAACTCACGAGAGAAATTAATGTAGGCCATGCATAGATTTCTTCCGGCCCGGAAATCGAACCCGGGACCTCTGCGCGGCAGATCAGCATAGTAACCGTTCAGCCACGGAGGCAGTCAAACTTAGAATTGTAGCCCAATGCATAAAGTACTAATATTATAACTAAAATAAATAAACTAGAAAATTAAAAGAAAAAATGCTAATTAATAAAAATTTCTAGCAGGCGTACTTAATTTTGTTACCACTCTACATAAACATGGCGTTAAATAATATTTTTAACAATCCTCAATTTAAGTGTATTTTTTTTTTGGGTATTAATTACGCGATTACATTGACATTGTGAACCGATATCAATAATTATTTTTTGTTGGAAAGCGGGTATCTCAGGAGGATTAATCTAGTTTACTGGATTTCATTCATTTTCCGTTAACCGATTTCAATAATAGCTGGCAAATAGATATAATTTCACAAACTTTTGAGTTCGTTTTTTTTGTTATTAAAACGTTACGATTGATACTAATATCATAGATTACCTATTTATGATACCTATATTAATAAAACAAAAAACATTTTCTCGCCCGAATTACATCCAATATATTCTCACCACACACGTAACAAAGACAGAGATTTATAAATATGAGACACACTAGTTATACATTTATAAAATGTCATCTATTGTCGCTTATTGTTATTGTCTTGTTGTTGTATTGTCGTTGTATCTTCATAAAACGCCTGATATTTATTACTTATTAACGCCTAGTCATGTTAACGCATAGACCATATACCTTTTGTCGTATAAGATCAAAGAGAATTACTCGGAGAATTAACGAAGGAGAGACAAAACGATGGAGCCTTTTGTGCGTTATTAGGCGATAATGGAATATAAGTACTTATATGTTATGTAGTGGAAACTGCAAACATGCCTCGGCATGCCTGAGCATGTCAGGCAGTGAATGAGAGTAAGATAGATGGGGCTGGAATGCGGAGTTCGCGTAAATTGCGCAGTGTTAACTTGGCCAATTGTGCTCGATCAAGGCACCTGTTTGTATGTTAAACAGAGATAAGTTAATAGTGTTTGTGCAATCGTTGTATAATGAGGGTTTCTAAAGTCGACTATCGTGTTTATACACGTATGTAGATACAATATTTTGTTCCATGCGACAAACGCAAATTTTTTTACATATTTTAACCCATTTTTTAGAGCAGGCAAATGCCTCTTCATATATTATAGACGAAAGCCAGACAGACGCCACAAGACAAAGAGGTAGAATATAACTGGCCAAGTACCTCATATATTTTAACCAATAACTTTTAGGCCAATTTAACCAATCAGGAGGCAGTATAGCGTATAAGTAGCGATTCGCTCTGGACCTTTTGGAGGGAAAAGTGTCGTTTTTATTTTGACTTTCAATTATTTTGTGAAATCTAGTTTAAAGTGGAATAGGATAGTGTTATTGTGCCTTAATCGAAGATTAAAACGCGAAATTATATGAATCTCGAACTAAAATACCCATAACGGCCCGTTTTAAGGGATCCCGAGTCAATCCAAGCACGCCGCCTCAATTTGCCTATCCTCTTTGTGGCGGCCATATTTACAGAAACATAATTAAACTTCATGTCCAAAAAAGAATAATGTACTAAGACTTGGCTGTATGGTGTAAAACCCTTTGCCTTTTCCTTTATGGAAAGAAGAAAAAAAAAGTATAAGTAGCGTGCTAATTCATATTTTAATTGTCAAAAATACGACGTTCTTTTTTTGAAACTCATTATAGATCTGTGTACAGAACTTTATTGAAATTTTTCAGCTCAGTGCGAGTCCCATAGACAATAGAGTTTTGATTGAGGACTAAAAAGAGCGCCTTTGAGATATGGTTTATGAAATTATAATTGACAGCTACATATAAGTACAGGAGTAGAAAAACTAATTAACATTTCTAAAAATGTAATTCTTTATAATTAGACAGAGACCGAACTTTTCCTTTGACTTGATTGGACTTAGCCTTAGCTTAGTTGGGAGAGTTTTTGTTGTTACAAACTAGTTGAGTAATTAAAAAAAAATTGAAAATCGTGGTAGAAAAACATCATCCAGTAAATTAATATTGGAATATAATTGATTTTTTTTTTCTAAAAGTAGTAATTATTATATTATATTAATTTAAGAAATAAAAATAAACTCCCTGTTCTTGACAGCCATCTTCACAAATTCATTTAAAAAACAATTTATAATAATGTTCCTAAAAGTTTTTATACAGCTTCTGCATATTTGGATTTCAAGATGTTTTTATCTTTGGAATGATAATTGTAAACAATAACGTCTATTACCTATTTCTGTCGCCAAGCATTAATGTGAGCATTACAACAGGCTCATGAGACTTGTCAACTGATACCCCGCGGATCTTTGAATCTTCGAATCCTATCATAAAAAAGATCAGAAGAATAAGTAACAAAACTCTAGAGATTATTGCTTTTCGGAGAAATTTGTTTTATGAATAAGAAGTCGTGTTTAAACAGTGTACCGATTACGAGCGTAATTTTTGAATTTCGAATAAGTGTAATATGTTTCATTTAAAATTGAATGCCGTAAATCATTATGGTAACATTCTTAATATTAAGTGTTCAGAATTTGGTCAAAACATTTATGATTTTGTAAGAAAAAACGTTATAGATTTCAAAGGCTCGTGTTTTTCCTGCTTCGCTGTCAATTTGAATATAAAAGACGAACATTTTAAAAGAAAAGTTTTTCTATAGGTCGCAACCCCTCGTGAAAGAGAGGCGTAACTTTTATAGACTACTTTTCAGTACGATCAAAAGTAGGTACAACACTTTTATAAAATGTTGAAGTTGCATTTTTTTTACGATACCCAGTAGCAGTTGCAGTGCCACTCAGAGCATTAAATCACAAAGATCTGAGTAGCACTGCCACTGCCCCATCACCCTGAGATATAAGTTGACAAGCCCCATGTGCCTGTAATTTCACCTGCACCTTTACCCTTCAAAACCGGAATGCTGTAATGCTCACATTGCTGTTTGGCGGCAGAAATAGGTAAGATGGCAGTACTTCCCTGTTTTATTATGGACAGGTAAGGTGCACTACTTTTTCGTCTCGTCACTTAGTATTATAAAAAAAAAAACGTTGCAGAAGTGTGCAGATTTTCTCGCGATATTTTCCTCCATCGAAAAGGATAATTCATGGATAATTTCAATTTAAATTTCGCACGTACATTCCGAATAACTCAGAGTTGCACCTCTGTATTGATATCGAAACCCCGGTATCGAACTCACGGCCTTCTGCGTGAGAGGCAGTAAGTCATTTTTAGGTTACCATCTCGTTCACCTAACGATATAGAGATCGAACAGATTGTCTAGAGGTCATGTAACTCATGTAATACTAGACAAGTTTGGTGTAGTCAGATGCGGGATGCCACGTGTCCGGGAATACATTACGTGGATCTTGAGTCTGACGTAATTATGTTAATAACAATACAGCCGGTTGTTTCCTTGTGATAAATGTGACAATATTTCCGATGCGACATGCCTCGTGACAAATTTGTCTGCTTGTAGATTGCTGTAGAATAATTTATCTATGTGCTAACTGATTGACAATTAAGAGATGTGTTTTTTAAACATCTATCGTTTATTATTTTATTGAATATCACGATGTTTTTGCTACTATGACATTCATATGTTTTTTACCCGACTGTTTTTGTGAAATTACTCAACTTATTTCATACATCCCCTAGTTTGCCACCCTTAGAGGTGGAATATTTTTTTGAAATTTAAATGGGACCTCTACTGAGGTACTTTCTTTCCAACAAAAAAGAATCATCAAAACTGGCTCACAAATTATCGTTATCAGGTAACATGCATACAAAAAAAAACATAGCCTTTTCCTGTTTTTAAAGTTGGTTATAAATGTCATTGATGCTTTGAAACGCTGCAAAAAATTTAAATAGAAATGGGCTGGCCACATCGCCTGTATGGAAAGTGAGATATAAGCAAAAAAAAACACACGTAGACAGGACTACAGGCAGTCTATAAGAGAGATGGATAGACTAAATAAACAACGCAGCAGGCAAACACCGGATGAGCAAGTTGAAAGATAGGAAACTATGGAGTAAAATGGAAGAGACCTTTACTCGAAGAGAGGTCCCTAATAATCATTTATAATTATTGATGTTAAGAGTCTATACTAAACTCTGTTAGAATTCAAATTTTTCATGTATTAATACGGTTCATTTTGAGTGTGTCGGGCAGCACTGGGACATTGGCTTTATTTCAGAATTTTTTTTTACAAAAGAAATTAAAACCATTTGAAAAATGTATCGTATAACGTGATCTATTTAGTTCAGTTGATATAAAAAAAAACATTGGTATGTCAAGAGCCTATTGAATATAGCGGTTTTCATGTAAAATTTTGAGGTAAGTTTGTATTTTTGTCTATCGTAAAAATTTTTAGAAATCGTGTTTTCACATCATATAGTACTCAGTGTACCTCAATTTTAATATATATTTTTCAACATTTTCACTACTATGCGGAATCAACCAAATCAAAGAGGTTGTACTATAGACTCTTAAAGTAGCAAATTTGTATGTTACTTATATAATATAAATATAGAAATAAGACTTTGCTATTATTATATTATATGTATTGTCGTTACCAAAATATTCTTACACACTAACAAACACTACACCTTGGAAGGGAGAGGGGCAGACATTAGCTATAATTTATTCTGGAAGTAAAATTATTATACTAAATTATTAGCTTTTTTAATACATTTTTGAATTTAGTTAGGTTTGATTCTGTTTTTGAATATTCTGGAAGTTTATTACTGACATTTATTGAAATTGGACGATGTCCGGTTTATTATTACTATTATAGATACAAAGATCGAACAACACAGGTATAATACCATTGGAACAACACAAAGAAAAATTCCTTCGACCTAACTCGACTCGAACCAGCGTCGGTTGCCACAACGCGGCTACCGCTCTTGCCAACTGAAATCTCTCTATGAGTTTCTTGCAGATTGTTTTTAAATCACCACCTTTTAGAAACATGAATATCAATCGTTTATTTAGCTCATTGAGATGTGGCATAGAAGAAGAAAAGATAAAGTTGCAATCACACGTCCAATTAAAACCACATTCGCTCAAAAACAATACACATCGCAATCTGCTTACGTATACAAGAAAATAAATATATTATTGAATTAAAGAGTCTATGCGATCATGTTTGTGTTTATAGTAATATGACTGTGCTTGTTTCATGCAATGTTTTTGGTGTAAGTCTGTGACGACTGCTATGTTCCGTGACACGTGTGTTTGCCGGATCCCGTGAAAATCAGCGTCGTAGCGCTTTAGGTCAGACGACAAGAAGCTGAGTGGGCCACGGTTTCCTTAGTAGCACAACACACACGCTTTGTACTTTTTGTTGTTTTTTTTTATTTAAATTCCTTATACCAACTGAACTCACGTAAATGTAAGGAAAGTGTATTGAAATGGCCTTTAATGATAAATTACGAATGATTAATTAGGTTTAAGATTGACCTATTAATCTAAATTTTATATACTATAAATATTTTTATCTGCATAAATATATTCATACTGTTATCAATAAGAACATAAAATTGCACAGCTACACACACACACACACACACACACACACACACACACACACACACACA
>NW_020653854.1:2928417-2930672 GCF_003589595.1 Hyposmocoma kahamanoa | reverse complement strand
ACACACACACACACACACACACACACACACACACACACACACACACACATACATACACACACACGCACGCACACACACATTTTATTTTTTTGTCTTTGTTTCAATTCACTTCCATTAAAAGTATGTCAGTGTAAGAAAAGCGAGGCCACCTGACACAAGTATTTAATTACGTAATAGGTTGGCCCCGACCTCAGTTTGTAGTTTATGTCTTGACTTGTTTGTCACATCACTTGAAGTTATTAAAAAAAAATGTCGTCTGTATTTTGAATGAACATTTTTTTATATATACGCTGAAGATGGTTCACAACCCTTTTTGATGATAATTCGCTCTTTTGGTGTTACACTGACGCAATTATACTTCTTGTAATGTTACAGGAAATGGATTTGAGTTCATTTTTTAATTCTAAATTTAAAATTACCGAGTTCTTATATCGTATCGAGTTCTTAGGATAATTACTGCCAATTTTCCTTCAAACATAAACACTTGTTACTGTTGTATTTTGGTAAAGTTAAATTAAGTATGTTAACAAATCTTAACATACTTCATTCAACCATACCAAAATTACAATTACGTCAATATAACACAAAATGAGTGAATTTTTCATCATATTACGTTAAGAAAGCAAGTCGTTATAATTTTGAAAATGAAAATTTTCCAACCAACAAATACGGCATGAATCTGAAGCATAGACCCTAAACAAAATAGGGAAAAGCCTTTAAAAACTCAAGGCAATCAATCCGTAACGAATGATACACCCAACCTTTATCACCCTCCGAAATCGAAAGCTTCAAAACAACGCCCCCATCGAACAATCCTAATTACCAGGGGCAAATTGCGGATGTCCAAATTGCGTGATCATCAACAAAAGACGACGACGGAAGCTGTATCGGCAGTAACAAGTGTCTGACTGACAGGGGCGTCCTTTGAGAGCTGACAAATTGGTAACCTTTGAGGTGTTCCATTTTTCATTTACAAATTAATGATCTGTTGCTTCTAACGGTAATAACTGAATAAATCGTACGTTTATTTTGTTTATTTAATTTAATATATGTTTTATATCCGACTTCTTCTTGTTATCGTACTTATCAAGTCATGGGAGTAACGACGGTAAGCGACACGCCTGTCCATAACAGTTGCAGTGACACTCAAAGTTTAAAAACACAAAGTTCCAAAGGAGTGTCCGCAGTGGCCGTCACCCTGAGACGATAAATCTCAAGCGCCTGCAGAAGAAATGAAGAGACCAGGGAAAGAATGATCAAAGTCAGTTAAAACACGTTTTAAGTAAGTATCGCCATCCAATTCGGCAAACGCTGAGCGTAATTTGCGTAAATCAGAAAAAGGCTAATAAAATTCACTGTCCTGAAAAATTTGCATTAACATTCAGTCATAAAAGAAAACTTAAAAATTATTACAAATATTTTTAGTTAAAATGGATTATATAGCATCACTTCTGAGACGTGGTCACTAACGAGCTATGGTGCGAGCAATGCTTGGCATTTATCTACTTGATGGAATCAGTAGGAGATCCGTAGCAGAACGAGAGTCACAGACATATCTCAAAGGATTTGCAAGTTGAAAGGGGTAGTGGGAAGGGCACATAGCTCGCAGAACTTACGGTCATTGGGGCAGATAGGTTCTCTAATGGAGACCGGAAGGCGTTCAGTGGGACGACCCCTACTAGATCGACGAATGACCTGGAAAGCGCGGCGGGTATCCGATGGATGCACGCCGCGTCCGATTGACTGGTCTGGAAATCTTTAGCGAGGCCTATATGCAGAAGGACGTCTTCCAGCTGATATGTCTTTTTCACCAATATTTAAAAAAATTTCAAATTAATTATTATTTTCTTCTAAAATTCTCCTCAAGCGACTTTGATCATTCTTCCCCTGGACTCTTCAAATTGGTAAGGTGGCATTACTGCCCTGGACGAACAAGGAACTCCATTGCTACATGTCCATGATTATACTCAGGATAAGAGTTATTACTGCAACTAAAAAATTGTAGTGATGGCGGTAAGCGACACGCCTCTCCATAACAGTTAGTTTAGAGCTTTAAATCGCAATCTGATGGGCATGAATGCGCCCGTCACCCTGACTCATAAGTTGAAAAGTCCCATGTGCCTGTAATTTTACCAGCACCCATAACCTTCAAAGTAGAAACACAGGATTGCTCACATTACTGCTTGGTGGCAGAAATAAGTATGGTAACATTGACTTACAAATAAATGGACGACGGGTCTAATACAAAAACCACG
>NW_020653854.1:2874606-2893417 GCF_003589595.1 Hyposmocoma kahamanoa | reverse complement strand
GACCCGTCGTCCATTTATTTGTAAGTCAATGGCAAAGGTAATATATCGCACATTACAACTAACACAGTATTATTTCAAAATTGCTTTACATTATATTAATATTACCTATTTAATTTCAAAGCGACAGTGTTGTCCTGTCACTTTGAACTTAAATCGTATGTTAGTTGTCAAGTGCGTTAGGTATATAGATATAAAATAAATATATTTGTTTTTCTAAGACAATATAATCTGATGAATTATAAAAAATCATGGAACAAAAGGCTATATTAGTCCAGTGAGTCATTCAAACAATATTTCAATTTAAACGCTAACTAAAAATATTCAATGATTTCTAGAACTTGATTATCATTATTGTATCATTTATTGCACAGGAAAAAGCGCAGATTACACTTAATAAAAAAAAACACAAGCAAAAGGTATTGCTTATTTCTGTAAGAAATTTCTTCCTGCAGACCTAAATACAGAACAAAATAACTACAATAAACGGGCTTACGTGCACAAACAAAATTAAGCAATACAATATTAATAATTTTAAACTATTATAAACCAGATAAATACATATTTCATAATAACGCTCCTTAACTCTCAATTTAAAGGTAGCTAACGATGTACTTTCGTGAACTGAAACAGGAAGTGCGTTCCAAAGTCTGACCGCATGAACAGTGAAGGATTGAGATCGAAAATTGACATACCACTGAAGATAACAACAGTCTTCTTTGTATCACATGAATTCTCGAAAAAAATAAAAAAGCCCTGAAACTTATTGTACCAAAGAAGTTTTAGCACGGTAAAGCGTAGTAAAGATAACATTGTTTAAGGCATTTTGCATATCACTGTGCATGACAAGTTTGTGGTTCAAATATATCCAAAAATCGTACAATGCTCTGCGAGTCCAATTTACTGGCACTGTTGCAGCTTTCGCGTTTTTGCAGCACCTCGGATTTGTATGCAAACGCGTTCGTGAACGGCTTTGACGCAATCTAGTGAAATAAAACTGCCTCCCTGTTACAGAATGCTACAGAATGCGCGAGAGTTGTAACGGCATCCTGAAAGCGATAACTGATAGGCCTGATTGCACGATGATGTATAAACTCGCACAGAGGCCAAATTTTATTGTTAGTTATTAAGGTACTCTGGGCAAATAAAGCCCTGTGTATGATAAGGCCCGGGATCCTAAAAGTATATTTAATTTCATTTTAACGGCACAATACTGTGTGTACGTTTAGAACGGACCAACAGGAACGCAGTAACGCGGCTACGACTCAACTACGCCGCCATATTGTCAGACCAGCCGCGCTCTTTTGATCATGATTTCTCCTAAGTTACTGTTTTTAAATGTTAACAAAACATTTAACTTTATTATTTAGACATCATTTTGCACTATGGTTTTGTTTTATTTGCAAAATGTCGAATCGTGTTGTAAGGCCCGTGTCGTTTAATAAGGCCCGACATAAAAAAGAAGTCGGGCCTTATTAGTCGTTATGCGCCTCATTACACAAATTTCAAATTTAAGTTAAAATGAAAATATTTTGAAAAAATTGACAAACAAATTGTAAAATAATGGTTCTATTTACATACGTTATACAAAAAAATATAAATTATTACAAAAGCACCAAAAATTGTACTTTATCCGATTCAGAGATAAATAAAGATGTATACGGAACATTGTTAAATCATTTGAAACATTAAATCATACGAAAAATTGGATTTGATGTTGGCTGGGCCTTATTTGCTCAGAGTACCTTAAATGTTAATTCAGGATAAGCTCTACTAACATTCAAATGGATCTTAAATGTTGTCTGAAGTAAATCAAGTATTATTATTATTTTAGTGCTAAATAAACCGAATCTAAATGGAAACAAACTCTCAACAAAGCCACTTATCTCGTTACTAACCACATTCCCATAAATAAAAAAATGCTAGCAAGAATTCCAACAGCGGCCAACGTCTACGCAACTGTCAATTTTGCAATGCAAATAACTCTACAGTACGGACAACTGCTAAGAAATAAGCTTCAACCAACGCCGGCGCTTTTAAAGCCTCGTAAATAAGCATTTGGCTTCTTTTCAAGTTGCTTCGTAAATATGTTTTGTTATTTAACTTTCTCAGTAATAACTCTTAACTTACTTAACTGTTAGTTATTTGAACATTAATGTGGCATTTTAGTAGCAATTTTATTTTTGCTTTAATAAAGTATTGTTATTTTTTATTTATAACATCCAGTGACGGGACGAACAAGTCGTGCGCCTGATGGTTAGCTGCACACCTGTCCGTAACAGTTGCAGCGTCACTCAGAGCTTTAAATCGCAAAGACCTGAGCGGCCACTGCGCCTGTCACCCTGAGACATAAGTTGACAAGTCCCATGTGCCTGTAATTTCACCAGTACCTTTACCCTTCTAAACCGGGACGCAGTGAGGTGGCAATACTTCCCTTGACGAACTCTTTCACAAGCTCTTCTGCTGCTAAACTACTGTTGTTAATTAAAAATCCTAAGGTACAATGATGAATTCCATCTTATTGCATGTAAACAATAAGATATGTTGAAAAGCCGTGGTAGCCTAGTAGTGACCTGCTGCCTCTCAAGCACAGGCCGTGGGTTCGGATCCTGGCTTGCACCTCTGAGTTTCTCGGAATAGATGTGCGTAATTTAATTTGAAATTTATTATGAGCTTTTAGGTGAAAGAAGACACCGTGATAAAACCTGCAGCTTGATTTTGATTACCTCTCCCGATCGGAAACTCTCTCACAACTGGCCGATCGGTAATTTTTGACATTTCTAGTCGGAACAATAGTTGATTCAACTAACAAATTAGAACGATATAGTAGGACTATGGCCTAAACAATCTAGCTGTTAATAACCATAGTGCAGAGGTGCGCGACTCTTTGTTGTATACGGTTGACATCAACTATAATACAAGGTCGATGACCTCTGGTACATTTGTAATCCTAAGAGTGACTGACTACTATGGAGATACGACCTTAAAGAAACGTATTCTTACATATTAAACAGCTTATAAGAGGTTATTAGATATGAAACTAAAAAATATAAATTAAAAAGTTTTAAAAGATCATTATTTCATAAATTTTTGTTGAATAGTTAGTAATTATATTCTTTAAGTATTTTTAACTACATTGAGTGTCAGTTTGTAACTTTTTGCCCAATTGATACTCGTTTTGATCCTGCAGTCAAACTGTATGCTTATACAGTTTTGTTTAAGTATATTGTACCCCTTTTTAAATTCTTAAAATAAAAAAAATACCTAAGTGGAGACCCGTGCCCAGTAGTAGGGCGCAAATGGGAATGGGTTGATGATGATGACAATTAAAAATCCTGAGATAAAATTAATGATGGACAAATGTTAATGATTCATGATTGGTTACTTTAGCCCTTCGAGTTACTTCGAGATGTTTGTTACGCCACCATTTTCATTGCATGCTTCAAGCACACGTAAACTATAATGTATTGATTAATGGAAACGATCATTAAACTTAGTGATAACCGCTGACGCGATGCGCTCATCCTACCGCAAAATGGCGGCTATGTGGTTTAGCAAATTAGAAAAGGATTCAGTTTAAATACAAGTTTTTATAAATAAAAATTATTATTCTGCATTGCTAAATAAATACCCTCCGTACTACAACAAAAACATCTCAAATAAAATGCAGTAATACACCGCAAATCCTGCACTTAAAAAGCACTAATGAAATTTTTGGTGTACTTGAGTAAATATGATAATATTCCGTTTGAGTGGTTCTAACGTTTACCATGTAATTACTCCTTAAAGTATAGTTTATAAACATTCATATTCAGGGTAAACTTAAAAAACGTTACTTACGGTATGTTTTCAATAAATAAAAACCGAAATCACCAGCACAAACAATAACACACACAATTGTCGTGACGTATTTTTGAAGTTGTTTATTTTTTTTAAATGACAGACCCAGGCATTAAACTTTATGGTTTGCTAGAGTAGTTACCGAAATAGCAATTAGTATTAGTTCTTTTACCTGTTATAACTTCGATATCCGATAAATCGGTATAAAATCATCACCGGCACCTTTAGGTGTGGTATGCGTCTACGGCTGCATGTATCACGTGAGCGGATAAATAATTATCTATTTCGTACATATTGGACAAAACAGGTTACACAATGATTTACAAAAAATGCAAAATTGTACAACACAATTATATTTAGACTATGAATTTCCAACCACTAAGCTGATAAAGACCACTGTCTTAGGTGTATTGGACAGTTAATGTCTAGAGAAACAACCGCTGAGACAAAGGGACAAAGTTAAGAGATTGTCAAGTGTTTTTAAGTCATTTTATTTTATTTGCGTATAGTTAGTATCGTACTTAGTAATGTTCGAGACGTTAGTTTATGATTATGTTCTTAGGTTTTTTTCTATTCCTACACACTGGAAATGAAACTATTCTCTATCTAAATTGCGTATATTTGTTTTTCAAACAAACTAACGTTTCGGGCTTTTTAAAGGTCCCAAGGTCAGGGTTGACTCGTGAAATAACACGATTTAGATCACAAAAAATAGTTTAATTTCCTATTTGTATTAAATTCAGTTGGGAACATGTGACGGGATGTACAAGTTGTGCGCTTGATGGTAAGCTACACGCCTGTCCATAACAGTTGCAGTGCCATGCAGGGCTTTAAATCGCAAACATCTGTAGGGCACTGCCAATGCGCCCGTTACCCTGAGACGTAAGTTGGCCCTTCAATACTTTAATTACTGCTTGGCGGCAGAAATAAGTAACGTGGCAGTACTTCCCTGGATGAAGAAATCTTTCCGTTTCGAAATGTAGATAAAATATTAAAAAATGCAGTCAAATTGAGAACCTTCGCCTTTTTTGAATACGGTTAATAATTTATACTGTGGTTTTGAACCTGTAACTGGTGACAATCATTTGGCGAATAATTAAGAAAGTTTCAAGTATGTAACACCATATTGCTCGTAGAATTCTTTTTATTGTCTGTGGATTTCCAGGTCTAATTGTTTTTATCAATGTTTTGTATAGAGCGGTAGCTCTGCTTTGGCACAGTCGTAGATTCGAGTCTTGTTACGTCGAAGGCAATTTTTGTTTTTGGTCTTTGTATTAATAAATCGATGACTTACTGGAATAGTGGATTAGCTCTAATTTACCAAGAAGATTGTTTAAAAAAACCTGAGAGGTGTCTGCTGCGTAAAATTGACATATCGCAGAGTATCTCAACGTTGTCCAGAGATTATTTTAACCTATAAAAAGTTCGCTGCCCCATTCACAGTAATATTCGACGTTTAAAAAAAAATATCAGTAATTAAATAAAAAAAGAAACTATTTTGGATTGTACCACTACTTTTAACAAGCAGCAAAATTGTAACTTTGTCCAAAAATTGTTTGTTACTTTTGACGTAAGCATGCCTATGAAGTTCAATAATTATTGATACACTACCATAGACAAAAATGCAATACTTCATGGACGCCGTTTTTTCTTTATTGTAGTGAAGCGACGTAAAATTTCAACCGATTCCAACCCATTCCAACAAATTTTTCCGACGTAAACCAGCACAACTACGAGAGCTCTACCACCCAGACCGCCTATGAACTGTTAAAATAACTCCCACTATGTTCATTGCAGCAGTTAGGAACCCAAGTAATCTGGAAATTTAGAAAATAATACTGACTGTTTGAAGCACTTACAAAAATTTGTAGGGTTCGCTGGTTCGTTCTGCAGCTTAGTTGGCATAGCATCTGGCACGGTTTGCTGGAAGACTTTGCTTCGAATCCAGTAGGATCTAAAGAATTTAAGTGTTCATTCTGTTGAAATGAAACTATGTGGTCAAATATCATGAGATTGAAAAAAAACCTAAAAAATTACAATTATTAAAAGGGCGTACCTAGTCAATGGCTGGTAGCTGCTAAGTTGGTGATATGTCTCAAGGTGACGGGGGCAGTGGTAGGACACCTCAGATCTTTGTGATTAAAAGTTCTGAGTGTCACTGCAACTGTCATGGATAGGCGTGTAGTTTACACTTGATATTATATTAAAAATAGCTGTAAAGGTACATGGCTGAGTGAAAAAATAAATAAATACATAAATTTCGTAAGGTCCGCTGGTTCATTCCGTGGTTTAGTTGGCATAGTGTCTGGAACGTTTGTTGGAAGACGTTAGTACTGCCGCCCGCTAACTAAAGAGACAAAAAAACCATAACCCAGGTTTGTAATAATGAAATTGTTAGATGATATTTAAGCTATACTTAGTTAAGGTAAGTTTCCATAAGTCAAACACATTAACTAATTTTAATCGTTTTTAAAAGAGAATTTTGTGATCTATTATTTGCTCTTTAAAACGGTTAATCGACCATTTGTCACTTAGCCACGTTTTCGTTAGTACAGGGCAGAGTAGGAATCCAGTCGAATCAAAGGAATTTTTCCTATGTGTTTGATCTTGTATTAATAATTATAACAAACTGGTGGAGCAATTTCACAAAAAATAATTTAAGATCATGGAAGTCAAACATCGCGACATTCAATGAATATTTCTTTAAAGTTATATTTTTTAACGCCTTTTCCATCTTACCTTTATTAGAGACATCGTAAATTTCAGGTAAACATAGGGTTTCCCTAAGTCGCCGCCTACGATTAAGCGAGAGTCATTTCTTGTCGTTCAACGTTAATTAGATCTTTACAGTGTACGGTTAACTTAATTAATTGCGTCATTAAGAGTGTAATTAATTGCTGATGGCGTGTTTTTCTGAGTTTATTATCGTGTGCAAATAAGGTGGTTGTTGTAGCATGTCGACCACTGAGCACAGGACTTGTTTAATGAATGGTTTCGTTGCAAATGTTCAATTAAAGACAATCCAACTAAAAAGGAATCTTTAGAGCACAGGTTCTCAAACTTTTTAGCTCACCGCCCACTTATTATTATTATTAACCGCTCACGCGATGCGCTCCTCCTACCGCAAAATGGCGTCTATTTGGTTTCGCAAATTAGAAAAGAATTCAGTTTAAATACAAGTTTTTATAAATAAAAATATTATTCTCCATTCCTAAATAAACACCCTCCGTACTACCAACAAAAACATATAAAAAAAAATTGCAGTAAAACACCGCAAATCCTGCACTTAAAAAGCACTAATGAAATTTTTGGTGTAGGTACTTGGATAAATATGATAATATTCCGTTTGAGTGGTTCTAACGTTTACCATGAAATTACTCCTTAAAGTATAGTTTACGGTATGTTTTCAATAAATAAACACCGAAATCACCAGCCCAAACAATAACACACACGATTGTCGTGACGTATTTAATAAAGACGTAATTAATATTAGTTCTTTTACCTGTTATAACTTTGATATCCGATAAATCGGTATAAAATCATCACCGGCACCTCTATGTGTGGTATGCGTCTACGGCTGCATGTATCGCGTGAGCGGCTATGGTGGCTTCATTTGGGGCCTATGCCACCCCTGACTAATTATAGTTCGGAGTCAAGACCAACAGCATTAAGGAACTCAAGGACTTTCCTAGCTCCAGCAGTTTTTATGTCCTCTGGCTGTAGCCTGTGCCTACCCAGTACGGAGCTTCTAACGCCCATTAGAGGGCAGCACTGGACTGCGCCCGACATCCTGAGATATAAGGTGACAAATCCCATGTGCCTGTAATTTCACCAGCACCTTCAAAACCGGAACACAGTAATACTGATTTTACTGGTTAATGACAGAAATAAGTAAGGTGGCAGTATTTCCCTGGACCAACTCTTTCACAATGACCTCTACTATTATTGAAAAAACTTGAATTGAATGTCGATTGCATGCAGTCGGTTTCGACTGCATGCAATTGTACACATCGGCATTGCGTATGCAGTCCGTCTAGCAGCATCCTTAGTTAATAACATTGTAACGGTATACGATACCCACATCTATGTACTTAGTTATAACAGTTATACCTTTCATCGTTTTGATGTAAAGCTTCATTAAGTCTGTGAAATATGATTTGGATAATTATTTTAATTTGCATACGCGCAAATTCGTTAAAGGCAAAGTTTCGTTCCCTCACAATAATTATGAACATGTAAAGTTATTGTAGACGGTCTGATGTACACAGGCTGCTAAGTTTTAGCACTTATTACTATATATATATACTCATTCAGCCACAAGCGGTAAGTGGTTTTAAAGGGTAAGTGTGCTGGTGAAACTACAAGTCCCGTTACATGGTGCCACGAATTTCCCCACTCGAATTTGACTGCAGTGGTATAATGTCCTTGTGAGATCTCCATGCACTTGCAGTAATGTTGCATTGAAAATAGAATTTAAAAATATGAAAATTTGAATCATTGTCATCTAAATGTATATTTTTATTTTTATTTACAAAACGAAGTTGTTGTTGAAAAACCATTTAAAAGGCGCGCATCTGCACGAAACCAAGTTTTACAGGAGAGTGATTTAACGTTACGATTTTAATGGATTCCACTCATTGACTTACAAATAAATGGACGACGGGTCTAATACAAAAACCACGAAAAAAATGTCCCAAGTCAACCTATTTAAACGTAGTGACATGTAAAGGAATATGACAAAGCTAAAACGTTGAATTTAAATTGTAATATCATCGCAGTACTGTCTAATTTTGCTTGCTTCGCTGTCAGTCGAACAAACGAAGACTAAAGCGCGAATGACGCTCTGTATACGATTTTAACGCCCTATAAGTTCGGACACTTTTTAGCGCGGACCCGACGTCCATATAATTCTAAGTCAATGATTCCACTGAAAATTTTGCACAGTAAGCTTCAATTTATGTTGTCTACAGACTGATAATTAATTTGAGAGCCACGAGTTTACGCGGATTTGATTAGTCCACTAAATTACCGAAATGGCAACTCATAATACAATGCTAGTTACGCGTGCACTATCCCCGACGCTCTGTGTAGGTATTGTTGAACAAAAAAAATTCGACGAAGTCAATTGGTTCGAAAATCAATATTCATTGCATCCGCAGTGTTGCATGCCGATGCGATAGTGCTTGTATTTCTGTCGCCAAGCAGTGAGCATTACCGCGTTCCGGTTTTGAAGGTAATGCTGCTTGCAAAATTATAGGCACTTGGGACTTGACAACTTGCCTCGGGGTGACGGGCATTGTGGCAGGTTCTCTCAGATCTGACTTAGTATCATAAAAAAATTATTTCAGAGAGAGCGTGCCTAAGATAATGTCGAATTACTTGTAGTTTATTCGACGTCTCGAATGCATGGAGTTGATTAACAGACGTGCAGTCCGTCTTTTGGCATCCTAAGACCTTTCTCTATGCGCTGTTAAACAACGTATGAAATGTGCAATATTGACCAAGCATAAAGAGATATTCCAGTGCTAGACTTGTTTTGTGGCAATGGATAAATAAATCAAATTTCACACGTATTACTTTCTATGATTGAACGAATAAATGAAATATTATTTATTCCACATAAAATTACAGTGGCAACACAGAACCGTATTTTAAGTACAAAAATAGTAAGTTAATGTGTAACAAGCCTTATTGCTATGTAGCAATTTAGCTCCGAGACCTTTAGAATAGTGATAGATTATGTGAGAACATATGTGTAAATACATAGATTAAAACAGAGTGAAATATATTTAGTTGAATAGAGATTATTCATTCATTAAATTATTCAGATTTAGCAATTTCCAATTAGAGATATAATTATTAGCAGTAAAGCGCCTTGTGAAAGATGTCGTCCAGGAAAATACTGCTACCGTATCTATTTCTGCCGCCAAGCAGTAATGTGGGCATTACTGCGTTTCGGTTTTGAAAGATTAAGGCTCTTGATAAAGTTACAGGTCCCATCACTTCGTATCATACAATAAACTTAAAAATGGAATGTAGAGTTTACGATGGATTGACCTCGGCCAGAATAAGCCCATTTAGTTGCACTTTAAAGATATTTGAATTATAAGTGCCCGAAAACACATATGCAGGCAGGGAACTCCCAGCCTGCTCGTATGCCTCCTACTTAACATAAAAAATAATAATAATAATAACGCTCACAATCAACATAGCCCCGCACTAGGGAAACCCTGTGTCGCGGGTGCCATGGACACACAATTAGACAACCACAAATTACACCCAAACTCACGAGAGAAATAAATGTAGGCCATACAAATATTTCTCCCGGCCCGGGAATCGAACCTGGGACCTCTGCGTGGCAGTCCGGCATGGTAACCGTTCGGCCACGGAGGCAGTTCAAAAAAAAAAAAAAATAAACAAAAAGCTTCCATGCCCCCATTAGACTACCACTTCTCCTTTTATTTTCTTATTTAGATGAATGAACAATTATTAATTAATAACTGTATAAATTCCAAGATCCCAGCTTCGTTATTATCATAACTTTTTTTTTGTAATTATGATAATTTATTCATTTTATAAATTTCGCGAGAAGCAAACACTAATTAAAATTTTCACTGTTCTAGTTATTCTGCTATATTATCAAAATTCCTATAACAAAATATTATTACAGCGTTTATAATTATTACTTTAGTGCTTTGAAATTTTCTTAGACCACCCGAATTCATTGCCCGCGGGTATAATGTTTCAAATTCAATTTAACTTCATATTTTATTATCTTTGCCTGCACCCAATGAAATGGGATATCCTAAAAATACCAAGTTAAGAACATCAAAAATAATTTATTTTTGGATACACGAAATTTTTGGAACGGTTATGGAGTGCAAGAAAGCAGCCTCCCCGCACGACGACGTACTATTCTTTTCCTGTACGTCTGGTGCACCGGTGAGTACTTTAAGCCGGTTGGCATTGTAATGTACACCGTCGATACGGTAATAAGAAGAACAACGGACATATATGGAGATACTAATGCGCGTTAAGATGTTTAGTAGCAGTAGAACCCCTTGTGAAAGAGTTCGTCCATGGGAATTACTGCCACCTTCTCAAATTCTACCGCCAAGCGCGTTCCGATTATCAAGATCCTTGTGAAATTACTGGCACATGAGACTTGTCACCTTATGTCTCAGGGTAACGGGCGCAGTGACAGTGCCCCTCAGATCTTTGTGATTAAAGGCACTTAGTGGGACTACAACTATGATTGACAGGGTGTCACTTACTACCATGTGGGCGACTTGTTCATTCTGTCACTTGATTTCATAAACAAAAACGAAACGAGGTTTGTCTGAAACGTAGCAAGTGGATGAGACTGTAGTATACTTTAAATCATCAAATCATTTAAATATTGCTTTACTCATTCGTAACACAGTTTCATTAGAACAACGTGTAAGACACTTTAGGGATTATTTTTAGACAGAAACAACCTGAAAGCATTAGATGTCCACCTTCCATGCAGAAGCTGTATAATTTAGAATAATATCGAGCTATTAAGTTTTTGCGATTGTTAACATGGAAATGAAACTATATTTTTGGGTCTAGGTAATTCGCGTATATTTGTTTTTCAGTCACCCGTGGCCATGAGACATGTAAAGGGCACGAAACGTTGGTTTGTTTGAAAAAACAAATATACGCGATTTACATCCGAAAGAATAATTCCATTTCCTATGGGAACCTTCTCCTTTTTTGAAGTCGGTTTGTAATTTTATATCATTGAGATTTATTTGTGAGATAACTCCACTAGTTTTTGTTATGATTATTAATACAAAGATCGAATACAGAATTTTTTTTTATGAAGTGTAAGTGCGCATTTGACTTCCATCTCACCTGATGGAAAGTGACGATAAGGTCGATGACGCCCATGTTCAGGTAACAAGTATGCAGGCAGGGAATTCCTCTCCATAACCGTTTGCCATATAAATGTGGAAGCGTAACACTTCGTGCGAAGTCCTCCGATGATGGAAAGGGGAAGGCGGAATCAAATTATGTAAAAACCTTACGGTGATATTCAAGGTCTGCAGCTTCGCCTTCACCAATTCTGAGTCACGTATAAGCCTCTTGGCGTGGTTGTTGATTAAATCCAAGGTGGCCTGTTGGTATATAGCAGAGCCATAGCTAGATTTCTTCGCGGCGAAAGCCAGTAAAAAGATCTTTGAACAAAAACACATTTTGACAGCTCGGTAACTTGACCTGTGGCTCAGTTGGTAAGAGCAATGCTAAGGCGCAGCATGGTCTTGGGTTCAATTATCATCGGGTCGAAGAAATTTTTCTATGTGTTCGATCTTTGTATTAATAAGCATAGCAAAATTTTTACTGTGGTATAAACTGTAACTGGTGACATATATTAAGCTCTTAATTAAGAAAGTTTAAAAATCTATAACAACGTATTGCTTGCAGAATTATTTTTATGTCTGTGGATTTCCAGGTCTAATTGTTCTTATCCATATTTTATACAGAGCGGTGATCCAGTTTGGCATAGTCATAGGCTTGAGTTCTCTTAGGTCGAAGGCAATGTTCTTTGTATTTCGTCATTGTATTAATAAATCGATGACTTTCTAGAATGTGGCCTGTCTCCGAAGCATCTAATTCACCAGCAATACTGTTTAAAAAACGTGAGACGTTCCGGAACTTTTCCAGGTCCATTGATGATGTCAGCGACAATCAGCCGTGACCATGAACCTATAAAGGGCCCGAAAATATTTATATGACACAAAAAAACTAGTTTCGTCTATTATTATTTAGGATAATGTTTTGATAAGCAAAAGTAGTTTTCAACTTCGTAAATAACAAATTTTGAATTATCATAACAAATGTTGCTATAGAGATGTATATAATTAAATTAGCAATTGTCAAACGATTGTCAAGAACAGGCAGTTTATTTTTACATCTCGTAGTAACATTATGTGTATCACACATATTTAATTTAACTAAATGTACTGTGACGCCATTGTAAGGATGCTTATTATTTTAAACTTTAATTTCTGCGATTCTGAGGCCAATTTTGCAAATTTTCCACGCTGATTGCCATAATTTTCAATAACTGTCAAGAACATTTACAACTAGCCCTTATTGAACATAAAACTAACTTAATGATCGCTACAGGAATATTAAAATGAAATACATAAGTGCAGCTTCAGTAGTGAGTTATCTCTTTACTCTATTAACACTACGAGAGCCCACTAACAAGCTTCGTGAGATTGCTCCTAATGCCAATGATATTACTAATTTCTAGATACCTTGATTTGTATATGCATTCACTTGTCCTAGTGCCTTTTCTATGCAAAATTTCGTTAGATAGTGCTTGTATTACTATATGGTTAAATTAAATAATAGGTATAGCATGTTTATTTGTAATTTTTTTTTAATTTCAACGCAAGTCTGAAGAAAACTGAACAATTTGTTATTGATGAAAATTTGTGCTCAAAGTTACATAATTGTAAGTACTTTCCAATCAGTTAGAGTATTTGCGCACTATGTCCGAATTGCATCAGTTCCGAATCCCAGAAATGACGGTCCGAAATGTCACAGGTGTCCGAAGTGTCATTTTGTCTCTTGGAGTACAAGCGATATTCGTATTTCCTCGGATTTGAATCGGACTTAGTGCACAAGCGACATCCGAAGTGGGTTCAAGTTTTCTAGATTTGTATAATGTCTCGGGGTCTACTCTCGATCTCTGTCCGACATCCGTCCAAAACAATTACTGCCAAATAAGCAATACTCGACCAAATAAAAAGACGCGTGATGCGAATGAAGCTTCATACTTGATACTTGTCTTTTAATTTTGTCGAATATTACTTATTTGACAGTAATTGTTTCGGACGGATGTCGGACGGAGATCAAGAGTAGACCCCATGATTCGGAACGAATACGAATCGGATGTAGTGCTCATATGCTGGTTAGTCATCCCCTATATGAAGTTTGAGATTTCGAAGGTAGTACACGCATGTTATAACATTCAAACTGCCACGGTTTTAGAAGACAATGAACGCTGTGTGAATGCATAAATACCTCCTGATATATCTGGGTATAAACCAATATCCTCAACATCCGAGATCCCTGATAAGCACCTGTAACACGAAACACTGTGAAGAGTTGGCTTTCAGCAGGAGTAACCTCCGGATATTCACCAGTGCTTTCACGGAACTCTAGTCTCAATGAGCACATGTCCAACCTCAAGCTAAAAATGAGCAAAGATTGCTTATTCTACTACGCAGCGAATGAGATGCCTCGGCACTGTCGAAGGCAATGGTGTACACAAAACTCACAGAGTACACGAAACTCATTTCAACAGAAGACAATACAATTGAAGCTAAGAAATTTCTACAGGTCTTGGTTCCGAGTTGTAATTAGTGGTGATCACAGTAGATCAAATTCCTGATCGCAGTGATGAAGGTCTGTGCAAACATATTATACTCACACCTTTGGCTTCCCATTCTTGTAGACAGCAATTATCGATCGCCATTTTGCACAATCCTCACAAACCAGGCTTGCTTCGCGAAAAATGGCGACTGACCAGTTCTTTTCAGTATAGCATATGACTTTATGATGTAGTCATTACAGCAAACTAAGTCGCTTGCCGCGAGCTTCGAGTACTCCACCGAGTTGGCGGTTTGATTTCTTAACGAAACCCCTTGAATTCGAAACGAGCCATGATACCGGTCAGTCGGCGAATGTTACGCTAATATGAAATTTTCGGTCAGTCGTCACCTTACATTCATTAGTTCTTTCACACAAGCCCAACTCTTCTTACTACGAACTACAGCCAAACATTTAACGAATATGGTCATTTGGCTCCTTCGCCACTCTAAGTTCATTCATCAGCTCCACGTTCTCAAACCACGTCAGCGTGCTTTTTCTGTTTTTCGCATTACGTCTTCTTCTAAAGGGCATCACAGTATTATTCACTCTGTCGCATAACATTTATTTCTGAATAAACAACCCTAAAAATAATGACGTAAGTAACAAATTTCAACGCAGAATTTGGCATATGATACAACATACATCTACATATATTATTCAAGTCAAAGCCAGCAAGACACGATAAATGGCGAGAAACGACGAGATACGGGATGCGCGAGATACGTTTAACTCGGCGGGATTTATCTAAGTGCCTGCATAAATGCGCAATGCTTTGTTATGTACATTGCTATCTGTTTTCTTGTTACGATGTAGTTCGAATCAAGACCTGGTTTGATGCTGTCTTTAGTGTTGTTTTATTTGTCGACTTTTCAGCTTCACGCGTTCATATGCAATTGCTTTAACTTACGAATTTATTCCTGGGCAAATAGAATTAAGACCTTTTTAAATCGAGAGTGTAAATGTACTTTCTGGCCAAGCTTATTCTATCAGCTTATGACAATTGAGTAATTCCTTACATCGTGTTTAGAAAATCATCTTCTTTTTCTTAAAGTGCCTCTCCACTACTGGAGGTTGGCTGTCAATATGGCAAAGTTGTCCTTGTCCAAGGCCAAACGAAACAGTTGTTCTGTGCTCGTGACACCGATCCTCTCCCCTAAGTTGCGTCTTCCAGCGCATCTGTAGCGGATCGCTACAGATCTCTTTGTTTATATTTTATAATATAGTCTTTTTTAAGCTTACTTTCATATTTAAATTCTAAATTTAAATGTGTTTGTCTTGACTTTAACTAGTGTTTGTTATTTTGCTTTAATAGCGACAACGTGTTTTCTAGTAAATTATTTATAAACTGTAAGTACTTTCTCTTAGCCTTGCTCACTCATTGTTAGCACACACGCTTCAACCCATTGATATAGACCGCTACAGCGTCTCTTGCCTGCAACCTTTCCCATCATTATAAGTTGAAGCAGTCGGTATCCGTCGTCTCGCAGCACGTGACCGAGATTATGTGATTTTGCGCTTCTTGATGGACCACATCAGCTGGCCTGAGGTGTTAATACGCAGGAGTACTACAAAATCATAGAATTCACTATTCGATAAGATCGAAATAATCATCGGTAGACGATATACCAAACTTGTTTTCGAAGTATAGTGGCAGAGGAGATATGTAGAGCAAACGTGGAATATTGAAAGAGGAAGTCCACGATAGACGTTCTCAGATCAAACCGAAAATGTTCTGGAAAAGGTTGGGGTGCATAGTAAGAAGAATAGGTGGGTTGTATTAAAAGTTCGATGAATGTTAGAGAAGGAACAGAGATTTGTCAGGATCATACTTAGTGGCTTTGCCTAAAAGGGAATTCAAAGGCATGATTAACGGTCATTATCATCATCAACCTATTTATACGTCACGAGTCACTACTTCGGCGATGGTTTTAGGTCATAGTCCGCAATGCCGTCCCAATGCGGGTTGCGGACTTCACACGTCTTCCGAGGATTGTGAACCTTCTTCGATGTGCAGGCTTCATGTGTTTTCCTTCACCGAGAAGCTTACGGTAAATTTTAAATTATATTCCGCACATGAATTCCGAAAACTCAGACGTGCGTATCCGGATTCGAACCCACGGTCTCTGCTTGACAGGCTGTATGTCAAACTATTAGGCTATCTATCACAGCTGTTTTAATAATAAAATATAAAAATTAAATGACTTCGTACATATTATGTATTTATTAACGAACTGCTTTTTCTTTTCAACCAACTTCAAATTGGCTCAGTTTCTCAATTTGGTTGTTTTTTGTATTTATCTTACGTGATTACTCTTGGATGTATTCCTTTGTGAACCGATTTTGATGATTTTATTATTGGAAAGAGAGTACTTCCACATTGGTTTCATTTAAATTTAAAGATAATATTCCATTAAAGATGAAATCTAAAGATGAATCCAGTTTTGTGCACTTTCCTATAACCGATTACAATAAAACTTAGCAAATTAATGTAATCCCAACAGAAAAGCCAATAAATTTTTGAGGTCTGATTTTTAACGAAAAGTTATTTCGTCGGGGATAGTGCAAATCCGCGCATGTAGCATTGGTCAAAGGCGCGTATCTGCACAAAACCACATTTTACAAGAAAGGGATTTAACGTTATTACTTTGTTAATGGCTACGACTTTCACTTTTGCACACTAAGATGTAATTTATGTTGTCTACGGACCGATAACAATAGATTCCCGTATATCACGCTAATTTGGTTGCCACGACATATATACGCAGATTTGATTTGTCCACTAAATTACGGAAATGAAAACTCATAATACAATGCTAATTACGCGTAATTGCACTATAACCGACGCTCTGTGTAGGTATTGTTGAAAAAAAAATCTCTGCCCTATCTGTGTATACAATTGACTTCGTGATGTATGATATTTTTGTAATCTCTTACCATAAATACAACCGTCGATGAAGTCAATTGGTTCGAAAATCAATATTCATTGCATCCGCAGTGTTGCATGCCGATTCGATAGTGCTCTTATTGATTTACTGCTACGACTGTATTATTTCGGGTAATGTAGATATATTGTTTTGCGATAACATAAAAGTAGTAGTTACTGTGGGGTTAATCTGCACCTGCATGTGATGTTAAAGCTAAAAACAACGATATAAAATTTGTGTTTGACTGTAGCATCACAGTACATTTACTCAAATTTTTTATATGCCCGTAAAAATATACATAATTTTCGTAAAAAAGAAGATATCCATAATATTACTCTTAAAGCTAAGTCCAAACTCATGGTACCACGATTTCGTTTAACCAAGATAAACAACTCTTTTATGGAGAACTGTATACGTTTTTACAATAAGATTCCGGAGCATATATTATCATTTCCTAAGTTTAAAAACTACATTAAAAATATTTTGATCGAAAAATCATATTACAAAATTGAAGACTACGTGTTAGATAAAGATGTATGGAAAGACGACATGGCTCCAGAATCCATACAAATTTGATTCATAGTGTATTCCATAGCATTTAAGTTTATTTGAAAAGAGCAATCCCTAGAGTTTCTTGCTCGTTCTTCTCAGGAAGGTCAGCGTAGTGAACGAGCAGTAGCTTAAATGTGACGTTTTCTAGCGTAAATTTATTTTACCTATGAAATAAATAATCTTTGACTTTGCCTTAGCTTGGAAGAGCCAAGACAGCCCAAAATTTTTGTATGATAACTAGTGACGGCAGGAACATGTCACATGACTGGTGATAAGCGACACGCCTACCCATAACAGTTGCAGTGTCATCCTGATCTTTAAATCGCATAAAATTGAGCAGCGCTGCTGTTGGCTGCACCCATCACTCTGAGTCATACAATTCACCAGTCCCACGACCGTGTACTTTCACCAGCATCCTTCGTTTCCACTCGGTGTAATAAGGCTATATCTGCCGTCCACTAACTATATCACGGCTAAGTGATAAAATTATTTTTTTGAGATACCATAAAAAACCGTAACCTACTTTTAAAATATTGAAATTGTTTAATGATATATCAGCTACGCATCGTTAGGATAAGTTCCCATAAGTCGAATACGTTAACTAATTTTAACAGTTTTTTAAAGAGAATTTTCTGCTCTATTTTTTGCTATATAAAACGGTTCTTTGACCATTTGTCACTTATGCAAGTCACAAATTTTCAGGAGATAGGTTTCTGCGATTGAAATTAGTCAACTTTTCTATGGTCAAATTGGAGACATAACATTTCACGTTTATCACGTTTCCAATTGACGGGACGAACATGTTGTGCGCCTGGTATTAAGCGACACGCCTCAAAAACAGGCGCTTTGCAAATTCGATCTTTTAACACCTCAAATGCCTCCTGCGCTTCATTCGTCCAAACAAGGACTTTGTCCTTTTTCGTCAAATTCGTGATGGATAGTGCCAATCTAGCAAAATTTTCGATAATAAGAGAACGATCCTAAAGCCCTCTTTTCCTTCAAACTACGAGGGGGATTTATCTCTTTCATCGCCGCAACTTTCTTACTATCCGGTCCAATTCCGGTCCGATTGTATACCATTTTGAAGC
>NW_020653854.1:2788244-2874596 GCF_003589595.1 Hyposmocoma kahamanoa | reverse complement strand
ATGGAAACTTCTTCTAGAACTGCCAAGATGTTCTTCTTTTTTCTTTTGCATTAAATTGCAAAGATCTGAGGGGCACTGCCACTGCGTCCTTCACCCTGAGACATAAGTTGACAAGTGCCATGAGCATGTAATTTCACCAGCACCCTTACCCTTCAGTACCGGAATACAGTAATGCTGACATTACTGCTTGGCGGCAGAAATAGGTAAGGTGTCAGTATTACCCTGAGTGCACTCTTTCACAAGGAGCTCTATTGATACTGAAATTGTATACACTATAGACGAACTATGCCCATATTTTCTTCTATGTTCTCTCTCTAAGTCTGTTTCGTTATTTTACTAACATTGTCTTAATGATCAAACTCAGTTTTTTCTTTTTTTATCTAGTCACTATATTGTCACTCCTACAACAACGTTCTCCTGTTGCACTGTTTGTCGTTATGTCTCTAAAACTCACACCAGACTTACCGCGCGATGCTTTCGTTTGTACAGTGTTCCACTCTATTTTCATATCCAACATTCATAAATATTCATTTTTCAAATATTTGGTTGCATTATGCATAGTCTTTAGTGCTGCATTATCGTTACACGGGATAACGCTTTAGGTCACTACCCATCATAAGATTCTTATTCTTACTAATATTATACTTGTATACCACAGAGATGTTCGTCATGTGACCATCACAATTATTATTTATTACATTTATACATACAGTAAATTTCATACCATAGTCATCAATATCAAAAACAAAACTCAAAGCTCAGGCATTCATAGATTGTGGAATTCTTGCTTGATAATCTGTTCCTAGGCAATTCGAATTAAGGAATTTTTAAGTCGAGAGCGTAAAGGTTTTAACGGTTTTAAAAGAAACAGGGATCCTATTGTTTGTTGTTGTTTCTTGTAAGTTGAATTATTTTTATGACGCTTTTGCCTTGTGATTACATGTATCTTTGTTATAGAAAGGATACGAAATGTCAATAAGAAACGTCACAAAGCCACCCTTTTCCTAGATGAACTAGATCCAGTATCATAACATCGCGTGACTACTAGTACTCAGAGGGTTATTTGACAGAAACAAATTATGGTTGACTGGAGCAAACGACAACACGCGTGGTCAGTTCGCGTGACAGTCGAAGTAGTTAGTTACTTGATTAGACGAAACTTGTAAACGAGACATGAATTGTCTATTGAATTTGTAGCTTTAAATATTGCAGGTAATGGAGTTTATTTTCATGGACTGTACATAATATATTTCCACGATTTTGATAACATAATACCGCGCGAGAATAGCATATTAAATCATTTTAAAAACATGCCTGTGAAATACGAATTTCAATTTGTTACATTCTGTTTAACTAGTGACGTATAAGCCTATAGTATATGCTTCAATAAATAATAAATTATTACTACAAAAATAGTTTTTATAGAGTTCAAATATAGCTTGAAATTGTTTAAAGTTTGTGAAAATTTTTATTTCTTGCATATCATGATGTTCTGTAAAAATACTCTACTAGTTGTTTTCATTATCGTACAAAGATCTGCCAACAACAAAGAAAAATTCCTACTATCTGACTGGACTCTAGTGGAGCAGAGTAACAGCAGTACAGCTCCTTGTGAACTTGTCAACTTATGTCTCAGGGTGACGGGCGCAGTGGCAGTGTCAGATCTTTGCGATTTAAGATCTGAGTGGCACTGCAACTGTTACGGACAGGTGTGTCGCTTACCATCAGGCACACGACTTGTTCGTCCCATCACTTGGTATTATTAAAAAATGCCAGGATTACCGCTTTTAACCTACTAAGTTACTGTGTGAGTTACCAGATCTCCCTACGCGCTTGTTACAGAACTTTATATCCGTCAAGTGCGTGCGCCGTCAGCGCACCTGTGAGCAACTTATTTGTGAAAATATTATCACCATTACAAATCCAATATATGTCATGTTAGGCATGAGTCGTCTCTAAGTCAAAGTCAAAGTAATTATTGCTTTTATGAGTTACATACTGCTCTTAAAATTAAAATAGTATCAACATGACCCTGTTAGAGCGCTGCAATTAAAAAATATACATTAATTAAAATTTATAAAATAAAAGAACGTAATAATAAAGTAATTTTAAAGCTAATAGATTAAAATAATAGTAAAGGTAATAATAACGTAACATGATACTTTTTATGCAGAATGGTACAAAAAGGAGACGGTTGGTAGTCATTCTTCAAAGAACTGCTTCAGGCTGTAGTAACATTTTTGTATCAAATGAACCTTTAGTTGTTTGGTGAATAAATTATATGGGGTCTGGGATGATATTTTCTTAGGCATTCTGTGGTAAATTTTAACAGCCATTACATAAGGTCCCAGACGGTATATTTGTAATTTCGACCTAGGTAGTGGTAATCTATTTTTATTTCTCAGGTTCAAAATATTGTTGATATTTTTTGACAAATTGACATATTTTTAAAATAATATGTAAAGATGGTAAGTAAGAAGTTTTAAATTTATGAACTGCGGTTTACCACTTTCTATTGGGTCGATATTTACTAGTATTCCAATACATTTCTTCTGCAAAGTAAATAACTTTAAAGCATCAGTGCTATTCCTCCACAAGGTGATACAATAACTCAATCAAGCATGCGCATAAGCATAGTAAGGTTTTTGTTTGACGATAAATGGTAATCTACAGAGTTTGCTTGATATATTTTTGATGTGTTGTTTGCAATTTATATTTGTGTCAATGGTTATTCCGAGCAAATTAAACATGTTCACTGTATCAACCGGAGTATATTAATTTTAAGATTTATATGTAATGGAGTCTCCTGATGTGGTCTAAATTGTATTATTTTAGTTTTTTGTAATTTATACGATGTTTTGTATGATACCCTGTCAAAAACCTTACTCATGTTCAGGATAACAGCGACTGTTTACTATTAAGGAAGTCTAATTTTTTTTTTAATATTTACAAACAGCTAATGCCGTTGATCTATTTTGTCTAAATCCATGTTGGCTCTCATTTAATTATGTTATATTTTTCACAGAAGAAATAGTCTTTGTGACATTGCTGATTCAAACATTTTTGCAATGATTAGATGAAGTGCTATAGGTCGATAATAAGTCCGTGAGACGCCATATTTGTATATCGGCTGGATAATAGATATTTTTAGTCAGTCGAGAGCAGTGCCCCCGGAAAAGGATTGAGTAATTAAAAATACAAGTGAAAGAAGTAGTTCATTCATACATTTTTTTATTAATGTTGGTGGTAAATCGTCCAAACCAAAGCTTTCTTTTTGTTTAGGCCATAGTCTTCTCGTTGGCAGTTGGTATGCGAGTTGGGGACTTCAAAACGTTTTCCAAGCAACCTTCAACATACATAATACATCACATTTTTTCAGTTATTAAAGTGACAAATAAGAAGTTCAATTTGTTGCTGTTTGGATCATCTACTAAGATTGAAAAGCCTTTTTTAACAGCTTCACCCATTCATTGACATTTACTCTCGCAAGCGAGAGATGGCGGTGCATGAGTATAGTTTTTTTATTATTATTCCAGAACGTACTAAATTCGGCAAAATGTAAATTATCATTATTGTCTATGTCGAAAGATTCAATCAAGGTACGTTTGTGTTGAATTCTTGTTCCATTATCCTTGACAAATCTCCCATAGTTAGTGCCACTCCACCACATGCGACACGACACCGCTCGCGACTTTACCGATGTTTGCCCATATCGCTGCAAGATATTCCATGTTTTTGTAATCATTTTTTGGCCTTCATTCGGTTGTCACTTCACTCTATCTATCTGGTTATAACAATCACGTTATCAGTTCTGCCCATATTCATTTTAATTCTGTTGTTTGATCGCCTATGTCTTAGATCTTAGTTCATTCTCGGTTGTGACTTTGATGTTGTCGCTATATCAAAGGAAAATTTATTATCACAATTACGTTTGGGCAAAAAACAAAAGCAATTTCGGCACAATTCTTAATTATCACCGCAATCACCACCATAATTAGCATTCCTCCAAATTTTGTATGGAAATATGCATAAACAGCATGAAATTATTCGCTCATTTCATATCTCGCGAATTCGTCATCGAACCCTTTACGAATTAACGCGTTCATTAAAACAGAACTCATTTGGCTGACCTTCATTGGTCGAGCATTGTTAATGTCGATGGCCATTAATTTCTCATTTATCAGGAATCCGGCAAGTCTGAACTGGAAAGTCCATTTTTGCGTCCGCATTATGTAATTGAACCTCAAAATCATCAAAATATTTGAAATGGATTTTACAATTAATTTATTGGGAACTTTGAATTTAGGGTAATTGTTTTTGTTCCGGTATTTGCATATTTGTTATTTGATGTAGGTAGTTCGTCGTATCAAGCTGATAGAAATATGAAATAATTCGGTGGAATATAAATGCGATTGTAAACGAACAAAATGCGCGGATTGCAGATGTGTTAACAAATGTAATAAATCTGACCAAATGTATCTATATCAGTATCTTGAGAGTAAAGCACCCGTCGACCTAAATTGTTTTCAAATAAATTAACAAGTCCTCATTTTCATAATAAATTAACAAGACATCAATCTAACCTGATTGTAAGAGGATGAGGTCGACGATGGAGCATACAAATCTAAATTATGCCTCTTCACAGTCGCCTAGAAAAGGCCCAAGTTACAACGTTGGTTGGTTGACAAGTCTCATGTGTAGGAAATGAAACTATTTTTCCGGATTTAAATCGCGTTGTTTTTTCAAACAAACCAAGGTTTTGAGCCTTTTGAACCTAAGAACTCGATAAGTCTCATGTGTCTACAATTTCACCAACATCTTTGTGCGCACATTACTTGCTTGGTGACAGAAATAGGTATGGTAGTAGTATTAACCTGGACTAATTGGGAGTAAAACTGTCTGACCGCGGAAAAGTATATACACAAATCGTTAATGTTGGTCAAAAAGCCGCCAGCCTAAAATGCAACTGGTCCGGACACGTTTACTGTGAGTCACCCAGCGTAAGCTGGAGACGTGTAATGGCGTGTCAAGCCAGTTGCTCATATGAGATCTAGTACGTAGCTTGTACTGTGGGTGTAAGAATGAAAGGGAGACCTTAGTCCAGCAGTGGGACAGTAACTGCTAAAAATAAAATGTATCTATACTACAATTCATTGTAGTTTGCTTTAAAACATTTTACGCCATGATTGGTATTTTTTTTTTTGTGATATTATAGTTATTTTCTGTCATTCTCACACCTGGGTTCATTGCCTAATTTCCGTGACAATTTTTATTATTTTTATTGTTGGAGGATCTTGGTGGCCCAACGGCTTTACAGCTACCAGCAGCTGACTAGCGATGTCGCTTTAAAAAAACCGTGATTTTTAAGTTTTATCGAATGTCACGATATTTAACCACCGTGATTTTCAGTTATTTTTGTGAAATTCCTTGTATTGTATTGTCTTGTTGTAATTATTAATACAAAGATCGAACACTTAGAAAATATTCCGTCGGTCCGGTTGGATGCCAACCAATGTCTCCGAGCAAACCGTGCCAGACGATAAGCTAAGTTAGCCACAGAGCGAACTAGCGGACCTTACGAATCTTTTTATGTGCTTGTTGCAAATCCTTGTTTTTGGTTTTTAACGACTTTTGCCGTAGCGCCATCTTTCCGAAAAGAGATATTTTGTTATTATACTTTAACCTTTTTTTAGTGACCCTCTAACGATGTCCATGCGTGTATTTTCATTTCATTACAACTTATTTCTGCTAAGAAATGAGTTATGAATTGTGTTTACCAAAATCAAATGCCATTCCTAACAGGGATTTTGTTTGTTTCAGTTGTCTAAGCCCACGCTCGGCGTACTTCTACGAATTCCCCCCAAGCGGTGAGTACACATATAAATTTATCATTAATGAGAAAACATTGAGAAAGCCGACAATTATAACTTTTATTTGAAAAAAACAACAAACAACAAAGACAATTGAGATATATGGAAGTCCCTCTATGGGAGTTCCTCTCATCTGTCTGCCATTTCCATCATCAGATCAGCTCTAGATCATCATGACGTTTCATTTTTATTTGAATTACATCTATGTGTCGAGTTTTATTTAAATGGGTTAACGGAAAGTAATTGACCACCTTTATATTAACTTCATATAGGAGCACTATCTAATAAAAAGAATCATGGAAGTCGGTTCACAGATGTCAAAGTAATCGCAAAATATACTCATAATAAAAAAAGTCTTGAGAATCTCTTTTTTGAAAGTCCGTTGATAAAGGGCAGTAATAAAGGACAACAATTTAATAAATTAAGATTCTAAGATTTTTCCGTAGGTACATTACACACTGGAAATAAAAACTTCGTTGTTTGTACAAATTTATTCACAATTTTTCATTGTTACAAAAGTTTCGTTTTTAAAGGGAAAAATAGAGTGGTTTACATTAATATTAGACATAACTAGTTGATGACTACCGCATTAGTTAGTCATGCCCAAGGAACCTGTAATGGGCCCGAAACGTTGGTTTGTTTGAAAAAACAAATACTCGAGATTTAGATCCGAAAGTTATTTTTTTGTGATATCAATATGACGAACAAATCATGCACAACAGTTGCTGTGTCACTTATAGCTTTAAATCGCAAAGATCCTATGGGCATAAGTTGACAAGTCCCATGCCGAACGGTTACCATGCTGGTCTGCCACGCAGAGGTTCGATTCCCGGGCCTAGAGAAATATTTATATGGCCTATGTTTATTTCTCTCGTGACTTTGGGTGTAATATGTGGTTGTCTATGTGTATGCGGGACTATGTTGAGTGTGTGTGCATTATTATTTCTGCTGCCAAGCTGTAACGTGAGCATTACTGCGTTCGGTTTCGAAGGGATAAGTAAAAGCAGTAATTTCCTGGACATACTCTTTCATAAGGACCTTTACTGCTGCTAAATTAATATTTCTATGAGTGATTAATAATTCAGCTAAATAGTGAGTTATTGAAATGAGGTAATAATTTTTGTAAATAAGCATTAAGCTGTTTTTGCGGTTATTCACGACTAACAAGACGGCAATAACATTATGCTAATAGGTATTCAAAGCATAAATACATGTCGTTATCGTGACTTACTGAGTGGTTATTCGACTGATTCCAGGCATTTCGTCTTTTTTATGGTATTCAAATCGGCAACTGCTTGTTTGACCTCAGGTATGAAGTTAACTGCCGCCTATTATTATAGGCATTTATAAAATGCATTAATAAAATAACTATAGAAAACCATTTAACAGAAATTAATTTAAATACTGTGTTAACTCGGTGATAGTAGAACTCAATTATTTGGTCGACGGTATAAAACCCTGTGGTTTAAAATATTTCAGATAGTGGAAATGTTTCAAAATATTTTTCAGAAACAAAGGCGAAGTATTCAGATCAAAATTTAAATTCAGGCAGACAGAAAAAGTAGTGCGCCGTGTCTGTCTATAAAAGAGCAAAGATCGGAGGGGCACTGCCACTGCGCCCATCACCCTGAGACATAAGTTGACAAATCCCATATGCCTCTAATTTCACCACCACCCCTACCTTCTAAAACCGAAACGAAGTAATGCTCACATTACAGCTTGATGGCAGAATTAGGTGAAGTGGCAATATTCCACAAGGAGCTCGACAAATTCCATATTTTAAAAAGTCTTACTCGTTTATTTCAAACTTTTAAAAAAAATTTTGAATTTTCATTGCCAAAGCATCCTTGAAGTAAACATTGATACAATACAAACAACACACGTACACAAAATATACATACGGAAATAACAAAAGACCACAATAGATTTACACAGACATAAAACAATAAACACATTGAATAAAGTATAACACACACGTCAAATAGAAATTTTATGAAAAGCTTTGTACAGTGAATCTTGGATATATAGTTACGATTGAAAGTTTGCGTGCACTGCACGTAATAGAAATACACTGTTGATTGAATATTGATTATTATCAGATATAATCGAGAATCTAGAATCTTACAAGGTATTTTTTTTATTAATAATGAAATAATGTATCAAAATGATAAAATTATTTATTGGTTCACTTATTGTTATATACTATAAATTAAATGTGGCGAAGATCTTATCTAATTGCATAACTAATTAAGAGAGAACAGCCTGTAAAAACAATGTAAATATGATCTTAAAACAATACCTTCATTGAAAAAACTAATATAAATGCAAGAACTATAAATACAAGTGAACAAGTATCTTGGATGGTATCTAACTAAATGCCAAAAAATAAGCTTAATAGGATTATATACTATTACGAAGTATGTGTCGCCTTGAAAAGGCTCAAGTTATAAGTTATTCAGGGAATAAGTTAACAGGCAGATAATTCTACTCCTTTGCCGTCCGCCATTTAAATGTAGAAGCGTAAAGTTTCGTGTGAATCTTTAGACAGAACATAGAGGTAGAACCCAAGCCTACATCTAGTCCTCCGGTGATGGAAAGGGGAAGGCGGAATTAAATCGTGTAATTCCATCGCACACTCTCCGTGATATATTCTGTAGAATACCGATAAGCAGGCAACTTTACGGCAGTGTTCAAGGCTCTGCAGCTTTGCCTCTACTAATTCCGAGTCACCTATAAGCCTCTTGGTACTCTTATCGATTGAATCCAAGGTGGCCATACATATTTGATACATTGCATACCTACATATTTGATACACTAGGTTAGCTTCACAAATTAGTTTGGTAATCGTCAGCATCCTGGCCCTCAACGACCAGACAATTTAGTAACATGAGACCACGTTTCGTAGGCGTTCAAACAGCTGATGTCGGCGTCGACCCGTGCGGACATATGTTTGATACAAACAGATCGACGTTGCTCAGTGTCCCGGTGTTGTCCACTTTACCTCGCTGGAGAAATACGTAATGGAGTACGGTTCGAACGTTACATCTTACCTCCAAAGTGTCAAGACTGGCCATTCAAGGATATAGCAGCATATAGTAACCATACATTCTATTGTATCAAACGCATTTTCGTTGAGTTCTATCAATCAGGAGACAGTTTTTATCCTCATAAAGACCCCAAGAATGGTGGCACTAAAGGTGTAATAGCAAGCCTAGTGGACAGTGTTCCGCAGTGGATTACGCTGCTTTAGCACTCATAGTACAGGAAATTCCCTAGTATGGACCAGGCAATTGGCGTGGTTATCTAGCATATTATTATTCTAACATTCAAAAAACAAGACTCTCCTGGAGTTTTACATAAAAGCTAGGAGTATAGGGAAACTTAAACACCTACGTGTTCGAGTGAACTTGTTTATATATGATGAACAGTATAGGTTTTTGAAGTAACGCAGATGTCCAAATTGTTTGAAAAATAGATTTAATCAATAATATCAAGAGACGGGACGAACAAGCACCTGGTGATAAGCGACACGCCTAGTTGTAACAATTGCAGTGCCAAACTCAGAGCTTTAAATCACAAAGATCTAGAGGACATCGCTGGTACACCCGTCGCCCTGATATATAAAGTTCACAAGTCAAACAGCCTTCAAAACCGTAACGCAGTACCTAATGTGAGCGACATTAAGCTTGGCAGCAGAAATAGGTATAGTGGCAGCACTTCCCTGGACAAACTCTTTCACAAGGAGCACTGCTAATACTAAACTGAGTTATTTAATGAACTGACACAATTATCAGACTTAACTAATGCAAACGTTACTGCACTCAAAACTCATCGAAGATATGCAAAATAACGTATTTGGCCAGCATGATAGGCTTTCGCTTTACGAGGGCTGGCATTTACAAATATGAGTGTTTAAATTCAAACTTAATCTCAAGAACAACCGCTAAGGCAAAGTTTAGGTCAAAGTCCGCTACCCTGGCACAATATAAGCTGGGAGCTTTGCACGTTTTCCAAATTTTGCTAACCTTCGACGTGCTGAGCTTTTATCATAATGTTTCCCTTCATTGTTAGCGATGAAGGTACAAATATTACAGGGGTTCGTTGTGGTAACCGTTCTCCAGCTGAACTTAAAATAAACTCAGCAAATTTTTCATTATTCATAAAACGTGTTTTGTTCCCAGATAACTGTCTCGGCACAGCGAAGAAGAAGGTGACGACGTTTTCAAGACTGCTACGAGGATTGAAGTCCCATAGGAAAGAGAAACACGGCTCCTGTTCGCCGAAGCATGCCAACAGTCCTCGGCAAATTCTGCCTCCACAGAGGGTAAAACTTTCTTTTTAAGTTCAATACTGTTAACAAACATCTTATGACTAGAAACGTGTAGGTTCGTCTTGTACGGACTAAGAAAGGAGAGGTAGAGCAAGATGAGAGACAATTTGTACAGACCACATATTCAAAAGGAACATACATCAGTGAAATGTGCAATTGAATGCTATATTATTTCTATTTAGTGCTTATAATTTTTGTTGGACCTTCTTTTACGGTTCCACATTGCTCTTTTATCTGATCCTAATTTTCCTACATACATGCGTATCATCACGAGACTATGGATCTTCACCTGCTACACTCGCGATAAACTTCCTTCGCCTCCTCCACTCCCATCAGTCTTTTCATACATGCCCGTTTATTCTCGATACTTTTAACCCGACCTTTTTTAAGGACATCCCTAATCTGATTGAGATATGTACGCTGAGGTCTACCTCTCCCCAGGGCTCCATTCATATTCGCTCTATAAATTTGTGCCATCAATCTACCAACTACCTATTTTTCCTACAGTTACTTGACAGCTATAGTTATATATAGTTAAGCAATCATCATTTAACTCCCGAATCTCCACTATAGTTTGAACCATTTTATTTATTTTTCTTGGCATATGTAGAGTTGTAGCGATACATGCGTGCCGGCGACGTCTATTTTTTTCTATACATTCCCTTTTGCCCTCATCCGCCATTATACAAATCCGGCGCGACGCCGGTCTTTCCTTGACATGCACTTCGAGCAATTAGTACGACGCGTTGTGCAATTCAACATGTGAATGTGTTGGGATTTTGTATGTTTCATATTTCTTTTTATCCTTATGTGCGCATTATTCATCGTATTTGAATTTTCAAAGGCCTTGGACTTTGAGGCTATTATAATTCAGAGTTTCCATCAATCTACATCATCAAGACTGGCACTAACTTTTCTAATAATACCCGCTGCTTCGGAAAAGAAAGAGTGTAAACTTCAAATTACAAAGTTTATACTAAAAAGATAGAAAAGCTAAAATTTTTCTTTCTTATCTCTTTTATTATTATAATAATTATATTTTTATTATTATATAATTATGTTAACATAAAAGACCCATTTTTAGCAAATAACAAAACTTTGGTAGATGGAACGAAAATTTAACCCGGCTATATCAGTAACTGATTTTTGATAAAATTGGCCTTTATGGCCCTACTTTACGACCTATTTTGTTTCGCAGCCTCATATTCTATTCCATATGACCATGTTCCCCTTAGCAGTTTACTCGTATTGTGATTTTCCCGACCCACATAAACTGCTTTTATTTCTCGCCTTTGTTCAGACTTGTTATCTCTGTTATGGAATATCTTAATCAACGCGAATTTCCGGAAAAAATCCGCTTACTTGGCAAAATACAGTACTCTCCTGTTTGCCTTAATCGAGTGTCGGAGAAAGTAGATGCGCAACTCATCTCCGTCGAATTAAGTGCAACATTTTTCCACGTCCACCTATATTTATTAATCTTCGGGGGTCGGGGGTACGTCACCGCATGCCTTTTGAGAAATGACGGCTGCCAAAGTTAAGTCGGTTGAGCCAAGGCGACGGCGCTTGAGTTATGACCGTTTGTTGAGCCAGGGGATAAAGGCCATTAGGGCGTGGGTATAATCCTTATCGGGCAACTTGCACTTAGGATTAGTCCTGTCAGAAGTTGCTTTTTTCGACTATTGGCGGAGTTGTGTCCAGCTGTGATTACGGGATCAACGGTGGTGGATTTTATTTTTATGGATAAGGCTAAAGCGTTTTCACTGTTTTGTCGATTCAGTAGCTTATGACGGTTTGTGATGAATTTAAGTGATCGCGTGTTTCCTAATCGTCCATGCTAATAATAATTGGACTATTATTAGCTTGGAAATTAAACCTTTGAAAGCAACAAAACGCAAATATTCTTTATGACAAAATGTGCTAATGTTGCTTACAGTTTTGTTTTCAAAGTTGACGTCGAGAGATAAATATTTGACTGCGGAATATTGGCACCTTGCCTTCATACATCGGCTTGTGGGGGGCATTATGGCTGAGCCAGTATTCGAGGATTATGGTCCTGTAGACTGTGGATATCGGCAATAAAACGTTATAGTTGCAGTACGGTAGCGTCGGAGCGTTATGTGCGCTGTAAATTCTTGACATATTGTATCGATAAGATTATTGCATGTTGCAATGTGGCGCATTTCGTAGTAACATTTTGTCTTCGATTTTATGTCTGTAAGACATTGTGTTTGCATCCCTTCATTTATTAAACCTATCCCTTTTGCTGGATAGTCAGTAGGTTCAAATTATCTGTCATAATTATTTCTTGTGTAATTATCCTTTTTTTTGTAATACCTATCTATACAATCGTGATGAAATAATAAAAATTAATTTGTAAACGTATATTGCATATTAGTAGTGCATATAATATATACGTTACGTAATACAACATAGACTATTTCGTACAAACATTTGCGATAAAGATTTCTGGGAAAATTTATTACGTAGTAGCATAATTAATATAAACGTAAATGCTACAATTACGTCGAATATTATAATGTATCCTTTTACGTTATAATAGTAGTCAATTATGAGTATATTGGTTAAGTAATTGTATGTACTCGAATTGTGCTTTATCTCAAGTGACGTAGATGTAACTCTCTGATAACAATATAATTGTATCGATACTTCGGGGAAGAAAGGTCGTAAAAGTCAAACTATAATGTTTACAGTACAACTATTTTCTCCATATCTCTCGGCAATCTTCATGTTTCGGCTGTCGTAGGATCTCTATCAGTTGCCCTTTGCACTTGGTGTAGACTAGGACGTATAATAGAGTACCCACTACTGCTTATTTTGTTCATATTTTTATTTTTCTTTATTATATTTGCTTGGTATATCGTTATGAATTACTAATGCTTGAAGCTTCTGATAAATCGAAACCATCAAGGCAGGAAAATGCAATACTTGTACAATGAGGAGTGAACAATACTCTACTACGACTCATTCAACAAGAAAAAATCCTGGCTTTAAAATTTTGCAGAGTTGTTCAACACGAGTACCACGGTACCTCGGAACAGCCAAACCATAATGATAGATATATTCGGCCTCTGGTAGGAGATGGCACCCCAAGAAGAAGATATTGTTATGGAATTATTATCATTATAAATAGGAAAATCGTTTTACAGCTGCTTACGAGTGCTTTACATGGAAATCAAAAACAACAATAAAGTAGTGAAATCTGAATTCAATTCGTAGTTCTCAATTCAAATTATTGTAGATGATAAATCTTATAATTACTAGACATTAAACTTATATTCGGGTGCATGCGGTAGTCTGAAGATTGCCTAGAGACATGAAAATATTCGAGTAATTGTACGGTACAAGCTGAATGAGAAACGATAATTTGCAAAATTTCATTTTGATTCTTTTTTATTTGAACTAATTGAATTTTTCATGATCTTAAATCATAAATCATGTATATTTGTTTTTTAAACAATACAACTTTTTGGATTCTTTACTAGGTCCCATGACTGATAGTCATAGATCCGGAAAAAACCGTTTTATTTCAAATGTGTAGCAATCATTAAAACCTAAAGACTGGATTTTAATTATTACATTTACGTAAGAAGAGTAACAAATCTTTGAGTAGACTGATCAAATGAGCATGAAAATTTAACAATTTTTACAAAAATTGTCTTTCATACTTTCTTCGAAATACCGACTGACACATCTATATAAAAATTTACATTAACGCTCGATTCAATAAATGTGCACAAAAAGCCGTAATGGTGTAGATAGCTTTAACGGAACCGCGTTGTTTTCCTCGAAAATAATGCATTCAATGTAAAGTTTCCCAACTACAAAACTTATTTCTCCAAGCACATTTATCACGTTTACCCTGGTAATATTTTCATAGCATTGTTTTTGACACACATTACTTTTCTTTGTACCTACGTTTCGTTGTATGAAATTTTGCTGGAGTAATTCTGTTTTGGTACTGGATGAAAATTAGTTTTGTACTAATTTATTGTTTATTTGGATACTACTGCAGTATTATTTTGTTCAGATATAGTCTTTGTATAGTCACTTATTGTAAGCACATTGACTTCATTAGTCCATACTTGCCCAATGATGTATTGTATAATCATCCAAAATTTGTGTACCTTTATAGTTTGCATCTTATCTTCGTTATAAGATATAACTAGATAAACATTTCAAAACTATATCCTAATGACTGTGGATTTGCGAAGTAAGGCTTCTACTTCGTCGGTCAGCATCAATCTCTTCGTACACGCTCGTTTGTACTACGTACCTTTAAGATGACTTCTTTAAAGGCACAACATTTCTGTACTTTCAATATATAAAGCAACTAAATTACTACTTTCGGTTCCCATAACACGGTGTTTCATATCTTTATTAAGGGCAACCACGAAAGGCTTGTGAGCATGTATATGAACTACTTTTATGAGAACTAATTTGTAGTGCCATAATGAATGTTCATACCTGCTCCACCCAAATGTAAGGGCCAGCACCTTTTTGAAAGTTTCCCCTAGTAAAAATATTTCGTTGTTTTTTTAGTTTCTTTAATTATTTCTTAATAGTAATACTACTTACTAAATAGTCCCTTTGTGTAGGAACATGTGTCGTAAACAGACTGATTGGCGTTTATTTGACAATAGAATTTCGTAGTATTCATGAATTAGACACATGAAATAACGATTAGATGTCTCTGTTTGATAATGGATAGGTACGTAATAGGTTTCGTCTTTGTGATACACAATTAGGTTAAATTATGCAAGATCTACTGCTATAGTTATTGGATGACGAACTTGGAGCATATAAAAAGTTTTATGTCTAGATGCATCCAAAATTTTCATTGAAACCCACGCCAGGTGACTGGCGCGATTGTTTGGAGTTTTTTTTTACTCTCGTAATCATTTGTGCAATTTCTTTCTCCCAATGAATAAGTAACAATTTATAATCGAATACAATATCAGCAAAATGGCAATTCGTTTTATAAGAAAACGATCAAAAGCCTTTCTAAAATCTAAAATATTGTATCTCTCTATATCCCCACTTGACCTAAAAATGAACGTCCAATTACACAAGCTATTCCTTTTATATTAAAATTTAAAATATAACGGTTGAATGTGATAGCCGATAAATTTTGGTGGGCTTCGGTCCGCGGGGTAGCCGTCGCGTTATGGGCCACGGCATTGTCGACTGACTCACATTATTCCCTTATCAAGTACCGAGTTAATGGGCAAGCTTTGTGCCGCCTATGATTAATTGATTCGTTCACATAGCCTCATTGTCATGCAGATATCCTTAGCTTTTTCCGTTCTTAAAGTGTGGATGATAAATGATACATTTTGTTGCTCGCCTATTTAGTAGTGTTTGTTCCGGTATGTATGGTAATTAGATATGTATTTAGTGTTTCTTGTTTGTTTTCTGCTCTGTTCAAATCTCGGTAATGATAAGAAGAATTTTTCGGGTCGGCTGTGGTGGAAGTAGAGTGTTTAACTTTTGTATTACATTAGACTTAGAGTGAATTCTCTGATAATCATTTCCGCGTTTCAAGCCTACAAAAGGGTATTTTAAAAGCAGTTTGCTTACTGAGCGTTTGCACAGAATTCATTAAAGATTTTTGTTGTGTAAATAAAACCTTATTAACCTTCGATGAAAAAAAAAGAGTTAAACAGTTTATAGTATTATTGTATTGAGTCTTTAGATCTTCACAATTGTTCCAGGTTCTGTACTCTTGTTCTCCGTCTGACATCTGTCCGAAACAATTACTGTCAGAAAAGTAATGCTCGATCAAATTACTTTTAATTTGTTCGAGTACTAATTTATTGGTAATTGGTAGTAATTGTTTTGGGCGAATATCGGACGAAAAACGAGAGTAGAATCCTTATAACGAGTCCGCAACATTGGTTTGTTTGAATAAACCAAATTTACACCGTTTAGATCCAAATATATATTTTTTTCAATTTCAATTTCATAATATTTCCTTGAAACTTGATTACCGTAGTAAGACAAAACTTGGAAGATTTTGTAAATATTTTTCGTTGTTAATTTATCATGTTCGGGTTCGTCGTGATTCGTAGAAAAGTTGGAGTTTGGAAAGATGGCAGTCTAGTTGCGAAAAATCTTTACGAGAAATATTACTATTCAGTACTGTGATTAATGGCCCCGAAATTTTGTTTTAAATATTTTTTTTATAATGTCAAGTGACGGTAGCTTACCATCAGACGAACAAGTGCGTCTGATGGTAAGCTACACGCCAGTCCATAACAGTTGCACTGTCACTGCGCCCGTCGCCCTGAGACATAAGTTGACAAGTGCCACGTGCCAGTAATTTCACCAGCATCCTTACCCTTCAAAACCGGAACATAGTAATGGTGACAATACTGCTTGGCGGCAGAAATAGGTAAGGTGGCAGTATTTCCCTGGACGAACTCTGTCACAAGGAGCCCTACTGCTACTCGGTTTATTACTTAATTAACATTTTATGTGAGTTGCTTGTGTGTCGTACTATAGGACACATAATAGATGAAATAGATGTGAAAACTAACTTCTATTGTGAATGTGTTTGAGTTTATAGTTAGATAACCACAGAATGCAAAACTTTTTCTTATATTATACATGTGCATTATGTTCTGCTGACGTAAAACATTTATCTTTAGGACTTTGAAACAAATCGCAATTGGAAATGAAACTATTTTTCCGGATTTAAATCGCGTATATTTGTTTGTACACCAGTTTGGGATCCAGTATTTCCTCTAATGAAAAATCCCAAACAGACATAAGACTGCAGTACTAATTAATATGTTTTAGTTTATTCTAATTTCTATTCATAATTAATAATAAATTAAATTTAATAAAAATTCATTCAATAAAATACTTTGTAAAACTTAATGTAGCGTAAACTGGAATGTTTTCTTTGTAAAATTAAAAATAAGGTATTTAATTAATAACTATTGTAACTATAGTGAAAAAAATAGGGTGGTGTGCATTAATATTAGACATAACTGGTTGAAGACTGTACCACCTCAGTCAACCGTGACCATGGGACCTGTAAAGGGCCCGAAACGTCGGTTTGTTTGAACAAACAAATATACGCGATTTAAATCGGGAAAAATAGTTTCATTTCCTATGTGTAACAATCGCGAAAACCTAAGAACTCGAAATCGCAATTGTCTTTAACATATCCAATGAATGACCATGGACTTACAAAAAAATATTCTAAATGTTATTAATGTTTGATCACTATTTAACACAGGTGATGATCTAAGTAGTACTGTAGGCACTGGGTGAGGAGGTCCCAGGTTCGAATCCCGGTAGGGTCAATTTGGGAAATAAATTTTCTATATTTGTTCTAGTCTGTTAAGAGATAAGATTCAAATATCAAACCAAAAAATTCCTTCGGTCCGGCTGGAGTCGAACCAGCAATTTTTTCGACAAACCGGAGCTAATGCTCTCCCAACAGACCTACGGAACGAGTTTTATGGTTTTAGTCTGGGTTTTCTGGGAAATCTCTGGGCAAATTTCATTGCTCTGGTACTTACAGTATAGGGTATTCTCTAGTTTGAAACTTGGTAATTATTGTAGTTGTCTGGTACATTATATTACAGCATGAAAAAGTTATACGAATTGTATAGAACATATATAATTACTCCGTCCACACTTCGCTCCAGTCCCTTATGTTTTTTTATCTTTATAATTAATGTTATCAGCGACGATGAAGTGACAAAGAGGGTGTTTCAATCACAACAACACAATCAAATAAAATACATCTCCTTTTTCTGATCTAAATGGCGTATATTTTTCTTAACCACCCTATACTGATCTATAATTGTTATAATAAATTTGTGTATAAGGTGGATTGCATTTATATTAGACGTATCTGGTTAATGACCCATCTCAGTTAGCCATAACCGCGGGACCTGTAAATTTCCTGAAACTTTGGTATGTTTGAAAAAAATATATACGCGATTGAAATCCACAAAGTTGAATTTCTGATAAGAACTCATACACTACGCCAACTTTATTTTTTTGGTCATGTTTATAAACAGCCATATTTATTTACTAATATTAGGTATGCTCCGAATTTGTAAAGAAGCAAAAAACAAAATTCGAAAATAAATAAATAAATAACGCACACACTCAACATAGCCCCGCACTAGGGAAAACCCTGTGTCGCGGGTGCCATGGACACACACATAGACAGCCACAAATTACACCCAAACTCATGAGAGAAATAATTGTAGGCCATACAACTATTTATTATAGAAAAAAAGAACAAACAAATTAATTTTGTGAAAATAATCTCAGTACAGAGTACTAAAATAACCGACTTCAAAAGTTCATGGAATCACATCTATTTGCCAAGTTTTATTGAAATCGGTTACCGGAAAGTGCGCAAAACCAGATTCATCCCCTAGTTCGTCACTATACGGGTCTTAACACAGGAGAGAATAAAATCGGTACCTACTGCTTAAAGTATATTGAGCGACAAACGCAATTGGAACATAGCAAAATCAACCAATAAAATAATAGCTCCTAATAAAATTTAGGCGCTATTTATAAAAATAAGTCTTCATGCGTGAACAGCCACCCTTAGATATAGAATGATTTTTTTTTATCAAAATTAAGTGGGACCACTATTGAGGTACCCTCTTTCCAATAAAAATGATGATGATAGTCATCAAAATCTGTTCACAAATGCCGGGGATTACAAAAAACACTCCTTTTTTGAAGCCGGTTAAAAAAGCAAAGAAACAAAAAACAGAACAGGTCCAAAAATAAAGTTGGTTTAAGCGTTCACTGGAGGTATCGTTATAATTCTCGATGCAAGTGTTTTTATCTAATCAAATTTGCGTTAAAAATAAAAGTCCTAATATTGAAACCCTTTGTACCAACCCATATTTCCTCCAGGTGGACACACCGGACAGCGTGCTCCAAAGTGGTCTGGGTCTTGGTCCTGGACCAGACACGGCCCTCAGGTCTATGGTAGACCCAAGGGACTATGACCGCCTCCGCTTCTTTCAAATGAGTGCCGCCCAACCAAACACCTTCGAAGAAACTATCCATAGGGTGAGCGCATCATTTTGGTTATCCTGCTATACCTTTACGACAAAAGATATAAGATAAAACTACACTAAGATAAAAGGTAATTTGAACTTGCATAAATCAAAATCGTAGAGAATTCTTTTTAATAAAATAAAAATTTTAAAGTGTAATGGACCCTTAAATAAAGCAGCTATCAAAAACCATTACAAATAAAAAAAACAAACGCCGTAATGTAAAATACTTTAATCATTTTGGGAGGAATATTTGCGTGTAAATATTTTGGGTAAATATTTTTTTAGGTAGACATAAAACACGAACGCACAATGTCAAAAGGTGTAGCAGGAAAAGCCATTAAAATATCTGTTGTGCACTGTATGGCAAATATGTTTGGATCCTATTTGTTTTGTATTCATAAAAATAAATCTTCTTTTTTACGAGTGTTCGCTTTTTAGCAGATTGAAGTTTTAAATTGTAGCAATTTTTTTTTCAAATAAATACTGCTGTAAGAGTATAGTTCAATTTTTTTAAAATCGTATCGAAAATACTCGATGTATCGAAAAGTAAGGTAAGGTTACAGTGTAATTAATTTGCCATCAGAGTGTAACAGTGTCAAAATTCAAAATTTTCATCACTTAATTTTTGGTTTCACATTTGGCATGCTTAAAGAAATGGAGGTGGATCTTCATATTACATTTTCGTTCAAAAAGTCGTTCACAATGTAATGATAATATTAATAGTGTCACACAATTCGTAATGTCTATAGCTACAATATACAAATATAGCTTTGAGATGTGTATATACTAGCGAACATTTTGTTATGTTCTATTAATGACACAATATTTACTAAGACAATTTATTAAAGTTATAAAATTTACATGGCATCAAATAGTGTATGCCTTATGTAGAAGACATAAGAAAATACATATAAATTTTCTATCTTTAAGAAAACTAAAAGGTAAATAAAAACATCTAGGCGTACGTTCTGGTGCATCATGCCCAGGAATTGGCAATAGTTCCTCTTTAGAAGGCTCAGCTTATTCTTTGGCAGAAGGAGCTGCCAGCTCTCTGGATGCCGGAGGATGCAACAAGAATATCTGGAAGGTTCTTAGCGAGGACCCAAGGATTCAGGATTGTAATATTTTACTTTTCAGGTTCAATTATTACAGCAAAATCATAAATTTTGACGATTAAAGTTTTTATTTCTGTTATTGCTGTGCTGACGTAGCATGCAAGTGAGCGAGGGGTGACGTTAGACGAAGAGGGAGAGGAGTCAACGTCCACGGATAGTGCAGTCGGGCTGTAGATGTTCGAATAAAAGAAATCAGTTCTTGAAAATACCATCAATCATAATACTGATTATGTTCAAATGTGTATACACATCTTCACAAATAGTTCTTGTTTTGGCAGTAAAATAAAACAAAAATATCTATAGTTTATATCTTTCGTTGCCTTTCTTTTTATCATACATTCATAGTTGATTTTTGCACGTTTTTTGCACATGCTGGCATGCTATTGTAAGTTTTTTATTACTCATTACACGACAAATTTTATAGAAAGAGGTAATAATGTTCATGCACAATCACATTATAATGTACTTAAAAGTTATACTTACATTTATTGTGGTTAAAGGTTCCGATAACTCTATTCCTTTTTTAATTATCACAGTTTTATTTAATTTTCATTGTCTCTGGAGTCCAAAATTATTCAAAACTGTATTTCCGTAGAAAATTATTTAAAAAAAAAAGCAATAATAATTGGTTCTATTCTGTATTTAGTAGGCTAATGTATGTTTATAATATAAATATTTTGTAGCATAACTACATATTTCACCAAATGATTTCTAGCAGATACAGTACACGTATTTCGTTAATATCTCTTTGCAACCTTCGTGGTTTCGGCTATCGTCGGTTTGTGTTAGTTGCTCTTTTCACTTGGTGCAGATCGGAAGCAGTCAATCCACTTGGAAGTAGCTATTAATATTAATTTATTTTATGTTATTATTATCCATGATAAATCTAATAATTATTAATTGTATTCGGGTGGTTCCGAAGGTTGCGGAGAGATATTTAGAAAATAGTTGTACTGAAGATACTTAACGGGTTTTGCAGGCACTTTTAGTGAACAATTTTGCATGTTATCGAGTCTTTATTGATTGTATAGCACATCTGACTCTTGTATATTTGGTTTAAAAAAAAACCACTAAATTGGGTAGTTATAAACTAAAAAGCGTTTTTCTTTGTTGCAGCTAAAAGTGCAGGAAGCAATGAAGAAAAAAGACAAAATAGCCAGGGAGCAAGAAGAGGTAACTCACTAATCCTTAATTCAACTTCGTCCGCTCCTAATTTAGTCGTTAAAAGTTAACCACTTTCATGTTAATGAGATACATTGTTTTGGTTACTTCGTTTAAACACAATATTATCTCCTCGTTGTGAGATATAAATACTAAGTTGTAATAGTATATCGAGTTCTTCGATTGTCGCGATTGTTATATATATAAAATGAAATATTTTTTTAGGATCTAAATGGCATAATTTGTTGTTCAAATAAATTTTTAATAAAAAAAACGCCCACAAAAGTTCATGTAATTACATTTACTTATCAAGTTTTATTGAAATCGGTTACCGGAACGTGCGCGAAACCGGAATCATCCCCTAGGTTTGCCACCCTCACAGTTACACTATTTTCTTAAAATTTTAATGGTACCAATATTGAGGTACCCTCTTTCCAACAAAAAAATAATCATCAAAATCGGTTCACAAAGTCGAATTGAGAACCTCCTGCTTTTTTTTTAAGTCGGTTTACAAACCAACACTTCGGGCCCTTTACATGATTTAGATTCGATATTCATTATTATTGTGTACTGAATATGCGCCGTACATAATACATAGGATTTTTCCATTATTTTTATATAAAACCAAATGATGGACGAAAAATTCGAACCTACACCTGGTAGTAGGCGACACGCCTGTCCATAACAACTGAAATGCCACTGATTGCTGGAGCACTGCTACTGCGTACCCTGAGACACATGTTGACAAGTCCCATATGCATGTCATTTTACTAGCACCTTACCTATTTCTTAGCGGCAGAAATAGGTTCTGTCCATGTCCTATTGTTCGCGATGCTTACCTGTACCTTCTTCGATACGCTAATTTTCATTATTGAGAATTATTCCCACTTACCATTGACAAATGTACGTAATTTAGATATTAAAGGAACATGCTTACTTAAACTGGGATTCGAACCGTCAACCTCTCAATTTCGTTTCACAATCTCAACCGTTAACCATTAAAACTATTAATAGACCATTACAAGTAAACTGTCTTTACAATATGCGATCTTATCAGCCCATTACATAGAGAAGCTTATAGCTTCAATTAAATGCTTCTAAATTGAAAACTACGAATGCAAACTTCTCCTGCTTCACTTATATTCATGAATGTTCTTATACAATCCTTTCCATTCTTATCACTACGAATTCCAGGCTATTCTAGAACATTCTCGAGTTGATCATTAAATTGTCAAATTTGCTTAGTCGATGTAAACGTGAACAAAAAATTTCGTAAGTATCAATAATAGGATATGGAGTTCTTTGGTGTTCGCGATTGTTGACAGTCGATAGTATTCCAGCTGAGGAATTCAAATTTTTCCCGTACTAAATTGGTTCTATAGCGCGTCAGGGACTTTGGCTTTATTTTTTTACAAAAGAATTTAAAGACATTTGAAAAATTTATATCGCATAAGTACCATAGGTGCGTGTTTTATTTAGTTCAGTTGATATGAAAAAAATCATTAGTAACTTAGAATAATAACGCATAGAAACCTAGCCCGCACACGCTAAGTGAGGCAAATTGAAGCGCTCCCACAAGGCCTACACGAGCGGGCGGGCCTTCAGTGCTCAAGGTCAACTTGCACCGCGAACAGCTCCAGAATTTTAGCTAAAAATGACGAAATGTGCGGTAAATGAGTGTAAAAATACGTCAGACAAACATAAAATAGATACTAACATCACATTCCACAAGGAAGTAACGCGTTTCAACTTGTATTTTTATATAAATATTCATAACCCACTACTAAAACTAGCCTACATGAATTTGATGTTTGCCTCACTTGTGGCAGTTCGTTTGATATGAAACTATCATTCTATGCGTTATTATTCTAAGATTAGTAATATGTAAAATACCTATTGAATAAACCGGTTTTCTTGTAAAATTTCCAAGTAAAAAAATTTTTAGGTAATCGTGTTTCACACCATATAAATAGTAATCAGTAATTCATTCAACACTTTCATTGTTATTCGGAAACAACTAAAGCCATTTGAACTTGCAACGACTAGTAAAACTAGTGTTTCGGGTTTCTTTACTGATCCCATAAGTCAGCTGTGACAATAAGACCTATAAAGGATCTGAAATATCAAACATACGCGAGTTAGATCCGAAAACAAAGTTTCATTTCAATAATACGAGTTACATTGCAGTGAATTCTTCATTAAATACTTACACTTTCTCGTAAGCTCTTCCCCTAAATACATTAGCTATAGAGGGAAAAGGTGCAACGCACTCACACATTGACGAAGTAATCTGATGTGAGAGTCAAAGTAACTTGTAATCTTCGGGCGGGCCCGAGCATCGGCGAGCCGTGAGCTAATCGTGGTCTAATCTGAAGCTAAGCCTATTACGGGCAGTTGTATCGCTTCCCTACAAAACTTCGGAAGCCCCTTGCTCATCACTTTTTGAATACCCGTAAAACTACGCAGCCCTGGTACTTACTTGGCACATCGATCATTGAAATGTTACGAACGTTATAAATTTTCGGTACCTATATAGCTTTCATGTTTTAGGGGTTGATTTCAAATAATAGAGTGCAGATGAAGGTAGCACAGTTCAATGAGCCATACCACAGAATTAATTAAATAACGGAAAAAATACAGAAATAAGTATACGATGGATTAGTATTCCATAAATTGTTGATTCGTTTTTGGAAATATCTTCATAAATTCGTCTTCAAAAATAGATAGTTAATTCATAAATAAAAAACGGTGCCTAATACTGCTCTCCTTGTCATTACTTACGCATTTACATTTTGGTGATTTTCGAAATATTGGCACCTAAAGCATTTTTTCTAATTACTATAACAAAGCTAAAAAAAATTCATTCGATCCGTGTCAGAGGCTCTGCCAATTAAGCCACGCAACGAACCAATAGACCTTATGAATTTTCCTGTTTGTTGTAGATCTTTGTTTTTTAATTTAACGACTTTTTTGCCGTGGCACCATCTGCGAGAAAGTTATTTCTACACTCAGAGAGGTACCTTTACAGCTACCATCGCTGACTAAAGATGTCGCTTTAATAACTTGTAATTTTTAAATTTATTGAATGTCACGATAATAAATATAATATAAATAAATATAAATATTACACAACATCACAAACGTCGCTCTGATCCCAAAGTAAGTAGCTAAAGCACTTGTGTTATGGAAATCGGAAACAACGGCGGTACCACAAACACTCAGACCCAAGACAATATAGAAAAGTTAGTTTTGTACACTGGCCTGGCCGGGGATCGAACCCAGGACCGCAGAGGTGGCGATACCATGAAAACCGGCGTGCAAGCCGTTCGACCACGGAGGTCATCGACCCACGACGTTTTACTACTATGAAATCCATTTTTTTTTTTGAAATTACTCCACTACTTTGTTATAATTATTATAACAAAAAATCGAAATATTAAGAAAAATTCATTCGATCCGGCTGGAACCAGCACCCGCAGGCAATCCGTGCCAGATGCCTTTTTTTTAAAATGCCAATAACGATGATTTTACTTAACAATACTGAAACTAAAAGATATGAAAAAAAACCGCTTAAAGTACATCTAAATTTGCTGGTTCCAGCTGGTTGAGTTATTAACGACTCAATTTTGCTAAATATGACGATTGGGTTAGTTGTCGATAAGGAGGGCAAAATATGAGATTGGTCAAAGTCAAAGTCAAAGTTAAATAATCATATATTCCATAGGTAAAATTTTTACACTTGTAAACGTCATTTTAAGCTACTGCTCGTTCACTACGCTGACCTCCCTGAGAAGAACGAGCAAGAAACTCTAGGGATTGCTCTTTTCAATAAACTTAAATGCTATGAAATACACTTTGAATTATAATTGTGTGGAATCTAGACTCTTGTTGTCTTTCCATACTTCTTTATCTAACACATACTCTTCAATTCTGTAATATGACTTTTCAATTAAAATACTTTTTAGGAAATGATAATCTTAATGTATTCTTCGGAATATTATTGTAAAAACTCTTTTACCTTAGTTAAACGAAATCGTGGTACCATGAGTTTGGACTTAGTTCTAAGGTTAATATTATGAATATCTTCTTTCTTAATGAAATTATGTATATTTTTACGGGTATACAAAATATTTGAGTAAATGTACTGTAATGCCACAGTCATGATACCAGTCTCCTTAAATATTTTTCTGAAAAAAAGCCGAGAACCTAAACGGTACACAGGTGGTTGTTTCTGAATAGAGAAATTGACTATGATTATGTATGACTATAATTTCTAAGTTACGTAAATATATTTATATCAACAATACCTCTTGTTAAAGATGAAACGTCATAAGGAAACCTGCACATCGAAGGACATAGAACATAGATTTTAGTAGCAGTAGAACTTCTTTTGAAAGTGTTCGTCCAGGGAAGTACTGCCATCTTACGTATTTCTGCCGCCAAGTAGTAATGTAAGCAGAAACTACAGGCACATGGGACTTGTCAACTTAAGCCTCTGGGTGACGAACACAGTGGCTATGCCCTAAGATGTTTGCGACTAAAACTAAGTGACACTGCAACTGTTATGGATAGGCGTGTCGCTTGCCAACAGGCGCACGACTTGTTCGTCCCATCACTTGGTATTATAAAAAAGTATAATTTGTGGTAACTCTCTATATAGAAAAGACTCGTGTCCGACAGGGAGACGTATAATAAGTTAACGATGAATAATAATAAATAAAAATAATAATAAATTTATTGGACATAGCCTGATCATAAAATATCTCGTCAAGGTGCAGTAAGATAAGGCGTTTAACTGAAGAATACCGACCATTGACTACCTATAGTTGAAAAAATCTGTATTACAGACTGTTCCTCCGTATCTGTTAATCAATTTTGACAAACAATTTGGAATAGAATATAAATTTACTGGAAGTGAAATAGGGATTGAAATGAATTCGTGAAGCTCGAGTAAATATGTACCAAACGCAGGTCACGTTGCCTCACAATCATATGAAGACACAGTTATTGTCATTCCACAAGCCGAATCTAATAAAACTGCATTTGTACGTCCGTATTGAAATCGCTAAGTCGACTGCATCATAAATAAATACTGAAATTGTTTATAAAGACAAACTTGTTTGCGTTCTGTTAACCGCAGTTAACAAGACTTTGGCGACATGAAATCTCATTTAGTCGTAACGAAACGTAAATCCCTTTCGTGTACTCATGCCGCCTTGGGAACAAAGTGTGCATAAATTAACTTAATGTCCAATACTTTCCTACTTACGTGAAAGTGGTCGTTTTATTACCTCCCTTGAATATTTATTGTCGTGTTCACGCATTTTTACGAAGGAAACATTTTGTGAACACTGAAAACTTTTCTTGGGCTGTTTATCATTTGGCTTAAGGTCGTAAATAGATATCTTTACGGGTTCGTAATGATTCATGATACTTTTTCTCACGCGAAGATTATGATGAATAAAAAACCTCCGTTTACTTTCTTCATAAAAGCCATAAATATTTTATGTCTTACTCATGTTATCCTGTATGATCTCCTACTACTCGGGAGGCATGAAAATATGTTAAAACTTTTCCACCTTTATTTACAAAAGACGTTTATCTAGCTAAGATATACCGTGGAAAGTTTCATCTTTTCGTTGTTTTCGTTCCAAATATGAACGTCTGTCTTTTTCACACCAATATTCTTTTAGAATTTGATAGTACCTAAAGCCTAGAGGTATCTAGAATAAAACCATTTTATTTTATTTTTTTATACTATTACTCCTTAACACGGAAAATGTTTGATATTGTTACAGATTCTTAGAGATATCCGACACGGTCTTATGAACATGGGAAGAGATGGCGTTCGAGGTCCATTTGGAGGTAAATTTGTCACACTCTCACTCAGTTATATTGGAAATAATTTGAAGTAAACGATATCAAAGTACATAATTTGATTCATATTGTGTTAGGCACATGCAGAATATAGAAACAACAAGAGTTAAAATGCGACATTTCAGAACGCTTTTTGGTATTTTATACCCCATTTTACGCTATTGTCGTTTTTGATTTTATGCTTTATTTGTTGTAAGACTTTGGCTTCAATTTTGTTCTACCCTAATTTTACTGTTTGTTGATCGGTTTAAAGTAAACTGTTAACATATTCTATTTATATTCCAATGCAACGTAACAATATTGAAGCTTCTGTCAATATATTATTCGTGAATCATGCCAAAGTAGACGTTATTTACGATAAACTTTTATTTATTTCTCGAAATATCGGAGCGTTTAAAATCTACGATATGATTTTCTTTACTTAAAATATTTCGCATGACGTATGCACGATGTATTTGTTATAATTGGCCAATATTATCGAACGCTTTTTTAAATGTTGTTCACTTAAAAATCGGTTTGCTTTCAATGTGTATTACATAAATCATGCATCATTTTTCATAAACAAAGAACTCTGTCCATGAAGTTAAAAACAAGACATAATTCATAAAAAACAATGACGAGCTAAAAAATGTTAAGTTAATTTAAAGGGAAATTATATAAAACATACAGTTAAACTTAGTTCAGCCAATTTATCACCATCCATCACGTTTAATTTGCGAAGAAATGCTAAATGCATGTTGTTTTTACAATATTTTGCATCAATCACGCACGGCTTTACGATCTTCGTACACAGCTTTACTGCAGTGTTGTCAGTGGAACCGCAATTTCTTGGATGGGCATTTATTACGGTAAAGTTTTTCGCAATTATGTTAGCACGTACATTTTATTTGCATTTTGGGACTTGCCAAGTACAGAAGTCTAATGGAAGACTCGTTTACAGACGACACGTACATGTACGACGACGAAGCGAGAGGGCTTTCTGGAAGAGGACACTGGTATGACGAACCTCCTTACGAAAGCGATCCAGAAGATTTTCTTATGGGTGGAGGAGCACCAGCGGCGACATTTCAGAATGGAAGAGTTTGTTTCACATTGAATCTTCGTAACGAGCCGCGAGGTGAAGGCGTGATATCCCTGAGGAGTGCCGGTGATATAAGTTTAGCGAGAACCCCTCGACGCGGATTAATAATTCCACAAAGCGGCCCCTACCCGACCACTGTGATCCCCTTACGAACGGCGAGAGACAGGGAAAGCGGGGATTACGCTGCCTCTGACATTCAATCTATAGGCTCGAGGCTGTCTGGCATATCTTTAGAATCTAGTCGATCCGAACGTGACTCCAGGAGAGGTTACCGACAAATGTCCGGCTATCGGATAGGCGCTGATCCATTATCACCTGCTTCGTCCGATTACGAAGATCAAGAAAGCGAAACCGATTCACAACACATAGCTACTGTGCATAAGGTAATCGATAATAGGAGCATAATTTTAATTACAACAAACATGTTAGTGCAACTGGCAAAACTGTTCGTAACTTTAATAAATTAGTTGCTAAAATTTTAATTGCTTTTAATTTTTAATTCCTTTGCCCGACTAACAATTTATAATTTATCTTACAGTCAGCCGAAGAATGCGAAGGCGTCTCAAACTTAGCTGGAAAAGTAAGAGGGCTTAGACAAGATGTTCAAAGGAAAATATCGAGGTTAAGACAAGAAAGGGGCCCCGAAGGCACCGACAGGCGAACGAGTGGGGATCAAGCGTTTCCATGTTCTAATAGTTCTTTTGAAAGTCTTCCCAGCGGATCAGGCAGTAGTGAGTGGATTTATTAAGCTATTTGTCTGTGTCAATATAAAAGTTTTGTAAATATGTTCGTCTTTCCTTTCTTTGCATCATAACGCCCCAAGTGCTACTCACACTCACTCCTACTAATGTTTGGAATAGTGACTGCAATAACCAATCTTACCTATTCACAGTCATACAAAGACGTTTCTGCAGGTATTTTACCTTTTAATGTGTTTGTGTTTAAAAAGAATAAAGTTAGTTTGCTAATAGCAATATTTATATACAGGCACACAGGCTTTGGTTCGAGCCGGTAGTAATCACTCATCTCTCTCGGCAGAAGAAAACATAGAATTAAGTCCAGCCGGGCGCAGTTTACTTGTACCGCAAATGCTATGCCGGGCTCGAGCACTCGTCGATTACACACCCAATATTTACGAGAAAGATGCCTTGAGATACAAGGTAAGATAATTTAATGCCACAGAATCCGTTCCTTTTTCTCAACTACAGAATAATGCTATAATAAAGTGTAATTTGTCAACAGAAAGGCGAAATCATAGAAGTGATCAACATGAACGCATCAGGCATCTGGCGTGGTGTACTGAACAACAAAGTTGGGAATTTTAAGTTCGCAAACGTTGAAGTCCTCTCTGAAAGAGACCCAGTGCGATCAAGATCAACAAAATGGTGTAAAAGTCGAGAAAGACTTTGGGAAACACGACCAAGGACTGTGGAGGAACTACTTAGAAGGATAGACTTACCGGAGTACACAGTGGCCTTTGCAAAAAATGGATATGAAGATATCGAACTATTCAAGGAAATTGAACCATCGGATCTGGATTACCTGGGTATAATGACACCAGAACATCGCACCCGCATCCTTGCTGCAGTGCAACTGCTGCACCAGCTTGAATGTAAGTGTTATTGTATAGATTTTTTTCGTTAACTATAAATATCGCAATATTTAGAAAAATATCTGTTACATTTCATATTAGGTGGCGAAGCCGACGGTGAGGGTGAAGGGGGCGGTTCCAGCTCAGAAGGCGGTGACTCGCCTTTTGGTCGACGTCAATTTCCTCGAGATTCGGGTTGCTACGAAGCAGGCGTGGGTGTTGGTGGCGTCCGAGTTCGTACATCCCCATTAGTCCACAGAACAGACGAGCCTTCTCACAGGCCGCCAGAGCCGGCACCTCAAGTGAAACGTTCCATCCGAAGAAGACAGCCAGATGATGCTGAATGCGACAGAATCGAACGTTATCCAGGAACAGGTGGAGAGAGAACAATCAACCGCAGCGTTGGTCTCCCAGGTGGTGCTAGAGATGATACTTGCGAGTCCGATCACAGGCTTAACGTGGTCAAATTTGTGGCGGGGGGTGAGCCGTGTGCATCTGAAAAGAGTAGCGATTCTGGTGTGAGTAGTTCTTCGCTGAGTTCAGCCCATCCTCATCGTCCCTGAGCGAGGCCCGCCGCGCCCGCGCTTGCCTAGGCGCTGGCGCGGGCGCGAGCGCAAGCCGCGCAGTCGCCCGCTCCCCCCGCCAACACTGAAGAACCTATTGCACTACCTGAAAGCGAATAGACTCCGTTGCCATACTCTCAGTGCCACAAAGTATGATCAAATCGATTGTCATAAAAGCAAAATGGTTCGCGTTATAAAGTGTAAACTCAATCGGTTCGCGTGTTTCATAATAAGATTTAGGGAGGCCTTTATTAATTAGTATTTTTGGTGTTGGTAGCTGTGATCCGTGGGGTTATTATAGATGATTATTTTTGTTTTAAAACTTTGTCCCCGACTGTTTAGTAGAGAATTTTCTTATCATATTAGTAGATATCTACTTAATACACAGAAATGTTTATTATAAAATCGTGCACGATTAATCAAAGACAATAGTTCAAAGGCCACTAGCAATGACTGTATTTTCAATTGCTTGATGTTGTATGTTTGATATAAGACTGAAACATTTCGTTGCATCGTATTGTATAATTAGATATAACTTTTAGTTACATTTTTCACCCAATTGACAACAGTATATAATGAAAATACATTAAAGTTCCACAAGCACTTGGCTGTTGTACAAGCATCATACTGCGTATGCAAAGGATTTCAGTTTGCTTTATCTTATACAACTACTATTTCTAATTCGGAGTGCACACTATGAATATATATATATACAAGGAGCAAATGTGCACGCAGGGCCCGATTCCGATAAGTGTGCGGTTAACTAAAATTCCGATCTTGTCATTTTTACAGGACTGTCATTATTACCACTTATTTTAATTCGCTTTATATCCTAAACTATCATTCCGTTAATGAATTTATAATGCATATCAATGAATGTGTTTAAGTTGCTATAATTATTAATTTTCTGTACTTTGTTCAAAATGTTTTCGTAATAATTTGTCAATTGATTCAGTTTTGGATGAATACCTGTGCAATAACAATGTATTGTACTGTAATTTGTAATAAAAAAGTGTCTCTTTTTAAAATTGCACATTAAATAAAAACAATGGAAAGTTCCATTTTCAGTGAAACACAGGTAGGAGCATACAAAGAATAGAAATACCGTACCATGGGCCACATTACCGTCGTTGTCGTAAACTACGTAATCAATATTTTTAGCATATCTGGAATCAGCTAAGCAAGATCTACAATCTCCTATTAGCGATTTTTTGTATCTTATTTAGTTTCTCTTTATTGTTCAGCAAAATATGCTCAATTGACATTCAAAGAAAATAAAACTTTAGGTGCCTATATCTCCAAAGTTACCATAATCAAAAACGTTGTTTATGATAAGGAGGGCAGCATATAATCGTGTATACAGACACTAGAAATACCGTACTTTGAACCACAGGTACGTATATACAAACCCTAGAAACACCGCACTTTGAACCACAGGTAGATGTGTATACGTAAACACTAAAGGTACGATGGATCTTCTACAATACGAAGCAATATTCTTGTGCGTTTAACACAAGATACGCTTAACACTTGTGTAATTTTGAACAGAGTACAGAAAAAATGTGTTTATTCTTAGCAATGATGGCAATAAGCTAAGTTAAAGCGTTAAAAGCGCAATAATATTTGATAGCAATAATTGTATATAAACTAGTAGATAGGTTAATTATTGTACGTTAATACATTTTTTGTAATATTTAAGAGAGCTTTATGCGGTACGCCGTATGTACATGTTAGTGAGTAGTGTCTTCGCGTGTGAAATTTTAAATTTCACCCCGGTTCTCTTGCGAGTGGTAAAATTTTCTAATTGACGTCCTCTGTATATTACACCGGTTGCTGAACTTCGTCAATTTTCGTCATCGCAATCACCGTGTTTAATTATTTAGCTATTTTTTTAATAACGCACACACTCAACATAGCCCGGCACTGGGGAAATCCCGTGTCGTGGGTACCATGGACACATACATGAACAACCACAAATTACACCCAAACTCACGAGATAAATAAATGTAGGCCATATAAATAATTCTCCCGGTCCGGGAATCGAACCTGGGACCTCTGCGTGGCACTCCGACATGGTAACCGTTCGGCCACATAGGTAGTTGAAAAATCTATGGCGACGGTATTACAGTCGGTAAAGTAATAAATACACTGCGAAAATTAAACTAAAATATAGAACAATATACAGGGTTACCTATTTGTAAATTACTAACAACCTCGTAGGACTATATTACTAACATCATAAACAACCAATTTGCTCCATAACTTTAAGAATTTATTACATTTTACTTTGATACAAAAATAAAAATATTTAACAAAACATACAATTCTGTGCAATACGCAGGAACGCGAGTAGGAGTCTTTGGGGAGGCCGCTTGCACTTTTGAACTATCTTACCAGATATGGATCTACGAAGTGTCAGATAGTATAACAAAAACTTAAAAGCTTAGTTGGCATAGCGTCTGGCACAGTTTGCTGGAAGGCGCTGGTTCGAGTCCAGCCGGATATTAGGATTATTTTTAATTTTTTTGGTGATTTAAATATTTTGTGAAAAGTCATAGTACAAAAATTATATATTTATATGTGTGTTAAAAATGATATAATTATATATGTTACACCTTCACACGAGGACGTGGACCTGCAGGATAGCTATGTCGCATCACGCCAATAACTCACGTCGTTAAGACTCATTATTGTCATTATTGTAATATCTACGACAAATAAACTGACAAGCTGGCCTAATATTTCAGGGCAGTCCGACTCGCCACGTAAAAATGTTACTAATATCGTACATTTGATACTTTACATTTCACACCCTCAATAATAAAATGACGAAACGGAAACAGATTTTTTTGACAACACATATGCACATAGTGTTATACGCCATTTTGGCTGGTGCCAAATGTGACTAAATCTATTTATTTTATATGAAAAACGTTATATAACTTTCTTTTTGTCTATTGTATTAATTTCCCAAATTGTTATTTTTCGCACATCACTTTACAATGGAGACAGCGATTTGATCTTTTGAGCAATTTATGATTTTTATCATACTCCCCATGAGTTCAAGTAGAATTTCAACGAGTTCAAGTACAATTTTATTTACATAATACAACTGAATTGACACCAATAACTCTCTTTGTTCTATGTATATGTTGTATATCTAGTATTTTTTAAAGGCTGTGTTTTCCTTTGAAAGTTCAATTTGACATTAACCTACCTTGTTGGTTACTTAAAAAATTGCTAGTGGACTCTAAACCACAGAGAACCTGTACCAACAGTTCAAGAATTTGAATAAGCCTATCGCTGGTATTCATTACAGCCAAGACCCTTATAGAACACAACCAACTATGCGGCTAGTTGTAAAAAGATATGTACTATAATCAGTAATGTAACTATGTAATTGCGGCTGTTTGTATCACTGCCTGGCTAATGAGTGGCGAATGCTGATGGACAGATAATAGGTTTAGGCACTTTTCTTTAGCTGGTTACGTAACTTAGAGCTACGCCACACTGGCGCTGCCGGTTGCGTCGTTGCAACGCTATGATTTCAACGCACCGAGTGCCACATGAACAATATAGTGTAGCAACATAACGCCGCTTACTTATGCGCCGCAGCACCCCTCCCCGCTTCGTCTCCTGGGCCCTTGTCTGATGCAGACGCATTTCGTCGTCGCGCGCCGTTTTACGCATCATGTGGCATGTAATTCTACTTTATATGTTAGTATGTACAACGCAGCGCGATACCTTTTTAATATTACCGACTTGACCAGTCTCCTCTAAAAAAGTAAGCCTAGCATAGTCTAGACACTCTGACACCATGACATGAAAAAAATACATAATAGGCCATCATTAGTTTCAATAGCCAAAAATCTTTTTTTTTTGTTCTGAAATGTTCCTACGTTTCAGTATAATGGAAAACTATTAGAGTGTGAAAATATCTAACGTCGTTTCTATCAACTGATATTATTTTTCAGATAAGAGGTCATTTTAAAAAGCCATATGTATTTAGGGTGCCCATCAAAACGTAAAATTTATTTAACTGGAGTACTTTTTTGAGGTGGAAATATTGCACCGCATATTGTCCCTCTTCTAACCGTCGTAACTGACATTGGGGACATTTTTTTAGGATAACATACTTTCGGTTTACTGCCTTACATCTTGAGCTTGTAGCTCATGCCAAACTTATTCTATCAAAGAGTTATATTAAGAGGGAGCATGCCAAAAAAGTTTTGACGTTGGCTCCGCCCAAATTTGTGAAACAAATATATGCCTGAAGTTCGCGTGACATGCGACAGGAGATGTTGAATTTTGCGCATTAAAAGTACCAAATTCGTTTTAGCGAAATAACTCTAAAACTAAAGGGATTAAAAAAAATCCGTAGTGACAGTTGTCGATCATGCATAAATATAATTAATTATCTAATTTTTGTCCTGTAGCATTTCGAGGATAAATCGAAAAAATGTGAAAATTAGAGGTTATTTCGTGATTTTTATCTATCGAGGAAACTTTAGTGTTTTATGTTTGTGATTAATGTCTATGCTTGATTATATCGTGTAGTTACGCATACAATATTTTATTTTTAACTTTAAAGTGTATATACCCCTCTAAAATCAAATCGAAGATTAGGAATTTTTCCTCTGCTCCCTCTTAACACATAAAATAGGTAGACGTAAGATTACTTGAGAATGTTCGCTTTTGATAGCCAAGTACGTCATAGATATGAAAGTTGGTAAGAAGAGGGGCAATATGTAAAAAGGAGATATTTAAAAGTGACGTTGTTTGAGTTGTAACAACAACAGCATTTTCATAATAAAGAATTTCGAAATAATATAATACACATGTTTTAAAAAACATACCGGTTATTTTACTTTTAGGTTAGGTCTCATTTTCGAATAAAAAAATTTCAAATAAAATTTATAATATGTGTTTCAATTTATACTCTCATCTTTTTGCGTCAGGGGCTAAAAATGGAGTCCATTTACTGTTAACTTAACTGTACTTCGCTAGGAGGTTCATTGAAATTCTTCGCTGCGTTAGCATTAATCGATTGCAATTACGAGGTTCAGTGACCGGTGGGTAAATAAACAAGCGAACACTTCGACTGCCAGTAGTGTTCGCTGATTTTTTTTTTTGTGAATTTTTGTATAAAAATAAAATTACTCCACACTTTTTGACTACGATCATGAGCTAGTCCGTATGTAAATGTATATAGATAAATGTTTGTTACTTGTATATTGTAGATAGACTATATTTCTTTTGACATTTATTGTATATTCAATCTTTTAATAAAATTACATATAACGTTAAAAAATAATTTATTTATAACAGATTTATGTTTCGCACATTAGGTAACATTCATGCTTCGATTTAGTTTGTTCTTTATTTTAATTTAAGACTTGTGATTATGATACATAAGTTCGTCATTATACATTTTTGTGTTAGCAGTACTTACTATGATTGTAATTTTTCGTAACCGTATAGTTATATTTTTTAAATTGAACTTATTGCGTAAGTTTACAAATCTGTTTACAAACATGGATTCTAAATAAATAAATCCAAAGTATCATTTCTGGTTTTTCTTAACAGCCTTTATTGATTTTTTTATTATTCTGTTGGTAAACAACATAACGACAGCTTTAAATCGCAAAGATGTTGGGGGCATTACCACTGAGCCCGTCACCTTCAGACCTGAAAGTTGACAAAACCCATGTGCCTGTAGTTTCGTCACCCTTCAAAATCGGAAAGCAGTAATGCTCATATTACTGCCTGTTCCATTTTATGCAAACAATGAGATGAAAAATGTTATCATTTTTCCTTGCGATGGAGTTACCACTTACATCGACCGGATTTTAACCAATCAATAGACCCCTTTGTAAGGCAACTGCGGGTCAATCTCTACAGGAAAAGGAGCTAGAGAATAACAGTAGTAAAAAATAGTAACAGTCAGAGTATAAAATGTTATTCCGCCTTCTAAAAATGTACCTCCTGTATATATGAATTGCCAATAATGGATGCGCAAATCTCAAATAGACTTCGAACTTAAGCTTGTCGGATCAAGGACAATTTGTTCAGGTGAAGACTTTCGGTTGGTTTTAACCGGGATTGTTTGTGCGCTGCGATTCAAATGGCCCAACTTACAACGTGGCTTGAGTGCCCAAGCACCTGCACGCTTGATTTTTTATTGGCGGCTACTAGAGATACCATCAGTGTGGTTAAGCTCTTGGCCGAAATAATAAAGTGTATGCCATCGAATGAGAATTTATGACAGAAAAAGTTCCCAACTAGAAATATGACCGGAGTTTGTCTGGTATTATTTTATAAAAATAGTATGATATAGAAGGAATCACAAATATGTTTCCTGTAATTCAGCTTCTTACTAAATAATTTTTACGTTCAAGATAATAACGCAGCCGAATCGTGATTTTTCTTAAAGTTGGGAAAAAATTCTTCATTTAACGACCTGATCGTAATATTTTAAAACGATATTCAAATTTTTGCTCTCTTTATTGCTCTTATATTTTATATTGCTACGGACTGCTTTTCGGCACCTTATCCTAGGAACAAACATAGTCAAGGAGTTGGATGAAAAAATGCTAATCCTATTCTTAAATGTAGAGGAGTTAAAATTTATCTACAGATAAGTTTGTTTCATGCTTTAACAGATTTTGACAAATCGTTCCTCTTTTTAACCGACTTCAAAAAAAGGGGAGGTTCTCAATTCGACTGTATGTTTTTTTTTTTGTATGTATGTTAGGCGATAACTCCAGTATTTGTGAACGATTTTCATGATTCTTTTTTTGTTGGAAAGAGGGTACCTCCATAGTGTTCCCTTTTCATTTTTAAGAAAATCACCCACCTCAAAAATTTTAGTTATACGACACAAATAATCTTAAATGTTTGTGTCATATGACTAAAATTTTGAATTTTTATAGACTGTATAGTATAACCAATAAATAAAATTTAAAAAAAAAGTAAATAATGTTTTTTTATTTTCATTTATATAGATAAAAGACTTTTTTATCATTGTGCTACACAACGTCATGAAAACATTAATTTGCCTTCTCAAACTGAACGCGTACAGTTGCGGACCGCACGCGACTGCTTATGTTCGGCGCAAGGGTTGGTCGCACCCTGGAAGGTTAAAAAAAGTCGGATCAAAATGTACGTATGAAAGCACTGGTGCGTGATGATGAGGCGAAAGATTTGTGTCAGGATCGTAGCAAGAGGAAGACTGTGTCTGTGTCTATGTCGCGATGTGAAAAGGGAGTGAAGTGTCTGAATGTTTAATATTTTAAAAAAAGGACGTGATAAAATAAAATGCTTGAACACAACGAAAATTACTGGACCCAATTTTTTTCCTCAATTTTAGTTAAAGAGCTGGCGCATTTTTGAATCTGGAATTCTTGGTTTTATACAAAGTAATTTTTATAGAACGATAATTTAAGGAATCTTATTAGCCATCAATACGAGCAACATTTATTATCAGCACCCCGTCAAAAACGCGAAAAAAATACAATATTAAATTTTTAGGCCTCGGATCAGAATGCATTTGACAGCTGGTATTTATTTTTCAAAGTTTAAGTTGTAAAAGTCCATCGAATAGATGGAGATAGAATAGAGAATAAAGGCGTTGATAAAAACAAAAACGCAGCTTGGGCAGACATCCCATTAGGTCGATCGATGAGACGGTGAAAATTGCGGGAATACGGTGGATAACTGCAGCGTGAGACCAGTTGTTGTGGCGACGTCTTTTGACTGAAATGACGAAGATGATGATTCAAATAATACTTTCATAATATGAGGTTATGAAATCGCTTCTACATGACGTATTTGTATAATTTATACCACAGACATAATGTCAGGCATGCGGCTGTCCCAGAGAGTCACTTAGGCAGTTAGTTTCCGGTTGAGTGTTGAACAGACACAACTAAGCAAAATTCTCCTTCAAGAGCTCGCGCTAAAGTTCGGATTCGTGCCACAGATGACGCCTTAGCGTGTTTCTGCACTGCATCCGATTCATTCGGAATCCGACACTATACAAATCAAATCGGACCCATTTCGGACGTCGCTTATGCATTAAGTACGAATATCGCTTGTACACCTAGAAATAAAATGATCCATATGACATTTTGGACCGTAATTTCTCTGATTCGGAACTGACCTTGTACTCTCGTTGTCCATCCGACGTCCATCTGAAACAATTACCGTCAAATAAGTAATACTCGACCAAGTTTAAAGATGCGTGATGAAAATGAAGCGTCATATTTGACATTATCTTTTAATTAGGTCGCGTATTACTTATTTGACAGTATAATTGTATCGTCGACCCCTGATACGAATCGAACGCTCTTATTACAAGTATTCATCGGAGCCAATACTCGAAAACGACCGCGTCGAAGTCTATTGGGACCGATCCGTTATCAGGACCATTCTTACGAATAAGCCTGACGTTGTAATATTGGGTTGATCGCAGTCGAGGGTATTTCTTGTGGACGTTACCATCTAACACATGATGAAGGTTTCGTGAAAGCCGAAACCGAGAAACATTGGAATCTTTCATAATCTTAACCTGATACTTATACAGATCATTGATAGATAGGATCTGGCCTCCACTGCAATTATGCTCATTGTTTTGTGTGGGTTCGTTCCAGCACGCTGATAACTTAAAACGGTTGGATTTCTGTAACGTGTCCTTGCTGTGTGTTTATATAAAAAACGGTGCTACGCGTATCATTCGCCGGCTCTTAGAACGGAGTCCTTGATCTCGGCCAATTGCATTTTTATTACATTTGTCAACATTTATTTTTATGGCATATCGTGAGGTTTTCATGATTATGATAGTAAGCCACGTTGAGGCAACAGACACTGGTTCGAGTCTAGTCAGATCGAAGGAAGACAAAGAAAAGATAGAAGGAATTTTTCTTTTTCAAGTTTACCTCGAAGTTTTCTTTTGTAAGGAAAAGGTCACGTGTACATTTTCGTTGTTGTGTGTGCAATTTATTTTTATTTATTTATAAAAAAACCAACGGCGTTACATAAGATGTAAGGAAAAATGAAACATTCGATGAAATCTTATGAAGTCATGTTTTTTTTTCATGCCCTTTAAAAATTAAATTTTTGGTTACTAATTAACAAACAAATTTAAATTTTTACATATTTAATGAAATAAACCTTACATGCTCTAAAAGTTACTCTATTCAAAATAAAGATCTTTATTTGTAATAATTTCGAGACTCTTATTGTTTATTTTGAGATTCCTCTTTACACTGAAGTACTTTTTTAGATATATATATTACCACTACTGCTATAATTAATTATTTTTAAATGTTTCTTTCTTTAATTACGCTTTACACTACATGGTTTTTTAAAAATTACTAGTAACTTAACTAGACTTGAATATGACTAGAAACTAAAGTATACATTATTAAAACTCTTATTATACTGCATATTGCAATTCCGTAACTAAAACTATAGTCAATTCATGTAATCGTTGTTATACTTCACGGGTTTCGTTATGGTGCGACCTCGTTTTGTTATATATGTATATTGTACGGAGGGGTGGTCTTTGTATGGCTGTGGTCTGCACTTTCCGTGGTATGTGTGTCGTCATCATCAGAGTCATCGTCATGTCCATTGTGGTCACGTCCACTAGGCATCTCATATGTACCTGAAAATGCTGAAAATAACCTGAAATAAAGAGAAATTATACCCGAACGTGATATTTGCAGCTAAACGTGCCGTGTGCAGTCATGTAACGTATGACTTTTCAATCTCTTGTAATCCGTTTTATTTTAGAACGTATTTCTGCATTTTTATTACACAAACGTTAATTATATCTTACTTTTAACTTTTTTTTCTATTCTTTCTTTTTAAACTAAGACTAATTACTCTTTTTTGTAGTTTTTGCCGCAGCGCCATGTAAAGAAAAATGAAACGCTCGATGACATCTTATGAAGTCATGTTTTTTTTTCTTAACCTAGTGTTGTCCCTTATGTCCTTACAAAGATTTTTTACATAGTATATATTAATATGTTTATACAATATCATGTGACAAGACAAACAAGTCGTGCATCTCATGGTAAATACAGGTAATAACAGTAACAGTGCTACTCAGAGCTCTAAATTGCAAAGACTTTAGGGGTACTGCCACTGCACCCGTCACCCTGAGACATAACTTGACAAGTCCTATGTGCCTGTAATTTCATATAGGCTAAGAGTATAGCTAATGACAGGTTTCCGAAATATTATTGGTAAGTAAGTACACTTAACATTAGTACTGAGTGAACAAAATGATGCTAGTTTTAGATGCCGAAATCACAAACATAAATTCTCGCTTGTTGTTTAATGATAAAATAATAATCCCAGTAATGAGATGTTAATATAAACTACTAAAAGTAGTGACCCCAACTACTGTCTTTCGTATTATCACCAGAATGGTGATAGATACCGCCAAGGATGGATAGACGCATTTTTAAATTACTTAAAATAGTGTGAATAGTTATAGCTTTTAAATGCAATATACAATAAATAGTACAATGTGTATTGTATCGCACTGTAATACTAAAGAATTCTCAGTCAAAGTCGAAAGTATTTATGTAGAGCCCATAATAGATTCTCGTTGCAGCAACGAATAGAAAATGCACCTCGAAATAGTACCGACTGGATTGATAACGATAATACATCGCAGTTAGAGCCCGTGTTCACTGGACGCTAATGCCACGACATAAATATCTTTGAGCTCGAATAGCTGAGAGAACAGCAACGGAATCTATGTGTATGTTAAACATATTGAATAGGAACTATTCACTATTGTTTTTTTTGTTATAGGAAGATATTGTCACATAATACATATACCAGCACATTTAGCGTAACGTATGTTTATATTTATTTTATATACATAAGAATTAGACACAAAGTAGGTAATATATCATCAATTTAGTACAAAACTTACTCAAACTTTATAAAAAATATCGAAAATTAAAAAAATGCAATTTTTTTCAGATCTTACGACAAATCACAAATAGCTGAAAACTTACAAATTGTAAGAATTTAGCATTGATCAAATGAAACATAGATCTCAATAGAATGAAACTTTAATTATGTTAAATAAATAAAAAACTTTTTCTTTTCACTGTACTTACAAGAAAGTTAAAACAAATTAATGAAAAAATTATAGTCGACTATTTTTTGTTTTCAAATTAGACTTATATACATAGTAAGGAAACCCTAAAGACTAGTAAAAAAAAACACTCAGCTATTTTGGGAATTTACACAAAAATAGTCTTCTGTTAATGCTTTTATAAAATAAATTATTCATTCGGTTTAATTGTGATCTCGAATCGTAATACATACGCTATACGAACGACCACTTGAAATTTTGAAATATAAAGGAGGATGGGCAAATTGGTCCAAAATGCAAAAGTCTGCCCCCAGAGCTGACACATAGTGCGTTTGAAAGAGCATTTCAAATTAAAAAAAAAATTGTATGAGACCGTAAAAATCGAACCTGCACAAAAAAAGATATTCAAGTTTTCGAAGTAATTAAAATAAGAATTATTGTTTTTTAAGTCGGCTTATTGGGTTAAACCTGAGATTTTGAAATAGTATTTTATACATCGCACTTTTTTGTATGAGATCGTAAAAATACAACCAATATAGTATGTAACAATCAGGCTTCAATATTAATATTTACTTAGTTGATCTTTTTAGCCCTTGGCTGTTCAGTGTACACGCTATATAGCAGGTTGAATAATAATCGAAGGAATTGTATTATAAGACCACCAAGCAAACAAATCCCTCTTTTGAGTTCATACAAGGATTTTTTAGGCTATTTATTTATAATTTGAAAATATTTATTATGTATTAATAATTATGAGAACGTAGTAACCGTTGCAAGCTTGGTACAAGCCACATGCATATTCACTTAAACAATAGGTTGTGCGAGTGAAAAGGCGTTATTAGCCACAAACGCTGGAGCAAGTCACGTGCGTATTCGCTTAAACAATATATTGTGCGAGTGAGAAGTCGCTAGTCGTATATTTTAATAAACTTAGACAAACAGGGATTGGAAGCTTTGGAACATTATTATTGTTCATGTAAAAGCGGCAGGCGTACTTTAGGTTCTTGCTCACATACAATGTCTATTGTGTGGTTTCTAGGATGGGCGCGCTACGATAATATTAGCCATCCAGCAGCATTTTTAGATTCTATTATTGTAGATGATGATGTTCCATGACCTTTATGTACCCTTTTAAAAAATAAAACGTGTATAAAACCAAACCTTTGCATTTTTATTTAATATTATTTTTCAATAACCTATAATTGTTTATTTTTAATTACTATATGGTATATTATTTATTTTCATTAGTTTGTGTAACATTGTTTTTCAAGCATCATACATAAAACATATTAATTGTTACAATTGTTGTATGGTAAAACTAGATTTTGACGAACTTTTCTTTTCTAAAAACCGAAAATGTAACACTAAATATCTCAGCTACTGCGGGTTAGAATTCAATGAGATTTAACATACAGAGATCTGTGAACGTATTGTATCAGTTAGCACTAGTGTCAAATTTGGGGGCATTTGGACCAACTCCCATACAATTTTGCCCATCCTCCTTTAAGAGTATAACTTGTGTTTCTAATAATAATTTTTTTTAAACAAATATATATAATGTGTATATTTTATACACAATATGATATTGTTTTAGAGCTCTCTTAACCATTATGGACTATAACAGAATATCAGCGAGAGCTTGTACTCCATTGAACTTTGTCGCTGAGTCACACACTTTCACATTTTAATTTATTATTGATTTGTATTTTTTTTTATAAACATTTCTCTCACCAACAAAAAAATCATATGTTGCATAAACATATTTATTATTTGTTCATTCATTCAATCTATCATTTATTTGCTCAATACCTTAAATATTATAATGCAAAATGTACAGCCGCCTTAAAACTCGGCACCTATGCCTGCATAATTACAAACAGACATGACTTATGGCGGTTCATCGTTCGTCCTTTATCATTCCGCGGCATTCATTTTTCAGTTTGCAAGCGTATAAATCTTTGCAATTGGATGGCGCCTATGGGAATGAGATCTTGCGCAAAATTTTCTATTACCACCCAAGTGAGTTTATTTTGAATACATTTATTTATGGCTTTACGTGGAAGTTTAATTAGTTTCCGTGGATGTGATAATAAACGATATCTGTGTATTGTGTGAGCGATTGATTTTCAAAGGCGACATTCGAACAAAAGTGTGTAGCTTGATGCTGGTGACTGTATTATCAGCAGAGTTGAAACCTTCCCAATTTCAAAATAGAAAGAAAGAAAAAATACTCAACAGTAGACGAACTATTTCACAAGTTGGTAACAGAGCTCCTTGTGAAAGAGTGCGTCCAGGGAAGTACTGCCACCTTTCCCAATTCTTCCGCCAAGCATTGATGTGAGTATGCGTTTCGGTTTTGTAAGGTAAGGGTGCTGGTGAAATTATAGGCACATGGGACTTGTCAGCTTATGTCTCAGGGTGACGGGTGTATTAGCAGTGCCCCTCAGAGCTTCGTTCGGCCGCGGAGGCAGTTAAAATCGGTTAATTAAATTAATTCATTATTTGTAATTGGTCATCACTAAACCGTCCATGGTCGGGTCAATGACCCGTCTGTTTACATTTTTAATAAAATGGATTGACACCAGGTCTCGAATACCCTGACTAGAACAATTTGGAAAACCTCATTTTCCAAACAGGTCCTACCGGCAATCGAACCTGCGACCTCCTTGCGATCGTCAAATGTATGTATACGACTTCAAAACACATTAATAACGACATTTAATTTGAAAGTTTACTAAAATTTATCGTAAAATAAAAATTACTTAAACGCCATTAAATTATTCCTTTATCACCTTTACATTCATAATAAAATATTTTAAAACATAAATTATCCAATTTATTGTAAACGTAAAAATTTGCATGACATAACCTGTAAAGTATGTAGTAAAGTTTTTATATAAATAATATCTTTTCGAGAATCTTTTTTTAAACTAACTATAAACAACCTTGTTATTACTTGCGTGCTTTGTGCTAAGGATAATTTAAAAGGGAGAGGTTTCATCACGATCTTTTCCGTCGTAGACAGCGAGAGAGCCGCACCCTTGGTATATCTATATTAACAATGTTCATATTGTAAAAGCAATATGCATTACCCCGTAAGTAAATTTGTGATTTTATGAAGACCACTGCCACCACACTCAATTAAACAATATTTACGGACTTTTGTTGTACCATTGACAAACTAACGTAACATAGAAATGAACCTACAACCTCTCAATTGAGAAATAACCAATCTCTCAATGGTAGTAGGGTTGTTGCGAGCATCCGCATCCGCATCCGCATCTGCATCCGCATCCGTACCTGCATCCGCATCCGCATCCAATTCCGTATTCGCATCCGCATGCGCATCCGCATCCATTGATGCTGATATTCATTGCGACGTTCGAGTCGTGACATAACCTAAAAGGCACGCTGGAACAATTGTACAAACCCTCCAGAAACTGACTGTGAAGACGAAAAAGTTGCTCAGCTGTTGTTTTTAACCGACTTCAAAAAAAGGAGGAGGTTATACGTTCTACAGTATGTATGTTTTATGTATGTTTTCAGATTTCTCCGTCAATTGTAGACCGATTGTGAAAATTCTTATTTTGTTTAAAAGGGTGCACTCTCGAGGTGGTCCCTTTGTCACCAAGTCAGAATCTGATGAGGGGATCCCATGGAAATCGAGGAAAATCCTCAAATTTTATAGACATGTACATTGACGTACAGATTTCTCCATGAATTGTGACCGAGTTGATCATGCTAACGATGCTGTTCCGGGTTCGTTTCGGCTATCACAAATTTAAAAAAATATTTTTCGCAAATAAAAATCGACTTTTCACTTGACACAATATATGTAACCAACAAATCACCATCAACATGAGAACCAGAAAAAAAAAGTATGAAATGTACAACGGAGTCCGTAACAGTTCTGTTTTCACTAAGAAGTCAGAATCTCATGAGGGAATCCCATGGAAATCAGAAAAAATCAATAAGCAAATTTTTTTATGAAAAAGGTCGGATTTTTTTTTTTCAATGAAAGAATTACAATAATTATTAACATATGTATAACTTTGATAAAATTCTACGATTAAGGTAGGTAAACTGATTGTTTTCATGAAGATTGAAATATTGAAAAATACTGCGTGACATTTATATCACAAAATTATTGATATAATATTTTATTACAATACCATACGACATAGAAAGCTTTTTCATGTAGATAGAATTAATGATGTACATGTACCGCATTTTTATTTTTAAATATCTAAAACCAGCATCCGCTATAGCATCCGCTGATGTTAAGGTAAAAAAAAATCAATGTATAAAAAACCTTTATTTACTAAGACTTCAAGTGTAAAACTGCCTTCGGATTAAAATTTGCAAATTTCCCAACGATTTTAATGACGTCCGTCAGTCGCCATCGGGCGCTTGTTGACGTCAGAACTATGTCAAACTTTCTCCGGCTGTTCTTATTTTATTCACACCTGACTACCTAAAATCTAGACTCGCGATGAAATACCTGGCCTTCAAATTTCTTAAAAAAATGATGAAATAAGTGATTTTACTCTCTTCACATTGGTCTACTCAATACCCAATAGTCGAGTCTTTTACTTGAGCTTTTCGCTAGCTTGAGTTGGCTGAATACACGGCGTAGAAATCTGCCTTCCTCGCTAAGGCGTTCACGAGTCTTCCGCTTTGCGTTACGGAGAGACTTGCACGCATGCGCCTTGCCTCTGTTTGGGTTGTCGACACTCTCGAACCGGCTACTGTTCTGTGCTGTTATTGCTTGCGTGGAAATATCAAGCTTGCTAAAACTCACGCAACAGAAAAGCCCTACCTGCTCGTACGCGACAGATCTTTGCGTATGCGCGAGGCGAGTCACGCAAGTGAGAGACTCGTGAACCGGCATAAAGGTATGAGGTATCTTCAGGCATCGACTGTACCTCTACAGCTATCAGAAAACTGTTATGTAAGACCCCCATAAATTACAACAAATAAAGGTGTTACTTAATATACCAAATTAGCAATCATAGTTCTTTGCTTTCTCAACACTGAGTAGATTTAAGCATTGTAAGACTGACTGGTTATTGTATGGTTTAATCGGTGTTGCAATAAAACCATTGACTTACAATTATATGGACGTCGGGTCCGCGCTAAAAAGTGTCCGCACTTCTAAGGCGCTAAAATCGTATACAGAGCGCCAAACTCCGCTTTAGTCTTCATTTGTTCTACTGACAGCGCGATACTGCGATGACATTACAATTTAAATTTCGAATAGGTTGACTTGGGACATTTTTTTCGTGGTTTTTGTATTAGACCCGTCGTCCATTTATTTGTAAGTCAATGAATAAAACAAGTAATTTAGTAATTTGTGATCAATTTGTGACTCATTTTTCAATTTGTGTCAACATTTCTGCAACTTTCGAGAACCAGTTTATTCAATACATGGCAGTAAACTAAATGCTCGTATTTGTTTGTATAGCGTAACTTCTTACGAATCGAGAGAAAAGGCGGGTATTAACTAGGGACTCCAAACCATAGAGAGCAGGAACGAACGAACAGAGAGTGAATGAATATTTTTAGTGAGGAATGTAATGACTGAATAATAAACAGTTACTATACAGCCAAAAGATATAAATAAATAATGAAGTTTCCATGTGAAATATTTGTTACATTAGTTTTCCTTTTTAATAAAAAACATTTTTTTTTAACTCACACACTCTAGTGCGCATTTGACTTTCATATCACTTGATGGAAAGTGACGATGATGAGGTCGATGATGGACCATGCACACCTAAATAAAGCCTTGGTAAAAATATATATGTCAAAATTTATTTTAATAAACTTATAAGCAAGTCGTCATCCCCAGAGAACAAAAAGGTAACTGCCATTATCACATTTTAATGTTATGTCATATTCAATATCTTTAGGTACCAATACATCTTTTAAATCTTTTTCGTGCTTTTTAAGCAGTTACTTACGGAATAACAAAACAATACAATATTATTCGAATTTTGAAGAAAATGAGTTACGTTTCTTATTATGACAAATGACAATAGAATTACGTTCCCGTAAAAATAATTACGCGAAATAACGATACACGCAGTTGTTATATTTTATTCCCGTTTCAAACTGTTCGGATGTTCATATAATAAAGCAAAATAAAGCAAAAGTTGATTATCATATAATGGTTTCATTATAACAGCAGAATAAAAGACCTTTCCAAAAAAATATCTTACTATGTTTACGAGAATAAGATGATATGTAATTATTAACTTCGCCACTTGTACTATTGCAAGTCGTAGAATAAAATGATAAGTCGACGGTGCAATAGTTGTTTTCGGTTCAGACACAACGAGAATAAAATGATAATCGACAATATAAATCCCACATGATGATTGATTTTGACTAATTATTGAAATATCTCCATTTTCGCTTAACTTACGGCTGTTTTATTTATAATATAGAATGCACAAAAAATATTCTTTCCTTAAGGCTAACTATTAATCTACCTACGTTCAGTATTTAAGAACTTATCAATGAAAACATGTTTTTTATTTTTCCTGAAATATTACTTTGTTGCGATTATCACGTTGTTCTCCGGGGATGGCGAAATGTTTTTTTATGATACGAAGTGACTAGACAAACAAGTCGTGCACCTGGTGGTAATCGATACGCCTATCCATAACAGGCGCATGGATTGAAAGCTATTTTTGTAACAATGTACATAGATAGCCTAAAAAAGTTTATGTCAATTGTGTAACACAGAAACTAGATACGAGACGGTAATGGCGGGAATCTTTAAGATTTGAAGAGAATTCTCCGGAAAAAGCGCGATTTGTTTTTTAGCTCCTTTCTAGTTTGTACAGTCGATACGCAAAGATAACTGACCGACCGACCCTTAACCGACTATTTGGTTTTGAGTAGATCGGTGTGAAGAAAGATGTTAGACAAACTTAACCTTTAACCAATGATCCGTAAAATATATTTTGGTATGATTTCCTTTGTGTGTGAATATGGGCCTCATAAGAAGGCTCAAGGTCATTCAGAGGGCAACGGATAGGACTATGCTCGAAGTTTCGTTGCGAGATCGAATCAGTAATAGAGGATATCCGCAAGGGAACCAGAGTAACCGACAAAGCCCTAAGAATTGCAAAACTTAAGCGGCAATTGCTCGCAGAACAGATGGCCGATGGGGCCAAAGAGTTCTCGGGTGGCGACCGCGTACCGGAAGAGGCGGCGTGGGCAGACCACCCACAAGGTGGACTGATGATCTTGGGGAAGGCTGCAAAAATCCGCTGGACGCAAGCGGCGCAGGACAGATCATTGTGTCATTCATTAGGGGAGACCTATGTTCAGCAGTGGACGTCCTTTGGCTGAAATGATTACGATTTTCTTATTGTATCATTAGTGAATGACGTTCTAAGAAACTTTTTAGGTCAATTTGATCTTTAATTACATTACATAAATTTCAACCAAAAAGCGGAAATTCCTTTACACTTTTATGTTAAATACTAAGGGTCGTATTCTAGAACTCTACTCTATGCTCAAGTCAGGATTGCACTAGAAACAAAGGCACTGGAAATACGACCCTAATGGCAGGGACTTGAGTATGATTTCGAGTGCTTTAAACCATGCTCAAATCCTGACTTGAGCATTGAGTAGAGTTCTAGAATACGACCCTAAGGCTCTCAGGGCACCGACTGTAGGTTACACAAATTGGTATAAAGTTCGTCATGCTATGGTAACAAAAATTTGCTACCATTCCGTTCCGCAACAATGTCAATTGAGCCTAAGACAGACTCTTGCGCTTCGGAAAAAAATGGACGTCCCTAATTACTTATCTTGACGTTAGTTGAAAGTTTTCGATATTAGAAAGTAACTGCAAAATGTAGCCGTGCGTTCTTCTTTCAAAACAAACAGTAAACGTAATTACTAAGTTACTAACTTTCTAGACATCCAAAGATCACTTAGAAACTTCTGTCTACCTTCAAGATAGAAACACACTTAAAATAATATCGAGTTCTTAGGTTTCCGCGATTGTTGCACATAGGAAATGAAACTATTTTTCCGGATTTAAAAACGGAATAAGACGAGTTATGCCCTTTTGTTTTTATTGCACCATTGGCTTCAGCGTGTGCGATTACATAACATATCAAAAGGACGCCTCTCTAGCAGTCTCCTAACGTCGTTCTTTTTATTGCACTAGGGGCATAACTCACTGTTCCTAAAGGCATAATTTTAGTTATCGGGCATTTTTAGGAGTCTAAAGGTACAAGTGCTCTTAACTCAAAAAATACATGCACGTTTTTACGATTAACAGCAGATAGATTTTTACATAAAGACACTTTTCGTATTGTTAAACCACTGTGAGGAAAAAAGTAGGACTAAAAGCGACTATTAACTTATTCCACAGTGTCCATAAAGTTATAAGTGAGCTTTCCGTTTGTTCCACTGGATACGATTCGTCATACCAGTGACTATACCGTGTTGCTATTGGTTAATAGATTACAAACGAAAACTTGTCGTTTTATTCCTTTACCAATTTTATATCTTTTGTCAATGTGGTTAGTATCATAAGTATTGTTATAATCATAGAACAGTCGCAGTTAAACGTATAAATCATTTTATATCTTAAAGTTTGTTAGCATTAGTCGTGTTATTACCGTTAAGCACTCATAAACAAGGAAGCAACTCGAAAAAAACTTAAAAAAATATAGAAATTATGACTGAATTTTTTAAACGAAAGCTTAGATGTATACCCAAAGCTAGAAATCATAGAAAGTACTAATAATAAATGCGAACAACCAATAATCAATAAAAGTATGGTTTCTTGCCTCTCCTGAAAAGTGTCGATTTTGAGTTATTCCCTTTTTCACTGGACACACTGATATGTTTTTCAAACAAACCAACGTTTCAGGCCCTTTACAGATCTCATGGTCACGTGGCCAATGCCACAGGCACCGTGTGAAACCACCAACAGTCGAGCGAAGACCTGCCATTTTACCTTACGTGAGAGGTGTTACAGACAAGATCGTAAGAGTCAGGCGTGCATCTATCAACATCTATTTGAAGCCCCTGAGGAAGATTTCTAAGTTCTTGACACCCGTGAAATGTAAAATCCCCTTACAGGATGCAGGAGTTTACAAGCTTGACTGTGAGTGCGATCTCTCTTATATTGGACAAACGAAGCGAAGCCTTTGTACCCTCGCCAAACAACATACAGCTGATGTCAAATACTGTCGCGTAAACAAGTCTGCAGTCTGCGAGCCTGTCATGAAAAAACTTACACATTCAATGAAATTTGACAAACCCCAAGTCCAACCAAAAGAAGTCCGTTATCTACCCAAGATGATGCGAGAGGCCGGAGGAGTTTCTTCGTACCACCTGCTTGGGATCCAGTAAATCCTCTGATGAAAAATCTCAAACATACATAAAACTGCAGTACTAAATTTATTCTAAATTTCATTAGCGTAAATTGGAATGTTTCTTTGTAAAATTAAAAATAAGGTATTTAATTAATAACTTTTGTAACTGTAGTGAAAAATAAGGTCGTTTACATTAATATAGACATAACTGGTTAATGACTGTACCACCTCAGTCAACCGTGACCATGGGGCCTGTACAGGGCCCGAAACGTTGGTTTGTTTGAAAAAAAAAGAAATAAATATACGGGATTTAAATCCGGAAAAATATTCATTTCCTACACTTAAAATAAACAAGATCGAATCATAATTGAGAAAATTAATTAAAAATTGTACCATTCGTTTACTAAGAGACAAATAGAGTACTAAAATTGAAATCAGTACGACTTTAGATTATGTACAATGTACATAATATGGATGATACGTGTTTAACCAAAATATACATCCACGCTATACGTGTACTAGCAGTAGAGCTCTTTTGAAAGATTTAGTCCAGGGAAGTACTGCATCCTTACCTATTTTTGCCGCCAAGCAATAATGTGAGCATTATAACGTTTCACGTTCAAAGGGTAAGTAAAGGTGCTGTTGCAATTACAGGCACATATGACTTGTCAACTTGTCTCAGAGTGACATGGCGCAGTGGCAGAGCCCGACAAATCTTTGCGGTTTAAAGGTCTCAGTGGCACGCGTCTGCTATGGACAGGCGTGTCGCTTACCACTTGGCGCACGATAAATAAATAAATAATAAATAACGCACACACTCAACATAGCCCCGCACTAGGGAAACCCTGTGTCGCGAGTGCCATGGACACACACATAGACAACCACAAATTACACCCAAACTCACGAGATAAATAAATGTAGGCCATACAAACGTTTCTCCCGGCCCGGGAATCGAACCTGGGACCTCTGCGTGGCAGTCCGGCATGGTAACCGTTCGGCCACGGAGGCAGTTAATGCGATTTATTCGTCCCATCACGTTCCAATTATAAAAAAAGGATTAAAATGCTACTGTTTATGAGATAGATGCCTAAACTAAGAATGCTCATTAGGAGAGTATTCCAGAAACTCATGGTCTCTACATCTTAGTTGAACAAGTGTTTTTATTTAAAATTATTATACAGATCAAATCTTTTTTATAAGCATTATAAAAGAAAATTCTATTCTTGGCTCCTTGTAAGACGATTAAAGAATTTAGTAATAACAGATCATTGCTCTGAGAATGTTTCATGGAAATAAATAGGATAGAAAAGTTAAGAGGTTGAAAAGAAGTAATAAGATTTTATTTCTTTTATATTTATTTCGTACTTTTTCCGCAATAAGTGTATTCGCTTTGATGTACAATTACATACATAAGTGTTGTATTGATTGTTCTCTTTAGTACAGTCAATATCACTCTGAGTTTAACACTTGATATTTATTTGTTTGGAAAACCAACAGCACTACACATTAATAAAGGTAAAAACACAATATTTGATGAGGCACAGTTCTTAGCGAATTATCAGGTATCCACATCACTCAATATATACCCAGTTATATAAAAAACATTATATATTTTTTTCTATTTATCTTCTATGAATTCCATTGTATGTCGGTGACGTTAATATTGTTTTTGGGTGGGCTTCGGGATCTTTCAAGTCTCATGATGACAGCTGACTGATTAAAATCCGAAAAGAAAAGTTTAATTTCAAAATCTTATATTTTCTTATTTTAAATCAACAACGTCAGCTTATACGCATCCACTGCTGGAAATAAGCCTGAGCACGTCGACTGTCCCGGGCCTGTGGCGTCCGCATCCAGCCGCAGCGCCTTTCTCAGGTCGTCCTGTGACCTTGACCTATGGCCTCTCCTTTGAGGTAAATGGGTTGATCTAGTTACATTTCGTCTAACGTGGAGACTATTTGTATGTATTCTATTTCATGTCATGTCAATATGGTTTTTTCCCTTTAACTTTTTCTTTTTTTTAAATAACTTTCGCTAATCATTAAGAAAGACATAATATGAAGTCAACAACGGCATTAGGCCTGCAAACTGGATTATTTCCTAAACTCTCTCCTTAAAGATGCTCAGTATAACGACTGCATCAAAAACTATAAACTATAAAAAAATATATTAAAAAAAACAAGCAAAAAGTACATAGCCAATTGCAGTGTTATTTCTTTTTAATTTTGTTAATTCAAAGATCGAATTTGCTTCATCAATACACCCCAATCAGGGAACTTAATTACTTAACCACAGACTTAATGCAAAATGAAGTTGGTAAGACGAAAGGTGTTTTTTAAACAGGGAATCTGATTCAATTTAAGAAATGTTTGATGAAGACAAAAAATGACTGCTGAAATAAATACTATTAAATTAAGTTTTAAAACTTAAACTTAATTAAAACCAGAGTTTAATTTTAAAACTAGATATAAATATTTAACTACCTCCGTGGCCGAATGGTTACCATACCGGACTGCCACGCAGAGGTCCCCGGGTTCGATTCCCGGGCCGGGAGAAATATTTGTATGGCCTACATTTATTTCTCTCGTGAGTTTGGGTGTAATTTGTGGTTGTCTATGTGTGTGTCCATGGTACCCGCGACACAGGGTTTCCCTAGTGCGGGGCTATGTTGAGTGTGTGCGTTATTATTATTATTATTATTATTTTAAAACAGTCATTATAACCAATGGTCGGAAAAAGGTATTCCACATATTATATGGATATATGTACAGACATTTTTACAAGGAACGACATTAATTAATTGCATTTTCGAATTCCGGATTTCCAAGTAAAAAATGGAGTAGACACATAAAACCATTTCCGGAAATCCTGAATTCGATAAAGTAATTCTTTAATATTTGGTGGTTTTAACTAGCCTATGTCGCTCCTTGTAGCTATATCTATACATAGTCGTAGCGCAATCTATGAGAAATCTATGAAAGATTTATCACTCAGTACCTTTACAGCTACCAGTCCTGGCGAGAGATGTCGCTGTTCACTGTATTAATTAAATTTTTATTGAATTGATATTCAATTCTTCTTTGTGAAATTACTCCACTAGTTTGTTATAATTATTAATACAAAGATCGAACACTCAGAAAAATTCCTTCGATCCGGTCGGATTCGAAACGACGCCTTCTTGCATACCGTGCCAGACGCTATACCAACTAAGCCGCAGAACGAACCAACGGACCTCACGAATTTTTCTAAGTGCTTGCGTCGTGTCGTTGTATTTGGTTTTTCAACGACTTTTTTTGTCGTAGCGCCATCTATGAGAAATCTATGAAAGTTTTTCACCCAGTTAGTACCTTTACAGCTACCAGTCCTGGCGAGAGATGTCGCTATTCACTGTATTAATTAAATTGTTTAACTACCAAAAACAAATATATGTGGAACACTTTTTTCCGATCATTGATTATAACTTAAAACATGCTCCCTGAAAAATTTCTTGAAATAGCGCTTTCGCCCTTTATACAAAACATAGACGACATAAGAACCTAATATACAATGTGTCAGGTCATTATAAATGAGCGGAAAAAATACTATGATACAACTACCGTATTCTGTGTCCAACTAGACTGTGTAGGGAATGTTGTAGTTGTGAGTGTAGGTATTATCATAACATTAACGCCTAAGCGTTGGATATGACATTTATTTTTTGTTTGATTAGAAAAAGGAAAACAAAGACCACCACGGAGTGGATCCCACCAAACGCAAGATGAAGCCGTGGAAGACCTGGAACGAGATGGTGTGACGAATCGGACGCATATATGAGGTCTCGGCCTGTAGCGGCGTTAAATCGCGAAGAGCGGAAAAAGGGAAGGGCGGACTTTGCCCTGCAGTGGGACAGAAAAGGCTGAAAAATTTTATGAAATGAATGAGAAAAAGGAATGACTACAAGCTTCTTTTGATTTCATGTTTGTGTTTCGTATGAACGTTATTATTAAGAGTGATTTACACACGCTGATCTTTTTTACGCTTGCGTAAAGATTGACTATTAGCGGCTGCATCGCTACTGCATCACGTTTGCATCGTTTCTAAAAGTCGTTGTGTGTAACCGCTAATTCAAAAGTTTTTTTTTGCGTTCCTCTAAACACGTCCACGCCACGCCTTATAGTGTGTGACGAAATGGTTCAAAGACAATTTGCTATCACGCCAATGAACAAGCAAGGACAGAAAAATTGTTTTCGAATTGAAAATGATTTTTCATTAACTTCCCTTGTTATCACGACTACGGCTACAAGCAGATTTATCGTCGAACCTTTTTGCCATACCCTGTACAAACCCTAAACCAATCCACAAAGGTCTAATCAAACAAAGCAAGTTAATAAATTGTTAATCGAATCGTCGCAATCTTGTTTCGGCGGCGACAGCTCTGAATAGTCCGTTGACAGTTGTTCGATAATTGAACTGGGAACAATTAGCCATCAAGTGGTTAATATCCGCGCCGCTGTCACAACACGATTGGGTCCCTTGGCAATGGACACTCGATGTCGAGTGCAAATCGATTTCCTCGTGTAAGCGATGAGATCGTGCCGAATTGTAGCGGAGGTATTTTAATAAATTCCTTTTATAAATAACGGACTACAAAGTCTGGAACACTCATCATTTGTCGTTGATTTGTAATCCGTTCACGTGATGCGTTTTGCTTCTTCCTTGCATTCATACGACATCATTTTTTTTAAAAATATATTTTCAAGAGACAGGACAAACAAGTCGTGCGCCTAGTAGTAAGCTACAGTGCCACTTAGAGATTTAAATGGCGAAGATCTGAGGAGCACTGTCACTGCGCCCATCACCATGTGACATAAGTTGACAGGTCCCATGTGCCTGTAATTTCACCAGCACCCTTACCATTCAAAGCCAGAACACACTAATGTTGACATTACTGCTTGGCGGCAGAAATAGGTAAGGTGGCCCAAGGAGCACACTTTATACGCTTTGAAACTGTTATGTCTATAAACAGTCTTAATATGGTATAGATTTAGATAATAGTTCTCTATTAAATGGTTTTAGAAAAAAGAAATTGTTCTTATAGACTTATTTCACTCAAATCAAAATTTTTAAACCTTTTTGATACCAAACAACTTAATTATGTGTAATCTCTCGTCCTTATTTTAAGTTCATCTGTAGAACAACTGATTATTTTTAGTAAAATTGTTCTATACACATCCAGTGAAGTCTATTAATACTCTAAAAACTGGTGCTCTTAAGTTTATTCTAGATATATTTAATTTATAGACATTCTGTAGTATTTGTACTTATGACAAACACGTTATAGCGCGTCTTCAGAAGATTTTATTTAAAAAAAATTCTACAATTAGGGTTTTTACTCTATTGGATGTTGTAAGAGCTCATTTCGTTCGTTCAAGAATATTAAAAGATCTGGTGGAGGTGGTGAACCTTGGATATTAAGTCACATCTCTCGATATAATCAGCGTTGACAATGCCAATTGTTCAAAATCCCCAAACATCACAGTTAAAATCCCCAAATTTGGGGAGAGCAAAGTTCATATTCCCCACAAATTCCCCACATCTCGAGTTTTCATTATTTATTAGAAATACATCGCTTAAAAATATAATAAAGAATTAACAAACTCAAAATGTAATAATCTATTATGTTTGCTGTGAATGTAAACAGAATGTAAAATGAAAAACTAATTATAAAATTAGATGACCTTAAAACGTTTATTTATATTAATTAGATTCAACATTAATCTGTAATCAGTCTTTGAAAAAAATTTCATTTTTCTTTGCCTTACAAAATTAAGTAAATTGATTATTTGTTGTGTATTTGGTGACACTATGTTAATGTTAGAAATAATCAATGACTTTCGACCTACATTTAATATTTAAAGTTGACGAGTGGTAATTTGTGGTGTGGAAGTACCAACTGCTCCGCTCAACCAACCGGGGACCGTCCGCGTCCTAAGCGGGAGAAAGGATCGCGAACGCAACACGCACCGACTGGTAATTTTACAATTCAGAACCAAATGCTCTAATAATAATTCTATTTAAGCTGCTTGTTAATAATGCGAGGTATTATTAAGAGAATTGCGTCTTACGTTTGTAACGCTTTAGTTACTTTCTAAGAAAACTATAATAGACTATAAGATAAGAATCACTCTTAACACTACCTACAGATAGTTTCTCAAAGCACTCTTGTGATCTACTAATAAAGTTGTGCCTACTTTTACTTTAAATGATCTAGAAACCTTCTTCAAGATCTCTTGAAGGAATTAGAACTCTTAAAATATTCAATCGAATGAAATTCTATTAGATATCTTATAGTGTATATTTAGATATGGGTGTGTTGCTTGGGGGTACTACTTTTCTGGACAAACTCTTTCACAAGGAGGTCTAATGCTACTAAAAAAATGTAAGTTGTGGCTATTCAAGAATACACTCAGGAAACATTTTTTAGACAAATGCATGCTTTAGTCGGTCACATCAGATAAGATTGTGGCCAAGTATACGTTAATTTTTACATAAAAAAATATTATTTTACCTCATTAGCTCGGAAAGGCTTTCTTTTCTAACCGACTTAAAAAAAAGAGGAGGTTCTCTATTCGACTGTATGTTTTTTTTGTATGTATGTTACGCGATAACTCTGGTATTTGTGAACCGATTTTCATGATTATTTTTTTGTTGCAAATAGGATACCTTCATGGTGGTCTCATTTCATTTTGAAGAAAATCATCCACCTCTAATGGTGGCTGATCACGCATGAACATTCATTTTCATAAATAGCGCCTAAATTTTACTTAAGGTGCAATTATTTTAATGGTTGGTTTTGCTATTCTCCAATTCAAGGCGTTTTTCTCTCTCTAGATGTAATTCCACGTACTTTTGAGGTCGGTTTTTTTAGTACTCTGTACTGAGATTATCTAATTTCAATAATCACTTAATTACACAAAATAAAAGCACAAACATGAATAAAAGTTGATGAGGTGTAAATTCAGAACGCATCCGAAGATAAACTTTTTCTTTTCATTAAAAAAGGTTTTATAGTTCAACTGTCAAGCGAGCACGCTTCGCTCGTGGTTCAATCTTAGCTTCCTTCGCTTGATCTGGTTTCAATACAAGCACTGCAAACAACAACTTTGCAGCCTTGCGACTTCCGACTTCCGTCCGAAACAATTACTGTCAGTAAGTAATACTGGCCCAAATCAAAAAGCATTGTCCAAGTATGAAGCTTCATTCGTATAATACATCTTTTATTTTGGTCGAATATTTCTAATTTCACTGTAATTGCTTCGGACAGAGAACGAGAGTAAACACCCAGCTCCCAACTGAGCTGCGGAAGGAACCTGCAGACCTTATAATATTCTCTATGTGTTTGTGAAAGATCTTGGGTTATGCTATGTAACGACTTTTTACCGTAACGCCATCTGTGAGAAATCTATGAAAGTTTTTCTTCCCTTATCCAGTTACCTTTACAATTGACTATAGATGTCGCTTTAATATATTCTTATTAATGTTCGAGCTTTATATTAATAATTATAACAAACTAGTGGAGTAATTTCACGAAAAATAATTGTGTATCATGGTAGGTTGGTATAGGTAGGTATTGACATTTATTGACGACAGACGCAGGTTCGAATTCTGTCAGATCAAGGGAAATGTTTTTTGTGTTCGATGATTGTATTAATAATTACAACAAACTAGTGAAGTAATTTCACATACAAAATAAATGAATGTCATTGAAGTAAAACATATAATCAATATCTTAACATAAAAAACAAAATAAAATAATTTTGTTTTTTTTACGTACCTTTATGATACCGGTAATAACATCAATCTCGGTGGTGTAGAGCGCGCTCTCAAAACTCCTTTAGTGAAGATTTTCCAGATTCCATTAGGTTTTACAACAACTCATTAAAGTGTCTACGAACATGATTGCTAGCACCAGCCAAGTACTAATCTCAAGATGAATAATGCAGGCAGAGCTTGCTACCGGTACCAAAAATACATTTTAAAGCATTATAGCTCGTTGTGAAGCTCGTCCAGGAAAGCACTGCCACTTTACCTATGTCTACCGCCAAGCATTACTGCGTTCCGGTATTGAAGGGTAATGAAATTACACTTATGAAATATTACAGGTACATGGGACTTGTCAACATATGTCTCAGGGTCTTAAGTCATTGCGATTTAAAGATCTTAGTCATTTGATATTATAAAAAAATAATATCTTATAGTAAAACAAAATAAAAGAATCACATTTAAAATATAGAGTTCTTAGGTTTTCACGATTGTTACACATAGGAAATGAAACTATTTTTCCGGATTTAAATCGCGTATATTTGTTTTTTCAAACAAACCGACGTTTCGGGCCCTTTACAGGTCCCAAAGAACATATAGCTCGTGTCAAATACCGTCGCGTAAACAAGTCTGCAGTCTGCGAGCATGTCATGGATAAACCTACACATTCAATGAAGTTTGACAAACCCTAGGTCCTTGCAAAATAAGTCCGTTATCTACCCAGGATGCTGCGAGAGGCCATTGAAATTAAAAAAACATCCTAATTTCAACAGGGAAGATGGTTTCTCCGTACCACCTGCTTGGGACCCAGTAAATCCTCTGATGAAAAATCCCAAACAGACATAAGACTGCAGTACTAATTAATATGTTTTAATTTATTCTAAACTTCATTAGCGTAAATTGGAATGTTTCTTTGTAAAATCAAAAATAAGGTATTTAAATAATAACTATTGTAACTATAGTGAAAAAATAGGGTGGTTTGCATCAATATTAGATATAACTGGTTGAAGACTATACCACCTCAGTCAACCGTGACCATGGGACCTGTAAAGGGCCCGAAATGTCGGTTTGTTTGAAAAAACAAATATACGTGATTCATTTCCTATGCATTTAAAATGTTACCAAAATGTTCTCCAGTCAGCTTTTTGTAACGAGTCGTGGCAAGACCTCATTCCGCTGGTTTTCAGTAAAGTTGAATATCGGTAACGGCAACGAAGAATTGATATTATGTTATTTACCTAAACGTATTGGCACTCAGTACTGTTTCCGTAACGTAGCCAGTTTGCCAAATTACGAAAGTACTGTTTTCATTACATTGACATTTTCACTCGTGAATTTTTAGTGTGAAACTAAGCAATTGGACGAAAAAAGTAATCACGTGTGTGATTAATTTGAATCAAGTACCGGTATATGACATAGTAATGTTAATGGTTCCTGAAAATACAGATATATTTTTTATCGGTAGTATCTCAAGTACCGGTATTTGTAGCAAGGTTATCAATACCGTTTCCTGAAAATATCGATATTGCAAGCCCTGGTGTGTTACCGACATGCAGGTGGCCCAGTGTACACGTCGTCCTCTATAATCAGTTTAATCGATGTTTACTTCAATAAGTCACGGAGCTTGCGACTGGATACCGGTTTCGTAGTGTTTGGGTTGGTATACGGATTATCTATGATGTCTAGCCTAATTCATAGGTACCTAAGCAAATTACATACATTTGAAATATTCACTTTATTTAAACATTGCTTTCCACATGTTTGCCTGAACCACTCTTGGGGTTGCTCTTTGTAAACAGACAGTTCTAATGTATCATTTACAATATTTATTTCAAATATCATTTTATTGTACTGTAATGGCGTTGTCACGCGATTTTGAGCGTCTCACTCGGGAAATTATATAATCTTAAAATGTAAAGATTCTTCAGAGTTATAATATATATGTTTAACTTGGAAATAAGCAGTTTCAAATTTTGTTTAAATTTAATTTATTTAATAAAACAAACGTTATATTATAAGGGCGCGTTCATTCGACTCGAATTTCATCGCGCTTACGCCGCGCAGCGATCGCGTGCATTTAACTGTCATGGCAAAACACTACTACTATTTATTTAGATTTTACATTAGCGTCTCGGGCGCCCGAGCGAGTCTGCCTTAAGGCCCATTTAGATGGAGAGAGTTTCTCGTCTCGTTTCCTCGTCTAAACATTTGCGATTATCGACCCTCCACGTGAGCGATAATCGCCTCGCCTTTCAATATTGAACGTCTCAGTGTAAACAGAACTCGAAAGCAAAAATCGTATTTCGAGTTTCTGTGCCAGCCGTTTCTACCACGAGTGCAGTGCGCGAGGACGAAGAGAACGAAAAAAAATTTGTATTAAGAAATGTTATAAAATTTGAAAAAAATACAAAAAAATTATATTTTTCTACAATGCAATGAACTTAATATTATATATTATACAATATGTTCCAAATTTGAATGATTCTTGCGTCATTTCGATATGTCCATAGTCAATACCGCAGTAATCACTGAACTCGAATGGCGATTCTCGCACTCAAAACGATTGGAACCGATTTGTACGATAATCGTATGAACTTGAAGAAATGTCATACGAGATCGTGTTTGGACAAGTCAAAAACTCGTAAGCAAGAATCTCCTTACTACATATTTCTCCGTGTAAACAGTCGAGGAGGCGATTAAGTTACTTGCGAATCTCTTTTGACATAATCGTAGGCGAGATTTTAGTTCTTGCCTGAATGTAAACATTATGATACGATAATCTTATGGCGACTATTGCTTACGATAATCGCGTACGAGTTTTCGTCACGAAGCGTGCGAGAAACTCTCTCCATCTAAATGGGCCTTTATCTTTGGTCTACGCGACTATCACGCGGCCGCCGCGCGGCGACTGTGCGGACAGCGACCGCGCGTTTGTGTTATTCCGAGTAATTTAGATATTGTTGCCCAGTAAATAGAATTCAGATTCGCCTTTGAAGTACGTGGAAGCACGGTAACTGGGCGGTCGGCGCGCGAGAACTCTTGCGTCGTGTAACTGGGCACTAAAAGTTTTTTTTTCACTATATTTTTAATTCTCGTAAATTTTGAATAATAAAAAGGAACCTTTTTATACATTGCCCTTCAAACGCCACTCTGTGAAGATGATTTTTTTATGATACTAAGTGACTAGAACAAGTTGTGCGGTGGTAAGGAACACGCCTGTTTATATAAGTTGCAGTGCCACTCAAAGCTTTAAACCACAAAGACTTCAGGTGCTCTTCCACTGCGCCCATCAACCTGAGATAAATTTGACAAGGTGCGCCTGTAATTTCATCAGCACTATAACGTGCTGACGTACTATACAATACATTCAGTAAAACTTAATTATTAAAGTGACATCTCTAGTCAGCGGCTAGTAGCTGTAAAGGTACCTCGCTGAGTGAAGAAAAACTTTCATAGATTTCTCACAGTTGGCGCTAAGGCAAAAAAGTCGTTAAAAATCAAAACAAAAGATCTGCAACAAACACATGGAAAAATTTGTGAGATCCATAGGTTTGATCCGTGGTTTAGGTGGCATAGCGAATCTAGCCGGATCGAAATGATTTTTTCTAAGTGTTCGTTAGTTTAATAATTATAACAAACCAATCATTGACTTACAATTATATGGACGTCGGGTCCGCGCTGAAAAGTGTCCGAACTTATAGGGCGTTAAAATCGTATACAGAGCGTCATTCACGCTTTAGTCTTCGTTTGTTCGACTGACAGCGAAGCAAGCAAAATTAGACAGTACTGCGATGACATTACAATTTAAATTCAACGTTTTAGCTTTTTCATATTCCTTTACATGTCACTACGTTTAAATAGGTTGACTTGGGACATTTTTTTCGTGGTTTTTGTATTAGACCCGTCGTCCATTTATTTGTAAGTCAATGAAACCAATGGAATAATTTTACAAAACAATAATTGAATATCATGATGGTGAAACATTCTGCCAGTTAATAAAACATAATAATTTATCAATAGGTACTACAATTTAGAAAGATTCGAACCCGGGGCCTCCTCATTCAACGCCCACGGTACATACTCTAAAAGACATCGATTTTAACAAAATCTTTAGAACGTTAAAAACAAAAGTAGCTTAAAATAAATCAAACCCAAACCCACATACGCATGAATGGGGGATTCGGAGAACTTCCTTTTTTCAAAGTCGGTTAAAATAACATTAACAGTTACGTTTATCTACTAAAAACTTTGTAGCATCTGGGTTTGTAAAAACTGGGCGCATTTAACCGAGGCCGAAACGTGAACAATGATTGTTCCTTTTTATTTTCAACGAGCTCCCTGAATGCCGGCGAGTTGTGAAAAAACAGAAGCATTAAAACATGTAGTGGATACCACGGGATAACGTTTTGCGCCTAGTTCAAAAGAATTCGGAAGGATTTTCCAGTTGTGCCGAGTGAAATTATAAAAACATTGTTTTTGAAAAGCTATAAATAGTAATCCATGAAATGCGGTTTACGTACTCATGTAAGTGCTACATTTAAATTTCGCGCTGTTTACAGTGTCAAATAAGTCATTCACGAAGGCGACCCTAATCCCGAATTACGAAATCCCTACTTATGGCCGTTTTACCACTATGGATGACCTAGAAACTTCGGTTTCGATGACTGGAAGTAACAATATCGACACGGAAGACAAAAAACAATATAAGTTCCATAAGTCTCGATTACTACCAGAATCGCTGTCGCCAAAACTCACACAATCAAACGTTAAACGCTATAAATATATGTATATTATGTGTATGCAAGATATTATAATTAAGTTAGCTGTAGTTAATCCTTAATAATAGTAACAAAAATATCACAACATTTAACTGCCTCCGTGGCCGAACGGTTGCCATGTCGGACTGCCACGCAGAGGTCCCAGGTTCGATTCCCGGGCCGGGAGAAATATTTATATGGCCCTACATTTATTTCTCTCGTGAGTTTGGGTGTAATTTGTGGTTGTCTATGTGTGTGTCCATAGCACCCGCGACACAGGGTTTCCCTAGTGCGGGGCTATGTTGAGTGTGTGCGTTATTATTAAAAAAACAAACAAAAAAAAACATTTAAGTATAAACACAACCACGTATCCCCATTCCATTACACGATTTACATATTTTTTTACCTAAATACTCCATTCTTTATTTTCAATTTTCACTGAACAAGATCCCTTGTACTGCCTACATTTTTCATTGTTTATTTATTTCACACACGCATACATACCGTCAGGGGTATCTACCACAATAGAGGTATAGATATTATGTACTTCCTCCCTATGTGCTTCACTTATAACCACTTGTTACATTAGCGTGTTCGTTTTTCAATTTCTGTTACTCTTTACGTCGCTATTATCAACAAATTACACAACAAACTCTCATAACTAGAATTAGGCACATTTTTCAGGTAACGTCTTCTCGCTTAGCTACCTTTGATTTGACGTCCTCGGTAACCTAACGGTTGGTAATGTGAACGTTGGATCAGGAGGTCTCATTATCACAAACGAACTGACTCAACACGGTTACTTAACCGCGACCATTTAAGGACCTGTTAAGGACCCGACACATTGGTTAGCTTGAGAAACAAATATAGGTAAGTGATTTGGATAAAAAGAAATAGTTTTATTTCCAATGTATAACAATCGCGAAAACCTAACCCTAATTTCGAATAGATATAGACATGTTTTTATTGGAAAAAATACAACAGCAGAAAACCACACCAAAAACAGTTTACATACAAATAATTATTAGACATACAATTACACTTAAAACTAGTTTTTATAGGCAGAGGTATAGTACAGTCTGTGTTGTAGCGTTATGCCAACACGGGACCTACCTCAGTATATGCTGCAGTGTCCCACCACAGCGCTGGTATTCAGTAAGCCCGCAGAGCTCAACGCTTGCAAACAATTTACAAAATAAAAGAGAAAAAAAATAAGCACGGAAAATTGCGTAGTTAAAATAACGTAATAATATTTTATTATTAATACGTATTGTGATTATTATGACGATAAATTATTGAATACATATAAAGCAACATAAATAATTAAATAGCAGAATGCAAATTTAACCTTGCGCCGAATATAAGCAGTCGCGTTCGGTCTGTGAGACCGCAACTGTACCTACGCGTTCAGTTTGAGAAGGCAAATTAATGTTTTCATGACGTTGTGTAGCACATGATAAAAAAGTCTTTTATCTATATAAATGAAAATAAAAAGACATTATATTTACTTATTATTTTATTAAATTTGTACTTATTAGTTGAACAGTCTATAAAAAGTCAAAATTTTAGTCATATGACACAAACACGTTAAAAATCAACAAAATAACAAAACTATGAACTTTTCTATCTTAATCGTTCATAAGCACACTATAATAGATTATTATTGAGATCAATCAATATTGACATCGATTGCGCAATATTGTACGAACTCTAAAATCACAATTTATTTTTTAATGTTTTTTTTTATGACGTTACGTTCTACGTACTATCTCAATTCTTATAAAATAAAAAAGAAAACAAAATTAAAAAAAAACTTATAACTTTTTTTAGGAGCAGGTAGAACGATAACCATCACTCATAACCATAACCATACACATTATCAGTACCAATGGTTTGACATCATCAAAATCTTCATCTTCTGTTTCCGCTTCCTCTTGTAATGGTGGGCTCCAGTCGGTTTGAGTGAGCATGAGACTGGTTGGTGGGTGTGAGTTCTGGTTGACCCGATGATGCGTGTAAAATTTATAAGCGAGGAGAAGGAAGGGCGCCTTACACACAACAAAAACAAGTTTCAAGTAGAAATAACCAGAATGCTTTATTTTAAATTTACATTAGTTACATGTTATAATTAAATTTATAGGTACAGCATGAAGAACTAGTATTTTTACTTCCCGAGTTTACAAAGGGAGAGTATGAATAGGTTTACTGCCCTTATTACATAGTTACATACAAAAGGTTACCTTTAAGTATACTTAGAGCTAATACACTGCACTAAGAGTTTATGAAAGTACATGAGTGCCACATGGACACTTCACTTATACGTCACTGACCTGGAGTTTACCGGATGTACATTTAAATTACATACCAGAATCCGCTGCGAAGACAGCGTAGTGGCTACAGGAGTAACGTAGTTATAAGTAGATGCCGACCACCCGTGGAGCTCATGACACGTGGTCGGGCACAGCCGAACAAAAGTTACAGCGGCATAGTCTCAGCCATTCAGTTGATGGCGAGATTCGAAATTACATGTACCAAAGGTACAAAATAGAAAGAAAAGAAAAAAAAACCCTGCAACAATACAGATTGTTACAGTACATTGATATAAATGACGAAGCATCTAATGAAGGAAAGAATCCAGAGGTCAACTCACCATGCGGTCCGGTGGCACGGGTTTTACATTTGTTACAGGGTTCGGAGACCCATAATTACGGCATCTGGCTATTCCTGGTTTAGCTTATAAAAGAAGGCATTGGGGGACCATGCCCCCAATGGGATAAATCACCGTAGAAGATCTCAGAATTAGGAACACCTTGCGAGCCGTGTCGAACAGAAAAGAAGAAGCTTCCGCCGAATTCCTCCTAAGAGATGTTACCAGCGAACAACGCCACAGACAATCTATCGATTCATCTAGATGAAGCTCACAAGTCTTATCACCTAAACCCGCTAGAATACAAGGCGATTCCAGGTTTACGTAGATTACCTTACAGGAAGTACTTGGCAACCTAAATGGCGGCGTTCGACATGGAAATATTAAAGAAAAGCTATAATTTACATGAGACTCGACTACAGAAGTAAAATCGAGTTAATTGGTACGCAGCACTAGTTTTCTGTGATACCAAACAAGAAAAATTAGCCAGGGTTGGTGTTTTCAAAAATATGTCAAACTAAAGGGTACCCATTCACGCTATTGATTTTATAGAAAAATCGTTCACCAACAGGTAATATATATGTGAATGGTTTAAAGAAACGATTACACCAACACTTAAGTTTCAACTAATTTACTAAATATTTTTAAACTATAATGTCAAAGTGACATGTTGTACAAGAATGGTGAAATTACCAAGGAGAGAAGATAAATTTTGTTTTTATTTTGGTATTTAAGAGATCTACCAAAAAAAAGTGTTACACTCTGCAAGCCGTTCTGATTCTTCGTAACTCATGTTGTGTCTATAATAAATAGTGAAATAATTAAATTTAATATTACACAAAATAATGTAATTTTGTAAGTAATATAGTAGGTACAAATAACATGAAATACTCACCCAGGTTTCAATTTCATTTCATGAATTTTTTCGGAACACGACGGGTCGCGCGCGGAATCTGAGACCGCAAACACAAATAAAGACACATATGCGCTTGCGACGAATGTCACAGGGCTACCAAGGGGAAGTACCTCATCCCCTCGAGAATATCACAGTCGCGCAACTGTTTATTGCGTGTAGTTTTTGTAAAATGACTAAACTAAGGTCGCTGCGGTCTCTGAGACCGCGCGCGACCGCTGGAAGGTTAATGGGATCATACCGCGTCAGTGAACCGTCTACCTAGAAAATGCAGGAACAACACGGCCACCCGTAGGAAACTCAGCCTGGTATGATGATAATAACTCTTTCAATTTGATTTTAATAGAGAAGACCGCAGTAATAGCAGTAGAGCACCTTGTGAAAGAAGTCATCCAGAGAGGTACTGCCATCTTACCTATTTCTGTCGCCAAGCAGTAATGTGAACATTATCACCGTGTTTCGGTTTTGAAAGATAAGAGGGCTGGTGAAATTACAGTCACATGGGACTTGTTAATGTATATAAATAAATATATCTCAAGGTAACGGGCGCAGTAGCAGTACACCTCAGATTTGAAGCTACAGACACACTGTGACATCTTCTCAACGGGAGCGTTATACCACTCGGAAACTTTTCTTCATCATAGATCATGTATCTATTTCTGCCGGCAAGTAGTAATGTAAGCATTACTGCGTTGCGGTCTTGAATGGTGAGGATGCTGGTCAAATTACTGGCACATGGAACTTGTCAACTTATGTATCAGAGTGTCGGGCGCAGTGGCAGTGGCAGTGCCCCTCAGATCTTTGTGATTTAAACCTCTGAGTACGACTACAACATCGACAACAATAACTATATTATCGACAGGCGTATTGCTTACTACCAGGCGTAGACTTGTTCGTCCCGTCGCTTGATACAAAAAAAAACTTAATAACCTAACCTCCGGTTAAAGAAACCGACCTCAAAAGTCATTCATCCCCTAGTTTGCCACCCTTAGAGGTGGAATATTTTCTTGAAATTTGGTTGGGACCACATCTGAGGTCCCAACCACATCATCTTTTCAACAAAAAAGAATCATCAAAATTCGTTCACAAACGGCGGAGTTACACATACATACAAAAAATATATATACAGACGAATTGAGAACCTCCTCTTTTTTTAAATCGGTTAAAAACTCGAACTGATTCTAAATTTATCTTGGTATGTGTGTTAGTAAGGAGTTAATTTCGCTAATCTGTTTCTCTTAGGCTCAATTTATATTGCGGCGGAACAGAATGGAAACTGAATGGAAAATGAATGGAATTTTTATAACAGTATTGTACAACATAGCATAATGAACTTTATAGTCAATTGACTAACGTACAAACTAGATACGAGCCAAAATCTTCCGCGGAATTCTCGAGCATGCTCCAGAATGCTCGCACGTTCCGCGGGAGATTTTGGCTCATTGTGGCTACGAAAATTGACCCTTAGTATAGGAAATTTCCTCATTTAACACCAGGTAATTGGTGTGATCTGGCTCTAATATAATTATTAACTTTCAAATCTTGATTGTGTCAAATTCGTGTGAGTCAAAGTCAGCTGGACACTGGTCCACTCCAAGAAGAGTATTTGAGGCTAAAGTTCATACGATATGAAGCCTTTGATCACCTTGTACGATATTCGTCGATTTCCGTTGGACAAGTTTTGCCGTTGTCCTTGGCCACCGCTTCGTCTTTCTCTAGCGCCCATTAACACGTCTAACTAAATGTCCTACCCAACTCTTCTTATGGTCTATTACACGACTCCATAGTCTTGAACTTTCCGTGTTTTATCGAGAAGTGTGATACCAAGCATAGTGCTTTCCATGGCCTTTTGTGTAACTCTTATTCGGTCTTTAGCTAGTCATTGTTCTTTGGTACTTATTCACGCATCTGTTTATATTTTACATAAAAAAAACATATTACTCGCAACACACATGTAGCTTCTCTTTTTCATATTGGTAATTCAGAAGCCGTAACAAGATTTGTCGGATATATTTGAATTTCTGTTATTTAAAATAAAAGAAATAAAAATACGCTAGGGCGATTTATTCGTGAACCACGGTCCAAATGTTATTGAAACCGGCATCATGCCTATAATATTTATGCAAATGTCGAGGGTTTATAAATACTGGTTGTGTAAGCTGCAAAAAATTTTTTTATTGATGTTTGTTGAATTCCACTTTTTAAATGGTTTACATTTCGATATTATCGAATGATAGATTCTGTAGCTTCTTACTTTCTATTGTAACGGCTCGTTAGTAAGACTTCTCCCACCACGTAGTTTATAGGAAAGTACTCAGTAGAAGAATAGAATAAAAAAACAATCGACTTTGGACACTGCGTCACCGACATTTAAAAAGCTTTTTCTCATAGCATACAGTCTCGTATGTTTCTACTTTATAATAGTGAACTTCCCTACCAAACTCGAGAAGGGCACTATAACCTGTGCAAGCCATTGACTTACAATTATATGGACGTCGGGCCCGCGCTAAAAAGTGTCCGAACTCATAGGGCGTTAAAATCGTATACAGAGCGTCATTCACGCTTTAGTCTTCGTTTGTTCGACTGACAGCGAAGCAAGCCAAATTAGACAGTACTGCGAAGACATTACAATTTAAATTCAACGTTTTAGCTTTTTCATATTCCTTTACATGTCACTACGTTTAAATAGGTTGACTTGGGACATTTTTTTCGTGGTTTTTATATTAGACCCGTCGTCCATTTATTTGTAAGTCAATGGTGCAAGCACAGGGACCTTCATATCAGCCCGTGGGCAGGGTTGTCATAGATCGTTGTCACATACTTCATCCGGTTCTTAAAAGGCTAGTGCTTCGGGTGAGCGGCCCCGGGTGCACGTACAATACCCTCCTTCTTTTCCAGTTGGGTAGTAAGTGAGCATACATTGGCATGCTCAGTTACTACTGTACATTGTACAACTAACTGTAATGAGTACTACAGCAACGATATTCTAACTATCGTACAATACCCAGAACACCCAGATTAGAACCACCGTATAGAAAAGGTCGTTTCCTAAATTTCCGAGAATCAAACCCTGAAACCCCTCTTCGAGCGTCTGGAAACCGTTAGGCCACTGAGGTCGTCATCGTAGATAATTCAGACGGTTCATTTTTTTTAATGACATCAAGTGACGGGAATGCTGTCGATATTATGTACTATCAGAAAAACGGTCGGTAATTGATATGTCTTTCCACAACAGTTGCAATGCCACTCAAAGCTTTAAATCAGTCTTTCAATAGCAGTAGCTCCTTGTAAAAGAGTTCGTCAAGGGAAGTACTAAGGTAGCACTTACCTATGTCAATCAAGCGGTGTAAGCATTACTGTATTCCGATTTGAAAGGGTAAAGGGCTGGTGAAATTACAGGCACGTGGGACTTGTCAACTTATGTTTCAAAGTGACGGGAGCACTGGCAGTGCCCCTAAGATCTTTGCGATTGCTCGGAGAGGCACTGCAACTGTCATAGATAGGCGTGTCGCTTACCACCAGGCGAATGACTTTTTACTCCCGTCACTTGGTATTATAAAAAGAAAAAAATAGCAAACCCTGAGACAGATAAGCATAACATAACAAAACATACTCAATACTCAATTCTTTATTGCATTCCCAAAAGTTTACATTAGTAGCAGGTGGACACGCTTAAATTAGAGCTTTGGAACCCTGTTGGGCACAGCAATGTACTGTAGAGAGGGCAACATTTCACTTACTTGAATTAAATTAAATCAATAAACATTTCAACATCAAATAAAATCTTCAAAAAAACATGCAATAATTACAACTTATATAAGCATACAATTCTTAAATTACAAATAAAATCTATTAATATTATTATTTTGTCAGTACAATAAATGTCTATGAATTACATTAACAAAGAAAAATAAATAAATAAAAATAATTAATAATAACAAACATCTCAATATTTTAACGCCTATTATTTATGTATGTATTTCTATTAAGTACAGGTAAGTATATTGGTACATTAATGTAAGTTGACCTTGACATCCTTTACCCTTTAAAATCGGAACGCAGTAATGCTCACATTACTGCTTGGCAGCAGAAATAAGTAAGGTGACAGTACTGACCGAAGATTTTCAAAAGGAGTGCTATTGTTAAAAATAATTCCAATTTTAAACAAGAATAATAAATATTGTTGATAATTATAACATTTACCAGAACAACGAGGTTATTCATCAATACTGTTTACATTAACAAACCATTTAACCAGCAAAAAATACACTGTTCAATAAAATATATATTTTAAAAGGGAATTACCGGAAATCGAGCTGGAATTTTCGTCGTAAAATATGAAATCCAATATTTCAATTAGTTTATTCCAGGAACCCGTCGGCAGTCCATCTATGGTATAATCAACCGCAAAATGAGGCTGTATTTAACAATAACATCACCACAGGACGCCTGCTAATTGAAGAGCATAAAATAAGGTGATTGTACACGTCATGCGATTTGTATCGAGCGATATCACAAATAAAGACTACACACAAGCATAACAAAACAACCCACTGCCATTAATGTTTTTTAATTTGAATTTGCTTTTCTATTTTCGTTTTTATTTCTTTATATTTACTTGGTTTTTGCAGGACATATTTTTACATGTTACTAGTTGTGCAATCTGATGAGATCTCCATTTTTAACTAAATACGTAATAAGATATTATTTTTATGCATCCCATTTCTGTCCAATAACGTTATATGCTAAAGTGGCCTAAAAATGCTACTTGGTAATACATAATTTAGCTAAATTTAAATTTATTCTGATATTAATGTTATGTGTCGTCATTGTAATTAATTGTTTAAAGTGCAATAAAGATCAATTAATTCATTCAATCACTCTTAAAGTTACAAAGGCTAAACTTCTCTTGATTATGGCATAAGTGACAACTTATGTTATTTTCATAGAAAACTTTAACCTTGACAATCATTGACTTACAAATAAATGGGAAAAAAATGTCCCAAGTCAACCTATTCGAAATTTAAATTGTAATGTCATCGCAGTATCGCGCTGTCAGTCGAACAAATGAAGACTAAAGCGGAGTTTGGCGCTCTGTATACGATTTTAGCGCCTTACAAGTGCGGACACTTTTTAGCGCGGACCCGACGTCCATATAATTGTAAGTCAATGTTGACAATCGTTATGTTAAAGCGATGCCACACGGGCGCTGCGTCGTCGCAACACTATGATTTAAACGCTCCGAGTGCCACACGAACAATACAGTATCGAAACGTAATTGCCCGCTTACTTACGCACCGCAGCAGCCCTCCCCGTTTCGTCTCATCCATATGGCATGTACTTCTAATTTATATATAAAATAAAATAAAATAAAAAGACATTTATTTCTCCACAAAAAACGCACACACTCAACATAGCCCCGCACTAGGGAAACCATGTGTCGCGGGTGCCATGGACACACACATAGACAACCACAAAAACATAGGCAACACAATACTAAACTAATAGAAAATACAATTGAGCGATGTGGACAAAAAGGTTAAAGACTTCAGCATTTGCTGATTTTCAGTCTTCAGCTGGTTCGCTTGCTGCACCATGTTAATTATGTGGAGTATACATCAAGTGATAACCTATCACATGTAACTATTAGAAATAAGTTTAAATTTTAAAGGCTCCCTGTATAAAGTATTTTTTTTTATATTGTTATTATGAAAAAAATAATAAAAAAGTTATTTTTTTATGTAACCTAAAACTTAAAATTTTTAGGTAAAAAAAATATTTTAGGTTAAATGAAAATTGTAGTACAACCCAGGAGCACCGTTCAGGCGTCACAACGCCCCGACGCAGCGTATCGTGTGATATATCTCTTAATACCCGTTTTAAATTCACTGAGTGTGTAGCGCGGCTACAGCACAGTACAGGCTAAGTAGTAATTTCGACTGTGACCTGACAATAGGTACTATTTAAATTTTGACAACTTTTCAGATGAAGAAAAAATTGTTTACGTCATTTATATAGCATCTGATTTATTAAATAAAAATACGTAGTTTTTTAATATTTTAATTATACATACACCACGTATTTTTAACAGACTTCAAAAAAGGAGGAGGTTCTCAATTCGACTGTATGTTTTTTTTGTATGTATGTTACGCGATAACTCTGGTATTTGTGAACCGATTTTCATGTTTATTTTCTGTTGGAAAGAGGGTATCTCCATAGTGGTTCCATTTAATTTCTAACGGTGGTTGTTCACGAATGAAGATTCATTTTTATAAATAGCGCCTAAATTTTATTATAAGCAGCAATTATTTTAATGATTGATTTTGCTATTCTCCAATTCAAGGCGTTTCTCTCTCTCGATATACTTTGAGAAGTGAGAACCGATTTTTATTATATTTTAGTGGCGCACTTTCCGGTAACCGATTTCAATAAAACATGGCAATTATATGTAATTCCACGTACTCTTGAGGTTGGTTTTTTTAATACTCTGTACTGAGATTCTATTATTATTTAATAAACTAGATCGTATATAAATGACGCAAACAATTTTTTCCTTCATCGTGTAAAGTTGTCAAAATTAAGATAGTACCGGTTGGCAGTTCACAGTCGATTTGCCATTTTGAAGTTCTGAGTGTCACAACGCCATTATTGGTTGGGCGTGTCGCTTACCACCAGACACGCGACTTGTTCATCCCGTCACCAGATACCATTGACTTGCAAATAAATGGACGACGGGTCTAATACAAAAACCACGAAAAAAATGTCCCAAGTCAACCTACTTAAACGTAGTGACATGTAAAGGAATATGAAAAAGCTAAAACGTTGAATTTAAATTGTAATGTCATCGCAGTACTGTCTAATTTTGCTTGCTTCGCTGTCAGTCGAACAAACGAAGTGTAAAGCGTGAATGACGCTCTGTATATGATTTTAACGCCCAATAAGTTCGGACACTTTTTAGCGCGGACCCGACGTCCATATAATTGTAAGTCAATACTAGATACCATAAAAAGACCTATTAAATGGTAGTCGGTTTGAGATAACTTTTTTATATTGCACTCTGTGTCTCTCAACATTAGAATTATCGTTAAAATGAGGAATATAGTTAGTAAGAGCTACTTGTTAGGAAAGCAATCCGAATGGATTACCTACTAAAAAAAGGCTGGTCACGCGACCCTTCGGTTTCGTAAGTTTTTTTTTTACTACGACATATTGTTACAAAGTTTGGAAAACAGAATAAATTACAGTATAAATAATATAAATAGTTTACGAAAAATTTTACTTTTTGCATTTGGTCTCTTTATTTTCATTAATTTATTGATATAAATATATATTATGAAGATTATAAATATGTGTATGTTATAATTAATAATTTACACTTCGGAATTTAAAAACAATTCTTTTTTAAATTACATTTTAACCATAATTTTAATTTTACTTTCAATTTAAAAATTTGGTCTAATGCATGCTTAAAATTCTTAAGCATTTGACATTTTTATACCTTGTAAGTCAGCATTTTGGGCCAGATTTTTTTTTTTACGCTCATACTCAACATAGCCCCGCACTAGGGAAACCCTGTATCACAGGTGCCATGGACACACACATAGACAACCACAAATTATACCCAAACTCACGAGAGAAATAAATATAGGTCATACAAATATTTCTCCCGGCCCGGGACTCGAACCTGGGACCTCTGCGTGTCAGTCCGGCGGCATGGTAACCGTTCAGGAGGCAGTTATATTAGATTGGTCGAGCTTACCTATAATTGGAATATACATAAGAACAATACTATATGTAATATCTAAAATAATCATATATGTTTAATTCTGTTGGTTTGCCAAATAACCGCTCACGCGATACATGCAGCCGTAGACGCATACCACACCTAGAGGTGTCGGTGATGATTTTATACCGATTTATCGGTTATCGAAGTTATAACAGGTAAAGGAACTAATATTAATTGCTATTTCGGTAACTACTCTAGCAAACCATAAAGTTTTTAATGCCTGGGTCTGTCATTTAAAAAAAAATAAACGACTTCAAAAATACGTCACGACAATCGTGTGTGTTATATGTTTGGGCTAGTGATTTCGGTGTTTATTTATTGAAAACATACCGTAAGTAGCGTTTTTTAAGTTTACCCTGAATATAACTGTTTATAAACTATACTTTAAGCAGTAATTTCATGGTAAACGTTAGAACCACTCAAACGGAATATTATCATATTTATCCAAGTACACCATAAATTTCATTAGTGCTTTTTAAGTGCAGGATTTGCGGTGTATTACTGCATTTTAATTGAGATGTTCTTGTTGATAGTACGGAGGATATTTATTTAGCAATGTAGAATAATAATTTTTATTTATAAAAACTTGTATTTAAACTGAATGCTTTTCTAATTTGCGAAACTAAATAGCCGCCATTTTGCGGTAGGAGGAGCGCATCGCGTGAGCGGATAAATAAATTAAAAAAAGAAAAACTGTGTGCATACAGTGACGCTTGTCTTCCACTGCGGCAGACAGAGACCATGAATCTCTGCTCGCTCGTGGCAAATTTCTATTGCCTCGTCCAATCGCATCTCTTCGTAGATATCTGTTTCTTTTTTTCATCAGCCCATCCCCAACATGACCAAAATAAGTGTAAATAGGTCTACTTTTCCTCATATTTTCATTGAATTATATTTGTAAAAGTAACAAAAACTGCTTAAGTAAAGGCAATTACAGTCTGTGTGGGAAAGCTAGGTGATTTTTTATACGATTTTTACAACTGTTCATCCTACCACAAGCTCCTTCCAACCTCAAAGGTTAAACAATCAAGGGTTGCGAGTCAACAAACAACGTTTTGTTTCTCGTTTAAGTACAATCTATAGAACAAAGAATATTAACATAAATCTAATTATGTCATGTCAATGGCAATTATTCAGATACAGTATAAAAAACTTGGAGCTGGTAGAACTAAACCCAATGAAATGTTTTTTGTACAATGTCTAATTTTAGCGCTTATTCTTTTGGTAATAGGAAACAATTTAATAATTGGAAAATTTTCCGCTCAAATTATTAAATATTAATTATTAAATTGCAAACGATCTCTATAATATTCTTGAAAAACGAATTTCAACTCATTTAAGTGTTTATAATATTCAATAATTGGTCTTGACATTTTTGACCGACTTTAAAAGAAAATGAGTTTATACGTTCGACTGTATGTATGTTTTAATAATAATAATAACGCGCACACACTCATAACCCCGTAGCAGGGAAACCCTGTACGGCGGGTGCCATGAACACACACATTACACCCAAACTGACGCAAGAAATAAATATAGGCAATACAAATATTTCTCTCCGCCCGGGAATTGAACCTTGGACGTCTGCGTGGCAGTCCAGCATGGTAACCGTTCGGCCACAGAGGCAGTTTTAGTATGTATGTCACCGATTTCTCCGTCAATTGTGGACCGGTTATGATTTTTTTTTTTATTTGAAAGGGTATACTCTCGAAGTGGTCCCATTGTCACCAAGTCATTAATTACACTGCTTGTAAATTTTAATGTAAATAAGGCTCAATTTACACTGCTGCGGAACAGTAACTTACAAATTAGATATAAGCCAAAAAACAGTTCGCATGTCTTACGGAGAATTCTTGCGCAGTCTCCGGAATTTTCGCAGCTACCGTATCGTATATAGTTTATATATTACACAATTGATATAAAGTTTATTATGCCATGTACAATTTCTTTGTAAAAATTCGCGAACATCAACAGCAATGTGATGTAAGCGTATGTGTCTGCATTTTTGAACTTGTTTTCATAGTCATTTTTGTCATTATTATTTCTAAAAAAATAATTGATAATACAAGCAATTCTTAGATTTTTGCGATTGGAAATAGCCCAATGTTTCAGCAGTTACAGCTGATAATTTTAGATAAATAAAATATAGTTTCAAAATATATAGGTATTCAAAATATATAGTTTTAAAATATAGTTTTTAAATAAAATATAGTATAACAATCGAAATACCTAAAATCGAAACTTATTAAAAACATATACACGAATATAGACCCTAAAAATAGTTTTATTTACAATATTTACACCAATCAACTATCTATTTAAATTTTCAATTTATTTCAATTTAATTAAGAATGTTGTAATGAGGTTTTCGCGATTGTTATACTCGTACATAGGAAATGAAACTATTTTTCCGGATTTAAATCGCGTATATTTGTTTTTTCAAACAAACTGACGTTTCGGGCCGTTTACAGGTCCCATGGTCACGGTTGACTGAGGTGGTACAGTCATCAATCAGTTATCTCTAATATTAATGCAAACAACCCTATTTTTTCAGTATAGTTACAAAAGGTATTAATTAAATACCTTATTTTTAATTTTACAAAGAAATCTGTCTAATTTACGCTTATTTACCTACGTTTTACAAATTATTTTATTGAATTAATTTTTATTAAGTTCAATTTATTATTAATTAATAATAGAAATTAGAATAATTTAATACATATTAATTAGTACTGCAATCTTATCTCTGTTTGGGATTTTTCATCAGAGGATTTACTGGATCCCTAGCAAGTGGTACGAAGAAACTATCTTCCCTGTTGAAATTAGGATGTTTTTTAATTTCAAGGGCTGATAACGGACTTCTTTTGCAAGGACCTAGGGTTTGTCAAACTTCATTGAATGTGTAGGTTTATACATGACATACTCGCAGACTGCAGACTTGTTTACGCGACAGTGTTTGACATGTTTACAAGCTTGACTGTGAGTGCAGTCTGTCTTAGGTATATTGGATAAATGAAGCGAAGTATTTGTACTCGCGTCAAAGAACGTATAGCTGATGTCAAACACCGTCGCGTAAACAAGTCGGCAGTCTGCGAGCGTGTCACGGATAAACCTACACATTCAATGAAGTTTGACAAACCCCAGGTCCTTGCAAAAGAAGTTTGTTACCTGCCCAGGATGTTGCGAGAGACCATTGAAATTAAAAAACATCCTAATTTCAACAGGGAACATGGTTTCTCCGTACCACTAGTTTGGGGTACAGTATTTCCTCTGATGAAAAATCCTAAACAGACATAAGACTGCAGTACTAAGTAATATGTTTTAATTTATTCTAATTTCTTTTATTAATTAATAATAAATTGAACGTAATAGAAATTCATTCAATAAAATAATTTGTAAAACGTAATGTAGCGTAAATTGAAATGTTTTGTTTGTAAAATTAAAAATTAGGTATTTAATTAATGATTTTTGTAACTATAGTGAAAAATAGGGTGGTTTGCATTAATATTAGACATAACTGATTGATGACTGTACCACCTCAGTCAACCGTGACCATGGGTCCTGTAAAGGGCCCGAAACGTCGGTTTGTATGAAAAAACATGCGATTTAAATCCGGAAAAATAGTTTCATTTCCTAATATTGTAATGAACAATCATTTTGCATTTATTATTATTTTAAATTTTGTATTGCATTAAAATATCTGTTCTATAATGTGAATATGTTTAATTAGCTTAGACATATTAACTCTGCGTTATCTGTAGCTAATTTCGAACGGTTTGGGATAGATGGCGTTACTGGGAGAAAATATTGATAACCGAGTGTTGACAGATAGTAGAAACTTAATTTCTATGAAGTCACTATCATGAAAGACGTCCACTGCTGGACGTAGTCTTTTTCCAAAGTCGCCACAACAAACATGCATCCATCCGGCTCACGTAAACTTCACCAGGTCATCGATCCTCCTCATTGTCTTATTGGGTGATCTGCCCAGGTTGCATTGTCGTTCTCTTTAACCTATTGGCTGTCTGTTCTGCGAGCACTGTAGCCCATGTTTCAAGTCTAGGCTATCAGTTACTCTGGGTCTTTTGGTGGATATCCTCATTTCTGATTCGGTCTCGCAGATGATGCTCTGAGCGTACTCTTATGAGGCCCATATTTGGCGATCACGTCTCAGGGCCATTTTATATAATGGAGAACAACAAAAGTTGAGTGAATGATCCAGGTTTATTATTTGAAAAATTCCTATTACATAAGTAAGTAAAATATTGTCTCCATAGTCAGTTCACTAAACAAAAACGCAGTGTGTTATAAATTTTCAACAGTGTCACGCATCACGCACTGCACGACCAATGTTCACGACGCACGGAATTATATAGCGGCTCATTATGACGCGATTACCATTAAACAGGAAAGTGACGTTATTTATAGTAAAGTTACTAACACTGCTTTTTGGAGAAGTATGGCAAAGGATTTTCGATTATAACAATAACGTACCAACCAGACCAATAGCCTGGTCTCGAAACTAGAGAATTTTCTGTAGGTACTATGAGTACCAGGGAAACGGAATTCAGTCTGAGGTATTTAGACCAGAACCAATTTAGAAAAATTCATTTCCCAATTTGGTCCTACCGGGAATCGAACCCGGGACCTCTTCATTCAACGACCACAGTATAAGCCATTAGGCCACCGGGATTGTGTAAAAAGAAATTGAATGAATGAATGGAATATGATATTGGTCTTTAAATTACAATGGCAACACAGGTCAGCAATGTCAGTATTGTCATACTGCATAAACGATTTTGCCGTTAAATAAAAATTTCTTCCCAGAAATCTTGGGACAGAGTCAGGAGTTGAAATGGGAGCGCAACCAAAGAATAACTTCTATTAAAGGTATTTCAAATAAATACTTTACATATTCGCACCTTTAGAATGAAAGTGAATCAACATAAAATTCCAACTTTTTGGGAATACGTAAAATGAAATTTGCAGTTTGACATTTTTATATTATTTAATTTTATTACTTATGAAATACTAAAAGTCTTGGAAATCAATTATGAAACATTCAATTACAAAACCTCACAAATTGTTTTTGATATTTTTTAATGTATTTTAGTATTTAATAAAATCAGTACAGAGTACTAACAAAACCGACCTCAGAAGTAATTGATCCCCTCGTTTGCCACCCTTAGAGGTGGAATACTTTCTTCAAATTTAAATGAGAAAATATCTGAGGTACTTTCCAACAAAAAAAGAATCATCACAATCAGTTCACAAATGCTGAAATGAGTTATCGCGTAACATACACACAAAAAAAAAACATGCAGTCGAATAGAGAACCTCCTCCTTTTTTTGAAGTCGGTTAAAAATATAATTAACAAAAATTAGTCGCTTTAAGGTCACCTTTTACTGAACTGTTTTGTTGGCATTTGACTTAACGAGAATTAAATCTCTTTCATTTTCACCAAGCTAAGCAAGATGTTATGACCTTATCAAGATCGAACCATTTTAATTATAAAGAAAAGTTCTCTAAGTAATAAAAAAAGTCGCGATTGCAAAAATTTAATAATCACGATTTTCTTTAATAATGAAAACGGCTCAATTTCTAATTCGTCACTTTTTCACGAACGGTAGCGATTTGCTGTCTATGCAGAAGCAGATTTAAACTAAATATGCGGTGTTTACATACCGACGGGGAGTGCAATTGCATGTTTAAAATATATGCAAAGAACCCATATAGGATAGGGTAAATAAATACTAAACAACATCACATATTTTAGTAGCAATAGAGAAAAAAAGAGTTCGTCCAGAGACGTACAGCCACCTTGCCTATTTCTGCCGCCAAACGTAATGTTAGAATTACTGCGTTCCAGTTTAGAAGATTAAGGGTGTTGGTGAAATTACAGGCACGTGGGACTTGTCAAGTTATGTCTCAGGGTGACAGGCGCAGTGGCGGTGCCCATAAGATCTTTAAAAATAAATAAATATAAAAAATATATGTAAAAACACATATAGCTCAGATCCCAAAGTACAAGCACTTGTGTTAAGTATTTATTTATAGAAAATATATTTACACGGTATTACAGTTAAGAACTAATGCACTGTGAAAACTAAGCTTAGTATGAAAATAATAACAATGACATATGAAAAAGAATAAAAATAAAGACAACTACATACATTATTATTATACACTCAATTCCCTAACATTCACAATTTCACAGAATCTCAAGCGTTCGAGACGAGCTTCTCGTCTCTGTTTGTCAATTGGATTGTCCTGAAATTGTGAAGCAAGTAGTAAGTAAGGTTATTTATCCCAGACATCCCTAAAGTAGTTCTTGGCGTCGTATTGTAGAACTCTACTCAATGCTCAAGTAAGGACTTGAGTATGATTCAAAGCACTAGAAATCATACTGAAGTCCTTGCCATTAGGGTCGTATTTCCAGTGCTTGAAATCATACTCAAGTCCTTACTTGAGCATTGAGTAGAGTTCTAGAATACGACCCTTTGAGTGCGATCTCGTGAATTGCTCGCCGTGCCTTCGGCGCGTACAGTATCGCATAGGAACTCACCGCTGCTTCGTTCCCTCATAATGCTCAACGAATTCATCGGCACCGGAGTGTGATCTGCTTGCATGGTAATGTGCTGCCGTGGGCTGTGAATGCTTGAAATACTGTGAAATGATAGATGCTAGGGAAATGAGTGTATAATTATAATGTATTTGGTTTTTTTTTTGTTCTTTTACATCATATTGTTATTACGTGCTCGTATGTTGTCATTAGCAGCGCTCTTCCAACCAGTAGACGTCCTTATTAGATCTCCGACAAATGCGGTTGACGCGGTGGTGGTCAGAGGAGACTTAGGTACCAGTTACGATGATGATCACATGACTTAACACCGAATAGTGTTTAAGTACAGTATAATAACAGAAAAACACAAGCGGTATATCACACACGGTGAAATTGGACTACGCAGTGTGCGTTAAATCTTTCAATATGGCGGTGAATCCACACTGCTAAACGGGCGTCGATGGCTGGTCCAGGGGGCCTACCATAACCTTTCCAAAAACAATCTTATTTCAATGTAAGCTTAAAGTAAGCTTGTATAATATTACTCATATTCGTACCATGACAAACTTTTCTACCAAGAAATGTATTATTGCTAAAATGACTGAAAGAACGAATGATTTCCCAATATTGTCTATTCCTTACCAAAAATAGGAAAGAAATAACGTTATATGAACTGTATAATGCCATCTCTTTCTTTTTTGATGTTCCGAATCGTGTTATCGTAGTATAATGTAGTAGACTGTACTACAAACAGTAGTTCAGTTGCAGCGGAATAAAAAGTATAGCGATATAAACGTTCTAAACGAAAAGAGTAAGTTAACTTAACCCAAGAGCCATCTACCTTGGCATCAGCGCGAACAACATTCATAGCACAAAAACTTTTTTGATTTGTGACATTTAGTCTTGTGTAGTTATTAGAAAAAAGGTACAGAATTCGCGATTTAAATATTTATGGCTTATTTTTATACAAATAAAAGAAGTATTTTTTTTATAATATTGTAAATGTGTGTTGTGTACTCGACTTAGAGCGACACACGGTGACTTTTAAACGCGATGCAAACGCGATGCCGTAGCGATCCAGTTGCTAATCGTCGATCTTTACATACACAACGCGCGAGTGCATCGCTGTACTTATGATTTATAAGCGATTGCATCATCAATCAATTTATACGTCCTACTGGTGGGCACGGGTCTCCTCTCACGCGAGGGTTGTCAACGCTGGCCCAGTGCGGGTTGAGGGCTTCACATGTTTTCCGAGGGCTGTGAACCTTCTTCGACGTGAAAGGGAAACCCCTTTACCGAAAAGCTTGTGGTAAATTTTAATTTAAAAAAGTCTGATCGTCTCAACTATTAGCTTTCCTTGAATGAAGTAGAAATAAATAAAAAGAACCCATATATGTACATGCGAAAAAATCACATATTCCACCATTTTTAAAGTCGGTAACAAAAGAAAACCCGCCCTCCCTTTTCGTCCCCTATTCCATTTAGGTGCCAATAAATAACTATTACAAAATAGCTGCGTTTTTCTCACAAAAACAGTCTATTTTCCTAACAAAAACATCGTGTGTCAGGTTCCACCGAAGTTTACCAAGTATAACTTAATCATAAGTAACCGAACAAGCTTTCAAAGTATAATGAGCGGTTAAGTGCAATTCCGTGTTGAGTTGCGAAGCCGTCTCATACATGGTAAGATACCCTTATATGATACAAGTAATAAATACTTTTTACTACTACCGTACTGATGCTGTGCTTTATTATTATGAGAATTTATGAACGGTGCAAAGTGACGTCATAATTTTGGGGAATTGTCTAGAATATTTTGAAGAAATTGATTACTTATTAATAAAAAATAACTTATTTTTACGTGGTAATGGTGGAATTGTGAAAACACAAATTGAAAGTCCAAAAAAATACTGAATGAAACCAATAAATTTATATCCTCGTTAAAGAGGCATCCTTGGCCGACCAGTTGCCACCAGTGACCAGTTGATTGCTACGCACAGGTCGCAGGTTCGATCCCCGGGCCGGGATAATTATTTGTATGGCCTCCATTTGTTTATCACGTGAGTTTGGGTAATTTGTTTTTTTTTTTTTAAATTTTCAAATTCAATTTCAATTCCGCCATTCTTGAGTTACGACAGTATTTGGTTTCAAGCGCGATATTGTATCATAAAACAAAAACCTTAAGGATTATTTTAACATGACCTTTTTAATTGAGAAGTAACGTAGTTCTAATGTTATTATAATTTTAATTTCGAGTTTGAATTTGAAAAATGTGTTCTTAAGTTTTCGCCATTGTTATACATTGTTACATGGGAAATCTATTAAAATAAGTTTAAAAACATAAAAAAACGGACAAAGTTTATTCATAGGCCATTTTGAAAGATGCGAGATTTAAATACCTTACCCATTTCTATCGTTAAGCAGTAATGTGAGCATTACTGCGTTCTGGTTTTGATGGGTAGGGGTGCTGATAAAATTACAGTCACATGGAACTTATCAAATTATGCCTCAGGGTGACGGATGCAGTGGCAGTGCCCCTCCAGTCTTTGCATTGTAAACTTCGCTCTTAAAGCTCCGAGTGGCACTGCAACTGTTATAGATAGGCGTGTCGCTTACCACCGTTCGTCTCGTCACTTGGTATCATAAAAAATTAAACAAGGTCGTAGGACTGTGCTTTATCCATGAATACCATTGCAATGATGGTGCATTGTTTGGAATCACCCCTCAGGTATTTTTCCTACGGAAAGTGCGTATGAGACAGCGGTCGCCCTCAGTCTCGGGGTAATGTATTGGCGGGCTTAACTCGAGGCCTGACTGATTTATAGCTCACGTATATCTCCAATTTACACGACAACGTATGCCTGTCTACTTTAGACGTGGCTTAATCTGTGATAAGAAAGGATTTTCCGAGTAAGAAATAAAAAGGGAGCAATTCTGGAAGCGCGTTTGGAATTCTGATTTTTATTAAATTTTCCTACCCTTTGAAAGCTCGAATCGATCAAAACGGAACGTTACATTGATTACCATTACGGTGATATTTATAAATGAATAGATATTTTTGACTATCTCAGTTTTTTTCAAACTGTTTAAACTAGAAAAAATGGATTTCTCACACAAAAAGTCGTTAAAAATATCAAAAACAAAGAAACAGAAAAATTCGGAAGGCTCCAACCCGCATTGGGCCAGCGTGGCGGACTATGGCCTAAACCCTCGTCTGAAAGGAGACGAGGGAGGGAGGGGACGTATAAATGGGTTGATGGTGGTAGTGGTGGTAAATTCCTACATACATTTTTGTTGACATAATTTGTATGCATCTCTTTATGAAATTTAAAACAAGAATTAAATATATTCCACTTTGAAGTTTTGTAGGTTATGTGTTAGGTAATTGAATAAAATATATTCGGTGTATTATTATTATATCAAAATAAACTACAGATAATAGAAGCTGAATGGTGTCGTGGGTTTGTGACTTCAGAGGATATTATTTTGTATACTGGTCAAAAGGCATGTATGGTCGTGGTATGGTCGAAATTCAAATTCAAATAAACTTTATTCCGTCAATGTATTTGAAATCGTCGCATTGGTTAAACGCAAAAGGCCGAAAGGCATGAAGGTAAGCCATAATAAAAAAACTGAGTTAAAAATTAATAACATACCACAGACTATTGCACTCGTAACTCGGAAACAAATTATTTTTTCTGTGAAACGTGCCATCTATCCCTGAATTTGGGAACTTTTTGTCAGTATTACCATTTTCTCGCGTGGCATTTTGGAGAAAAAAATTATCGACTTAATTTTTTGTAATGAAATAGTTAATCTTTTATTAGCTTAATAGAAAACAGTCGAATTAGTACATTTGATATTATGTGAACTAAATATGGATCATATCTGTACGTACGTACTGAAATTCTTGTTTTGGCGGCTAGATGTCGCTCAACGTTAAGAAACTAATAGTTGTAGATATCAGTCCGGTTCCATACTAATTAGTGATCAGAGTTTCTTGTAAATATGATTTTATTTCCAGACTTAGATAGGCCGCTATTATAATATGAAAAATTTAATGTATTTATTTTATTTTATTTTATTTTTTATTTTTTTATTTATGGCACAATGTACAGACATCAGATACAGAAAGTGAGGAAAATAAAAACACTTAAAAATTAATACAACAGGCATATCTGTGCCCAATTATTACTGTGCTCAACATTCATTTTAAAACATTTAGATATATTTAAACAGACACTAAATCAATCATAAAAAAAAAAATCGAGAGAAATAAAAAGTAGAGAGAATGAGAATATGCTATTCACTTTACATTAATGCTAGCAGTGACCTCTTAAATGCTGGGACACTGCAGTTAAAGATATCACAATTAGTACATATTTCATTATAATACCCACACATCCTATATAGAGGATTATTTTGTGATACATTGTTTTTTGAAATGGGTATACTGAATAGTCGTTGATTACGCACAGACCGAGTCGGCACCCTGAACAGTAGCATCCTTAGCAAGCCATCGTCAGAAAAACCATTGGCAATTTTGTGCAGTGCACGTAAATCATTCATCCACCTACGTTTTTCTAATGAAACCATATGAAAGTAGTTCAAACGATCACTGTATTCGCGCATTGCTTTACGTATACCACACTTCGCAGTCAAAGCTCGCAGGAATCTGCGCTGTATAGCCTCTAACCTGTCTATATGGATTTTGTATACCGGAGACCATACTGATGAGCAATATTCAAGGATACT
>NW_020653854.1:2665007-2708244 GCF_003589595.1 Hyposmocoma kahamanoa | reverse complement strand
TCTTATTAAACCCGAAGTTTATAAATAAAAATGACGTAGTATGTAGTAAAGAATCACGTTTATCTACTTATAATAAAAATTAGGATTCAAAGAATGGTTCATGCAATAGGTACAGAATTTGAAGACCTAATTATATAATGATTGCATACAATATTTTTTCTGCGAGTAAATTAAAATAATGAAATACAACCAATATTTAAAAGTCTGTAGAAATCCAGGTCTAAGGTGCTCTTTTTTTATTTTGTATAATATTGGTCTGTAAACACTTTTCTCATTATGAGGTCCTGGTACTTTTGTTTAAACTTCTTAAGAAACCCGTGCACAGTAGTGAGATACAATTTATCTGTAATACATAGAACAAAAAAGAACAAAAAAACATACATAAAATATAAACACACATATATATGTACATTTTTTATACATAAAAATCTCGCCTGTCACCCATTCAGGGGTAGGCACAGACTGTGGACCTCCACTTAATACGTACATAAATAGTATGTTTCTTTCATCATTATGGTCAAACGACAGTAAAATTTGATAAAATACTTTGACTGTTGGGTTCTCTATCTATTAATTTATAAATTAAAGAAACAAATAATTCCTAAAGAAACAAATTCTTGAATTGATTATAATTAATTTTTAACTTATTTGACTACCTCCGTGGCCGAACAGTTACCATGCCGGACTGCCACGCAGAGGTCCCAGGTTCGAGAAATATTTGTATGGCCTACATTTATTTCTCTCGTAAGTTTGGGTGTTAATTTGTGGTTGTGTATGTGTGTGTCCATGGCACCCGCGACACAGGGTTTCCCTAGTGCGGGGCTATGTTGAGTGTATGCGTTATTATAAAAAAAACTGACTCCTGTGAACGTTAAAGCTACGTTAACGTTATTCATCAATCGTATAATAAATATCTTGTGGGTAGAAATAAAATCATGCCATACGGCTCATGGAGGCTATAAGGCGACAGTCGTTTTAGTCGTTTGTCGTTTTGTCCTATAAGTGTTTTAAGCTTCCTAGGCTTTTTCGACTCGAATTAGTCTACAGTTTTAGTCTTATGACTCAAGACTTGAGGGTTAAACGACTAGATTAACCGCGAGGCGTTAAAAATTAGTCGAGGTTTTTTAAAAGGCCTTAAAAGACTGAGTCTCTTTCATCGCTAGTGAACAGCCACCCTTAGAGGTGGATGATTTTCTTCAAAATTAAATGGGATCACTATGACAAAAAAAGAATCATGAAAATCAGTTCACAAATACCCGAGTTACCGCGTAACATACATCCAAAAAAAAAAACAGTCGCATTGAGAACCTTTTTTGAAGTGGGTTAAAAAGACAATGTCAAGTATGAAGCTTCATTCGCATCATGTGTCCATTAAATTTGGTTGATTATTACATAATTGACAGTAATAGTTTCGGATGGACAGGCAGACGGAAAACGACAGTAGACCTCCGTCCTAGGTGTGAATTCGGATTACAATTAAACAATTACATTTTGTTTAACAGTTAAATATAACAGTATTTTTAACCGACTTCAATAAAGGAGGAGGTTCTCAATTCGACTGTATTTTTAATGTCTATGTTAAAAAAAATTAATAAAAAATAATAACGAAAAAAAATGTTACACGATTACTATTTGTGAACCGATTTTGATGACCCTTTTTTTGTTGAAAAGAGGGTACATAATTATTAGTCTCGTTTAAATTTGAAGAAAATATTCCATCTCTAAGGGTGGCAAACTAGGGGATGGATCCGGTTTCTTACAGTTTCCGTTAATCGATTCCAATAAGCCTGGGCAAATGGATGTAATTCCAATAAACACACCCATAAGAAAAGTTTTGAGGTGTAATTTTTTACCTGAGTACTTTACAATGTTTCCTAATGTTCGGAAAAGGACAAATTGAAAGTGCGGCTTCTGCAAGGTCTGGATAATTCAAAGTCGGCTGTTGAATACGACCGTAGGTTTTTTGAGCACATTTAACTAGCATCTGAAATCGAAACAGTCATGTTTAATCTCAAAGAAACTTTTATCAAACGACCTACCAATTCATTCTCTTTTCTATACTTGTACACCACAACGCCCGCTTATTAGAATAGAATAGAATTATTTATTTCGGACCATGATCCATAATAATGTTAGTAATACAGTGAATTTTACTTACGTGCTATGGTTAGTACAATACAAAATTACTTAATTTTAGTGAGAAGTGAGTCTAGACCACTACCCTACGCACGTGTAGTTGCACCCAATGTAGTTGGTAGGGGCAGTCCAGCCTATTGGCAACAACGGCTAGGATGCTATTAGCGCTGCCGCGCACACGCATCATGAGTGAGGCAGCCTTCTTGCGCATAATGGCATGAAAGCCATCTGTGTGCGCCTCCGTTCACGGAGGCACACATGCCGGATGCACTACAGTGTCGCGACAGCCCCATCAGCATCCTAAATATTGTTTCGTCTTTTTTCTTCTGTGACACTTTTATGACGTAATAATAAATGAGGTTGGAAATAGGTGAAACATATACTTACATACATTAAATAAGACACAAGAAGCCCCAGAGCCACGTTCAAAGCTAAAGCCGTCCACAATCCACATTCTGAGTACGCTACATGGATGGCTGTTATACCACCGCCGAGGCAACTTTTTATTAGATGCCCAACTGATTCAATTATGCTAAAATCAAAGGACAAAAATGTACGTACTGTAGTCTAGGCTCTACTCTATGAGTAGGTAGGTTACCTAAATAGCTAGGATAGCTAACGAATAATTATATTTCAGAATTGTTTGATTAGGATGTGGTCCTGGTCTGTCTTTTTAGATAGGTTTTTGGCAGACTAAAACCACAGCCTCCTCAGTGGTTTGCTTGTAGGTGAGGTAGTAGCTTCCGAGCAGTGTGTGGCTAGCCTATAGTAAAGGCTAATCACTTATGTAAGTTGCCTATCATAGGTACGGCACCAGCTAGGGATGTTCACCCCTTCAGTTGTGAGGAAGAGGGATGTAGTCTAGGCTCTACTCTATGAGTAGAAGTACTGGCTGAGTGAATATAGATAGAGAGAAGAAGAACATCTTGGCAGATCTAGAAGTAGCCGCCATAAGTGAATATATGAAAAACACAAAAAAATATCTAGTTATGAAGATAATCCCAGTTTATATTTATAAAGTACCTCTCGCTACGTGACCTGAGCTACGTCTCTAGGCTACAGTACCACATTAAAGATCACTTATTTATTGGTGTTTGATCGCACAGAAGAACTACTTTGGCGAACCTACTAATAGCCAATGTTATGTTAATGAATTCATCTTTATTCAATAAAAACAGATCGTGGAAAGAAGATCATAAAGAACAATGGCAAAATCATAATCGAAAGAATTCGTTTGCGTCGAGTTTGAACAAAATAAATTTATTAGTTTTTCAAATTATAATAGAAGCTGCAAGTCTGGAAATAAAATCATATTTACAATAAACTTTAATGAATAATTAGTTTGTAACCGGACTGATATCTACAACTATCAGTTTCTTAACCTTGAGCGATGACATCAAACCGCCAAAAAAAGAATTTTATTACCTACGTATGGATATGGTCTATATTTAGTTCACGTAATATCAAATGTACTGTTTCGACCGATTTGTAATAAGCTAATAAAAGATTAACTACTTCATTACAAAAAATAAAGTCGATAATTTCGTCTCCAAAATGCCAAGCAAGAAAATGATAAAACTGATAAAAAAGTTCCCAAAATCAGGGATAAATGACATGTTTCACAAAAAAATACTTTGTGTCCCAGTTACCAATGTAATAGTCTGTGATATGTTATTAACTCAGTCTTTTTGTTATGGCTTAACGTTATGCCTTTTGACCATACCAGTATACAAAATAATTTCCTCTGAACTTACGTCATGTCACAAACCAATGGCACCATTCAGCTTCTGTTAACTCTGTATAAGGCTTATGCAGTTAATTTTGATATAACAATACACCGAATATATTTTATACAATTACGTAATATATAACCTCCAAAACTTCAAACTACATAAATAAACTTTATATAATAAACTCTATAAAACTTCAAACTATATATAATAAACCCAAACAAAATTTGTTCAGGAATTTCAACTGTACGTTTTCACATATTTTTCATAAATGGCAGTATACCATTGTCCTTTACAACCTACCGATCAGCACAAGGTTTCGTCCATAGGTATGATAACACAAAAACTGTGATTTACAAGCGTTTTCGTTTAAACTTCCTCATGTAGAAAAAAATTCCGCCCTTTAGCGGGCCTAGCTCATAAGATCCCATTACACTGACAGTATAGCCTCGCTGGAGAGACAATGCCTCAATGGACACCTGCTGAACCAAACACGACTCAGAGCGGTAATTGCCGCACTTATCTCTGCATCGGCGACCAAATAGCCAATTATTCACATAACCTGATGTTTTTAAAAGTAACGCATTGATAATATTGAGGTTAATACTTTTTCATGTCCTATAGCTGTGATCGTATAATTGCGAATACGTTTGAACTAGTTAAACTGAATGGATCGTTGCCTTTATTTCACTAAAGGCCATGGAAAACATTAAGAAACTGCAGAGACTTTTGTTCTTCCAAAGATAAAGTCATGAAAATTTCACTTGATATGATTATCCTATAACAAGACGTAAAATGTCACCTTAGCGATAACATGTGTCCAGCAAAAGAGTGTAAATGAATTGATGTAGTAATGCTATTAGGACACACCACCACGCAGTGGTGAGTAAATAATGAGAACATGCAAATAAATGGTGCGATGCTTATTGTACTTTTGAAGATGTCTCCATCTTCAAGGTAAGTATTATAGCACCTTGACCAGACCACCCCTTCGAACACACATTAACAGTCTTGATTGTATTCTCAAGTGAAACAATAATTTATAAAACGAAAAAAAGAGGCCCTTTGAGTTAGACTTACTTGGTTTTTTTGAAACCTCCAGTTCTAGCTGCCGCGTAATTATACGCTATTGCTGCACTGCCTACTGCTTTAAGAGTATACTGTGGAATGGATGCTTCTGTAACAGGATCTCTCTCTTCTGTATCTGGATGATTACAAATTGGTGGTTGAGTTGGTGGTTGAATTGGTGGTTGAGTTGGTGGTTGAATTGGTGGTTGAGTTGGTGGTTGAATTGGTGGTTCAGTTGGTGGTTGAATTGGTGGTTGAGTTGGTGGTTGAATTGGTGGTTGACTTGGTGGTTGAATTGGTGGTTGAATTGGTGGTTGACTTGGTGGTTGATTTGGTGGTTCATCTGGTGATGGTTTTCTCCCTGATCCCCTTCCGTAACTTCCGCGTGTGTGTGTCCGTAACTATAACAAAAAAGACCTCTCAGACAAAGAAAATAGGATTCACATTTACCGAAATACTGTTAAATTATTTATATGATATACATATAGCTTCATTAATAATACTGTTCATTGACAAGGCTCCATCGGCGACTAATATTCGTTATCCATCACAGAACGTCCAGGCAATACAAAACTCTTCATGGCCCTAACTACGTGGTTGATCTACACTGCAAGGATCAAGTCGTTCAGATTTATAGGGATCAGTTTTTGTCACAATGACATCTTCTCAACAGGAACCTTGTAGGTACCACTCGGAAACTTTCCTTCATCATGGATCATGTGCCTATTTTTGCCGTCAAACAGTAATGTAAGCATTACTGCGTTCCGGTCTTAAATGGGAAGGGTGCTGGTGAAATTACTGGCGCATGTAACTTATCAACTTATGTATCAGTGTCGGGCGCGATGGCAGTGCTCCTCAGTTGTGATTTAAACCTCTGAGTGGCACTGCAATTGTCATGAATAGACGTGTCACTTTACACTAGGCGCATGTCTTGTTCGTCCCGTCTCTTAGTATCATGAAAAATAAAAGGTTGAGACGCTACCGTAAAACTATGATAAGGCCAAAACCCATCAGGAAGTTGTTAAGCCAAGGTTAATACAACAATGTACTATTTTTTTCGTCTGCCACGAAACTGAAATGAAGCAAATTCCTTACCGACATATTGAGGCTTCCTTATACCACCATACCTTATATAATGAAAAAAATACAATACTAAATATCGGACGTAATTAATCAATAAATAAATTAGAATTAACAGAATCTTCGTTATGTAACACACCAAAATAGATTACAGTCACTTTCTGTCAATGTGAATATAAAATGACTATCGACGCCATTTCTTTTCTTCTATTTTATTTTCTTAATATTTGAAAATAGAATCGCTACTTCGTATTTTTTATAGAACTTAAAATTTATTTGCTTTAATTATAAGATCATTGATGGATGCATTCAACTTGACGCGGTCGTTGCTGAAGTTTCTTCGGCTTCTTCGTGGGAGAATTGCATTAATAAAGTGTTAAGGTTCTATCTCCGGTGCCTAAAATATATAAGATCGCTATCATAACTGGTAGGATTAGAATGTTACTAATATGCGCTATTAACAACACAGATATAACTCACTTATATTATACCACGCTCGAGATGGGTGTTAGTGATAATTGTAAGGACTTCGACTTCGGGAAACATTAACTGAGGCCCTTAAAGGCCGTATGTTAGTTGATTTGTATTTGGGCCGTATAAATTATTTATGATAGGAGCAAACTGGTTTAGTTGTAGATTGTTCCGATAAGTACGGAATGTTCATTTGAGGGTATAGTATTTCTATCTATTATTTATGATCAAGATTATAGTTTTTCAAAAATATTTCAATATTTTAAAGAATGCTGATATTAATTGTAATGAATTTTGTATATTGTCACAGTTTTAGAAACCATACAGTTGCGCAACGAATGTATGTACTAGCGCAGAGCAACGAAGGCGTACTCGAGGAGGGCCGGGCGCCTTCGGCCGATGCGAATTTGCGTGTCGAGCGCTAAGAGTTGATGCAAGTGAACGATTTAAAATATTTTTGAATAGTTTAAGTGACTTCTACGAAAATCATTTTATGCGTATATAATGGTGCACAACTGTTATGTGTACGGTTGTAATTCGACAACGAAATCCGTGTTGATTTAAAATTTACTAGATTTCCCCGTAACGCGAGGTAAGTTTTTCCTATAATTTTGTAATACGTCCCCTATACATATAATATATATTTATGAAAGTAAATTCTAATTCATGCTATATTGAATAACTGCTGCCATGGCCAAACGGTTGCCATGCTGGTCTGCCACACAGTTCGGGTTCGGGTTCCAGTATATTTATTCCTCTCGTGAGTTTGAGTGTAATTTGTGGTTATTTATTTATGTATCCATGGCACCAGGGACACATGGTTTCTCTTGTGCTGGGTTTAAAAAAATGAGTATCTTTCCAACTATTCAAAGATTATCAAGCTCTTTTCCTGAGGAAAATTAGTCATAATATGAACGCTTATTTTATTTCCACTTATCTTATTTATTACACTATGGAAATCCAATGACTTTACAATAATATTATGTCAACTTTGATGTAATGATTAACAAGATAGTCCGCAGCCAACCAAACTTTACAAATATTTACAGTAGAATATCATATTTGGTCTCAACTTCGAGTTTTCAGCTTACAGACTGTGACTTTACACATTTGGAGTACGCTGTTTTATATTGGGGTTTTTTGAAATTAAACTTAATATTTAATATGGTCTTAACGATTACGAGCCATGGCAGAATGTCAACAAGGCCTATGTACTTTGTAAACGTCTGAATCATAAGTCCTTGTGACAAGTTCGTTTTTGTTATAAATTTAATAACGTTGACTTATTGTTTCTATATATTATAAGAACAGATCTTACATTAAAAAAAAGTTAAATGTAGTACTTGTGAAAGACTGGTATCCTTACGTTGTAGCGAGTCCTGTATTATCTACAGTTCACCAATCAACTGTTGGTGTACTTCCAAATCGTAGTTCTATTATTTTAAACGCTAAAATATGTAGGTATGAACATTTTTTACTAATATAATTTTTGTTTTATATTTTATTACATGCGATGCCACATAAAGTAATATTACATCTTTGTACAAGTACATCCCTATGAAAAACTGAGTTTTTGTTTTGAACAAAAATTCTTATGTCATCAATGAAATATATCAAAATAGAAACAAGCACAAGTAGATTACAACTACTGTTGTCCTCGTAATTAATCAACGAGTAATTAAGTAAACGTTAAACGGCCAAATTACTTCTGCCACTGCGTGAATTTCATTAAGAGTGCTATTGGATGCGTTGAAAGGATGTGACCGCAGACCGTACAGGAATTCTCTGGTGTGCGTAATGCCTAAAGCCCGTCGCACATTATGTTTTCAGCATACACGATCGTCCTAAGAGGGTATTTTCTCAGTAGTGCAGTTTTTTTATAATCATGCGCCTGGTGGTAAGCTTCACGCCTGTCCAGTGTGTCTAGTTGCAGTGCCACTCAGAGCGTCACCTTGAGACCCATTTCACCAGTAACCTTCAAAACCGGAACATAGGCAATGTGAGCATTACTGCTTGGCGACATAAATAGGTAAGTCAGTACTTTCTTGGACGAACTCTTTCACAAAAAGCCTACCTGCTACTTAAAGTTCTCTTGGTAAAAAGTGAAATATCAGGAATTTAATGATGTATTTACAGCTGTGGTAGGTGGTAAGAGATTTGTGAAATATTTGTGGATGTTTATTTAGCAACACCTATCGCTAACGGTGCACGAAAACATCGCGATGGAACTCTTATAAAACTATTATAACCCTTTCAGCTTCTTCTTATCGTAACGACGGCATACTATTCTAGCTTAGAATTCAATCACGCCAACTGTGTCACTAGTAGCCGCCATTAAGACGAGGTATTTCAACCTCGTCTTAATGGCGTCTTAATAACAATCCTCGTCATCGACAAGCGCCCAATGGCGACTGACGGTGCATGGGCGGGCAATTTTCAAACTTTAAGATAAATATGAATTTAATAACTATAGGGCTTCAGTCGAAAACCAAAATTTATTAGGTTCTCTGTAATACTTAAAGAGAGACATCTCCATATAAAAATTATGTACACACTGAGATATTTTATTCTTAAATAATTAGTTTCAAACTTTTATTTTACTCTGTTTTCAGGGTTTTATATGTTCGGCGATCATCGTTTCAATTGCAACGCACAAACGATGCAGGGGGTCTACAATTACTGCCAAATAAGCAATACTTGACCAAATGAAAAGACGCGTGATGCGAATGAAGCTTCATACTTGATACTTGTCTTTTAATTTTGTCGAATATTACTTATTTGACAGTAATTCTTTCGGACGGATGTCGGACGGAGATCGAGAGTAGGGGTCTACTCTGGTTAGAACCATCCGAAAATCACCACCCGAACAAGTTGTTCTCTCTCCGACCAACCTGAGTCCCAAACCTATGTAAAGTCTTAGATCGGCGATAGCGATTCCTGTGTATGAGGAAGACTCTCAGAAAGCATGACAAGGAAGATGATGCTGCAGAAAGAAGTCGCCGAGTGTGATCGGGGGAGAGTCGATCCCGCTCGGTGGCAGCATACCTTCGCGGCTGCGGGCGTTCAGTGCGCTGGCCCCGGAAAGCCACTGTAGGGTTTTAATAGAAGTCGCGGCGGAGAGGTATCCTAGGAGGATTTCTCTTGAAAAAATTATGGTTGCCAAAGTTGCATCCCGTCTATGCTTGTTCGCTTGCTAACACAAATAAAAATACCTTCAAATTCAAATAAAAATAATTGAATTGAGAACCTTCTCTTCTTCTTTCTTGAAGTCGGTTAAAAACCGAAACCTGATTTCTTTCTCTACTATCAATAGCTGCAACAGCAACTACGTAACTCGTATGTTTAACACGAACGGAAGTAGATGCTTAAAAAGAAACAGAAGAGTAACTTTTTGTATAAAGTTTTCCTTTCCTTTCAAGACAGTTTTAAACTTTGCAAATGGAAAATTTTGAATGTCAACAGAAATCTTATTACAGAAGCGCACGTCAAGGGTTAGGGGAAATCCCCTAAATGAAATTGAGTTTTGTAAAGATGACTGTGCAGCCGTTTTTTATATTTTTTATTTATTTCTATTTAAATTCATGCCTTTAGATTCCCATTGTATTAGGAGCCTATCACACTGACAAACTTCACCGGTTTGAACGACATTAATTAATCTTTTCAAGTAGGCCTTCTTAATCTTTTCACCACGTACTTCAGCGTTTTAAGAACACTCTCAATTTAACCTGAGAATATTTTTCGTGGCTGTGTTCTTCCAATGACGCCTTCCATGTTAGCTCTGTGTGTTTCTTTAATTAATCTATATTAATTCATCCGCTGTTGGTGTGCCCAAACCACCAAATATACCTTTTTCTATTTTTGTCACTACATCCACTTTCGACCCACAACGTACATATTTACATATTTTCCTGAGGGATCTCATTTCTATTTTTACTCACTTATTTTTGTACCTTATAATGTTTGCCATAATTTTCCATGAAAAGATAACAAAATAAATTACTTTTCGCTCAGCGACCCGAATGGATCTTGACTTCCGACACCGAAGTATGTCATTTCTTCTTTTGCCAATTCCGACCATTCGGGCACGTTCAACTCCTTCAGGTCTTTGGTAAATCCATCCAGCGATATTTCGGATTGCACACTCTACGACGACCCATAGGCTGCCCCAAGTGCACTCGTTTGGCAACTCCAAGCTCTCCCATTCTTTCAACATGTCATGTCATGTTAAACGACACGCCTGTAACAGTTACAGTGCCACTCAGAGCTTTAAATCGCAAAGATCTGAGTGCAACTACCGCTGGGCCTATCACTCTGAGATAATGAGTTGATCAGTTCAATATGCTTGTAATTTCACCAGCACCCGTACCTTTCTAAACTGGAACATATTACTGATTGGCGGCAGGTTAAGGCAGTACTTCCCTGGATGAACTCTTTCACCGGTAGCTCTACTGCTAATAAAATGTTCCCGAACAAATATACTAATTGTTAACATGAATTAATTGAAAACCATGGTAATAAATTCAAGAGTCTTCGCAGACAAAATCGACAACTAGGAGCAATTTTCTTCAGATTTTTCTTCAGAAAAACTACATTCCCATCCAATAACCAAGACGATCTTTACAACTACCACCAGGGGAGCATAAACCATAACAATCACAAAGGGAAAGTGTGACAAAATACACAACGCACAATCGGTGCAATAAAATAGCAACACCCTACGCAATAAGCGTTGGAGAAATAGCGTGGAAACATTAGGGGAAACAGTATTAATACTTATGGTTAATTGTACCGGCGTTTAAAGGGCTTAAAATGCTGCCATGGCCTTTGAATTGTTAGAAATTCTTTAGTCCCTTACAGTACAATACAACATTGTTGTTTATAAAACTAATTAATAGCATCACAATACGGGTATAAAATTTGGAATTGCAATAAATAACTGTCTTTCATCTACATTATCAGTTACGTCTTTTAAAGACACATGTAATTAAACGTCGAATGTGCTTTTATCAATGAAATTCGTTAAAATATCACGAATTTTATGAAATTTTATAATTCTAATTAATAAAGCCGAATAAACATTTTTAAATAAATAAATTTATCACAATAAAGTACAGTAGGATCTTATTTTAAGTAAATCTAGCTCATTCTGTTAAAGTTTTCGTGCAAATATTTGCACGAAATAATTAAATATGTTATGTACATTATTCATAAAACAGAATGTAAATTCCCGAAAATCATATTTTTTTATTGTATATTATAATGGTTTGGTAATGGTTTTCAAATATGTTTTTATTAAAATACTCTACTAGTTTGTTATTGCTGGGATAAAAGATCGAAGACCAGAAAACCTTCGATTTGATTCGACTACAGCCATGGCATGCTAATAAACCCTGTTTGAGTCCAGTCAAATCAAAGGAATTTTTCATTGTGTTTGAAATATCTATAATATACAAATAATAACAAACTTGAGGACTACGTTTTCACTAGAGGGCAACTTAATAACATCGAGTATATAACCAGAAATAGAGACGAAATAAGGACCATTCATCAGGCAAATAGGCCTTATATCACTTTAAATATAGACTCTCGTTTAACAACAACTGAAATCACAAATTAGAAAACTCAAAAAATACAGCGCCAAGAACTGACCTGTGTATAAGTTTCCGTATATTCCAAAAATATTCTGTATTCATTGTAATGATGTGTGTCTAACAAATTACTATAGGTTAGTACTTTAGAAAACTTACAGAAGCATCATTTTAGCGCTCTTGGACTGAAGGGTGACTCTGCTGTCTTCTCCCTTCGAGAGACGTGTTCGGACTCAAGAATTTCCCTCCAAGGTGAGATGCACGCAGTTCATTAAGGAAGCGTGGATTGCGACCAAAGAATGGGTGCTAAATTCAGTGTTGTCATCGACATTGCTTCGTGCAATGATCCTTTGCGTCAAACGAAATGTTTGCAGCGTTCGCAGACAAATTACAAGAAAATTGGTTTTTCGACGTCAACTTAGGTCTTTAATGCTATTGGGGTAAGGTCCCCTTTCCGTGAAAAATGCTGCTGTGAAAATGACTCAAAGTTTACGGTTACTTCGAAGGTATTTTTCGAAAACTTTGAATGCTCATATCATTATGCAGTGCATTATTGTTGAGTCATCGGCATGTACGCACATCCGGATGGCTTCCATGCCATTATTCCGTAAGAGGGCCGCCTCCCTGATGCTGCGTGCATGTGACAGCGCTAATAGTGTCCTGACCATTATTGCCACCAGTCTGGACTGCCCTTGGGCTTTGGGTGTAATTAAATGTGCGTGAGGTTATGGTCAAGTTGCAGGATTTTATCACTTTAGTATTATGTCTATTTGTATTGTCTTGTACTAGCTTTAGTATGTAAGAAAATGAACTGTAAGGGAGACGTTCCAAATATCGGATACTTTTTGAACATTCGAAAAAAACACTAATTTAATATTTAAAAATTTGTATTTATCGCAGTCACAGTCAGTTTCTATCTAAAGAACATTAGAAAATGAATTAAACACATATCTATGTTCATTTATTTTTTATATAATTATTTTGTTTTAATTAGAAAAATCAACGATGTTTTCACACGTACCTTAATAATGGATATCAAGTACAGGGTATACTACTTAATATTGTATATATCTAGTATAGGGTACACTCTATTAACCAGGGCGTGTATTAAAATGTTCTTTTTAAATTTGCAAAAGCAGTAGTAGTAGTCTATAATACTGTCACAAAATATAATATCACATATAGTATTTTAACAGCGTTTTGAAGTCAAGATTTGACGACCGTTGCAGGCAATTCATCATGTCGTTAAAACTAAAAATAAAGATCAACAAAGAAAATGTCACAAGTCGTGCGCCTGGTGGTAAGTGACATGCCTATCTACAATAGTTGCAGTGCAGCTTTGAATCGCAAAAAGTTGACCAGCACTTCCACTGCGTCCGTCACCCTGAGACATGTAGTTGACACAAGGCCTTGTACTGTTCACACCACGCTGCGTCTTCCATAGTATTTAGTCTTTAGGTCTATCGGACATCTGTTCTCTGAACAATGTAGCCCATTCACAGCCACCTTAAGTTAGGCAATTGTGTAGGTAAATCTGTTTCTTTTGCAAATACCCTAAATTCTGATTCCATCTCGCAGAGAAACTATGAGCATCCCTCTTTTAAACAAAAAATAACCTGGTTAATAGACATTGAATATAGTACTATCCCGTGTACAATGTCCATTATGAAAATTAACCATCGAGTTTTATGAATTAGGGGACGACCCGTAGCGTTAAAAAAAGCAGTCAAGTGTGTGTCGCCGTGATGGCAAAATAGGTTTTGTGACTGCATAATTATGTTGTTAGTAGACATCTCAGAATAAGGTCATATCAAAAGTACCAAGTATAAATAATAAGAGTGTAAGAGACAATGTCAAATAATCATTTATTCCATAGGTAAAATGTTTACACTTGAACACGTCATTTTTTAAGCTACTGCGCGTTCACTGTGCCGACTTCCCGGAGAAGGACGGGCAAGAAACAGCATGGATTGCTCTTTTCAAATAAACTTAAATGCTATAGAATATATTTTGAATCATATTTGTGTCCACACATCTAGACTCATGTTGTCTTTCCACACATGTTTATCTAACACGTAGTCCACAATTTTGTAATATGACTTTTCAATTAAAATACTTTTAATGTAAGTTTTAAACTTAGGAAATGGTAACCTTAATATATGCTCCGGAATCTTATTGTAAAAACGTATACATTATCCCTATAAAAAATCGTTTACCTTAGTTAAACTAAATCGTGGTACCATGAGTTTGGACTTAGTTCTAAAGTTAATATTATGGATATCGAAGAATGATTAGTGCGAGTGCACATTTCTATAGAATAGAGCGTGCCCAAGGGATCTATTAGCCCATTACGTCCATCTCTTTTTATCATTGGATATTCAGTCGTACAGGTATCATCCTTATTTGGTTGACATTCTCTTCAGGCGTACTAAGCGCTTTTCGTCATCTTTTATTATGCGCATAGCCGTGGAATGAAATTCCCTGCCTGCGACTGTGTATCCAAACACAATTATGACCCGAGTATCTTTATGGTGTAACTGAATAGGCATCTTCTGGGTTCGTTCCATCGTCGACTCTATTTTGGTTCTAGATCTAGGTAGCCGTCAAGAGCAAGAACATTTACTATAAAGACAGAAAGGTGTTATAGACTCTGATTATTACAGATTAAGGGTTATATCGTCTTCTAAGACGTGTTTCGTGTCTAGCAGTGGGAAATGTGTACACTGATGATGTTGATCTTTTTAATACAGTAATATTACAAAAAATTACAAGCCCATATTCTGCAAACGTGTTACGCTATAGCGTACGCCCTTGTGTTCAAGAAGACTTGTAGTCAGCAGTGGAATATAGAAATAGAAATAGAAATCATTTGTTGCAACGTCACATTATAAAAAAGGCACACAAAACTAATATAAATAACCGCTCACGCGATGCGCTCCTCCTACCGCAAAATGGCGGCTATTTGGTTTCGCAAAATAGAAAAGGATTCAGTTCAAATACAAGTTTTTATAAATAAAAATTGTTATTCTGGATTGCTAAATAAATACCCTCCGTACTACCAACAAAAACATCTCAAATAAAATGCAGTAATACACCGCCAATCCTGCAGTTAAAAAGCACTAATGAAATTTTTGGTGTACTTGGATAAATATGACAATATTCCGTTTAAGTGGTTCTAAGGTTTACTATGAAATTACTCCTTAAAGTATAGTTTATAAACATTTATATTCAGGGTAAACTTAAAAAACGCTACTTACGGTATGTTTTCAATAAATAAACACCGATCACCAGCCCAAACAATAACACACACGATTGTCGTGACGTATTTTTGACAGACCCAGGCATTAAAAACTTTATGGTTTGCTAGAGTAGTTACCGAAATAGCAATTAGTATTAGTTCTTTTACCTGTTATAACTTCGATATCCGATAAATCGGTATAAAATCATCACCGGCACCTCTAGGTGTGGTATGCGTCTACGGCTGCATGTATCGCGTGAGCGGATAAAAACAGAAATAACACGAAAACAGCGCAGCAAGCAGTCAAACAATAAGTTGTACTTTATTACATAACACTCTACTGAGATGTGTGCGGCTGTGGCGTATGCAAAAGGATCCCATTCAGCTAAAGTCACAACCAAGACTAGGCAGTGACGCTGGTTTTCAATGGGCCCTAACTATGTACTTATATGAATGATAAAGTTGACTACACTTGACTTAGTTCAGTTGTGAAAGCGGTAGCCCCGGTTTGGCAAACAGTCGCTGGTTCGAGTACAACCGTTCTAGTGGCTGTACGACTCCTTTTGAAGGAGTTCGTCCATGGGAGTACTGACCTTAGCCATTTCTGCCGCCAAGCTCACATTACTGCGTTCCGGTTTGGAAGAGTAAGGGTACTGGTGAAATTGCCACCAACTGTCGCTTACCACCAGGTGCGCTGGTTCATCCCGTCACTAGGTATCATAAAAAAAGGTCTTCATGTTTGTCGATCTTTGTATCAATAATAATTACACTTAGGAGTATCAAAAAATATAATTTAAAACATCATTTTTTCTGAGTGTTCGATCAATTATAACAAACTAGCGTAGTAATTTCACAAAACACAAATATCAGTTCAATAAAAATTTCAATACGACGAATAGCGACATCTCTAGCCGTGGTTGGTAGCTGTAAAGGTATCTAACTGGGTGACGAAATATCATACATAGATTTCTCATAGATGGCGCTACGACTAAAAAGTCATTGAAAAACCAAATACAAAGATACGACGCAAGCACATACGAAAATTTGTAAGGTCTGCTGGTTCGTTCCGGTGCTTAGTTGGTATAGCGTCTGGCACGGTATGCTAGAAGACGTCGGTTCGAATCCGAAAGGATTTTTTTCTGACTGTTCGATCTTTGTATTAATAATTATAAGAAACTAGTGGAGTAATTTCACATAAAAAATATTGAATATCAATTCAATAAAAATTTAACATCATGATATTCAACAGTATTAATATAGAAACTTAGTTACATTTATTTGTGTTATTAAAAACTGAACCCTGCGTAACTCCCATCTTCAATAGGAACAGGAAAGCAGTATTTAAGCAAACTAGGCAGATTACAATGTAACGAGCAATTCGGTCGACAATAATGCGAGTTATGTACGATAATTTCATCAGGTGGAAGTCGTAAAGGGAGCAGACCCTCGATTTTAAATAGAGATGGGCTAATTTTTATGCGATTCTATCGATTATGCTTTTTACTCGATTTTTTTAGGGTGCACGAAAGGATCCTTCCCGCAAGATGTGCAATTTCAAACAATCGGGGAGTACTTTACACTTGCTGGATACTATACGAAGAAGAAGATCGATTGCGTATTTTTGACCAATTAATCGTTTATGATGTAATCGATTCGTAAATAATAATTGTAACTTTTTCATTGATAAAGAAATAACCGAGCTCAAAAGTTTGCTTACCGGTATTTTTCGATTTCCACCGAATCCCCTCATTGACTTACAATTATATGGACGTCGGGTCCGCGCTAAAAAGTGTCCGCACTTGTAAGGCGCTAAAATCGTATACAGAGCGCCAAACTCCGCTTTAGTCTTCATTTGTTCGACTGACAGCGCGATACTGCGATGACATTACAATTTAAATTTCGAATAGGTTGACTTGGGACATTTTTTTCGTGGTTTTTGTATTAGACCCGTCGTCCATTTATTTGTAAGTCAATGGAATCCCCTCATTAGATTTTGACTTATTGATGACAATGGGACTGTTATGGACTCCTTTGTACGTTTTATATTTATTTCTGGTTCTCATGGTGACGGTAATTTGTTAATTACATGTATTGTGTCAAGTGAAAAGTCTACTTTTATTTGCGGAACACATTGACTTACAAATAAATGGACGACGGGTCTAATACAAAAACCACGAAAAAAATGTCCCAAGTCAACCTATTCGAAATTTAAATTGTAATGTCATCGCAGTATCGCGCTGTCAGTAGAACAAATGAAGACTAAAGCGGAGTGTCGCGCTCTGTATACGATTTTAGCGTCTTAAAAGTGCGGACACTTTTTAGCGCGGACCCGACGTCCATATAATTGTAAGTCAATGGCGGAACATATTTTTTTAATTTGTGACAGCCGAAACGAAACCGGAACAACATCGTCGGCATGAGGGACCACCTCGAGAGTACACTCTTTCAAAATAAAAAATTAATTTAAAAATCAATCCACAATTGACAGAGAAATCGGAAAACTTACATACAGCCGAACGTATGGTTCTATACTCCTTTTTTTGAAGTCGGCTAAAAAGAGATTGCAATGCTTTTTTAGTTTAGTTGCTTGAGATTTTAGATTTGGAGAAGATTACCTTGATTTGAATTTGTGAAAACAAAGCTTCAGAAGTTGGCGTGGTTGTTGAAATAATTTGTGTGGTATTAAAAAATCATTGGTATATATAAAGTACATGTTCAATACAGCGGTTTTTGTTGTCATCATTTTGTTGTCAATCGTGTTTTCACACCATATAGTAATCAGTGTTACTCAATTTTTTTTTTCCACAGTGATTGATTCCACATTTTCACAGTTAGCAACCAAAGCCATTTGAGCTTGTATAGACTCTTAAGTAATCTCGATGAACGGGTTAAATTTGCCGTGTTATTTCAGTCCTATCTCAATAGCCAGACTCTAGTGAGTGTTGTGACCTTTTTTGATATCAACCTGTTATGCGCGGTTGACTGGTTGACGGACTGATGGACGGTGGGTTCGTGTTCTATTGTTTAGTTGACTTCGTTACTTGTTGTCAGCGATTAGGCTGATGTAATAAAGAAAGCCTCGACCTTTGAAAACCTGAAACCTTTCTTTTCATTGTAAAATAAAATAAGGAAGAACACGCAACATAATATATTTTTATGACAAAAGCTGTAGCTGAAAAATAGGATGATGCAAAAGATATCACACTTCTGAATTAAGTTTTTTCTATGTAAAACTTTTAAAATGGTATTAGATGGACGTTTACAATACCAGAGGAGCTGTTTATGCGTTACCAGGTCTAAAGAGCTGGCAGATTTGAAGAACGAACAATGTGGGACTTAATGCCAAAATCATACATAATCAGCTAGTAAAGTGGTTTTGGGTATGTCATTTGTTAGTATGTATGTATCCATGAAGGCAACAGATGACATTAGTCTTTGTGACTTAGTGTCATGCACAATGCGAGGAAAAATGCAACAACAGCCTACGTGTGTCATCACCGTCAACCCATTCATACGTTTCACTTTGGGGACGGGTCTTTTCTCAGGCAATGGTTTAGGCCATAGTCCGCCACGCTGGCCCAAGAGGATTTCACACGTTTTCCGAGGGTTGTGAACATTCTTTGACGTGCAGGTTACTACGACATCACGATGTTTTTCTTCGTCGAAAATTTAATAGTAAATTTCAAATTAAATTTTGCACATGGATTTCTAAAACCTCAGAGGTGTTAGCACGGATTTGAACTCACGACCTCTGTTTGAGAGGCGTTAGGTCAGACTGTTTGAACGCATTTATTCGACACGAATTTAATCGCGCTTACGCTGCGCAGCCGCCGCGCGAAGACCTCGATGTCGTCGCGTCGCGTCGCGTCGCGTGCATCTAACTGTCATGGCAAAATACGCTTTATTTATTTAGCTTTTACGTTTTAACTTAAATGATAATCCCGAGCGAGCGGGCGAAACTAGCTTGTCTTTGCTCTACGCGGCGCGCTGCGACCGCGTGTTTTTATTATTCAGAGGAATTTAAATGTTATTGCCTAGTAAACAGAATTCAAATTCACCATTAATGTACATGAAAGCGTGGTTACTGGGCGCTAAGTGTGAGATTAAAAAATAATAACTGACAATGTCAAATGTGTTAGCATTCCTAAAATATCTTTATAATATTGTACATTAATATAAGTAATTTGTTTCTGTAAATTTATGTATTTTGCTATACAGTAATATGGTACTCTATAGCAAAATACATAATTAAATTAGATTGGGCACCGGAAGTTGTGATTATTATACCGTGTGATGTATCGCAATTATACTAGCATTTATAAAATATCTTTGTAATATTTTACATAAATAATAGTAATTCATTTGCATAGATTTGTGTATTTTTAAATACATAATTAAATAAGATTAGGAAACAGAAGTTGTGATTATTATAAGAGGGCTTAAAAGCGGGATACAGCACGTGCTCCACACAGATTGTTACTAAAAATTCTAAGATAAGGATTATAATCATTATACGTTCGTAATAATTAAAGCTAAGTTATATCCAGTATTTAGTTATTTCAAATATCCCCTTTTCATACATATCATCCATTTTTGAATTTGTCAAATGTATATTTGTATGTTGTAAATGTACTTAGAGAAAAGAAAAAAAAAGGAAAATGTGCCAAACTGTTGAACGTTTTTGATTGTAATTAATGTTTTGAAAAGATTTAATTGAATCTAACAATTTACAATACTTTGATTGCTATACAATCATTGTTAATTTGACAGTATCTCATAATTCTTATGACTTCATCACTGTATAATCTAAAAATTCTATAAGCAATTGTATATACACGTATCATTGAGATATTATAATCTCTAAATAATGAGATAAAATGTAATTACTAAGGGAATAGCTGCGGAGAGGAATGTTCTAAAATCTCTCACTAGATGTCACTAGTGTCTTAGAATGCCGAAAAATCGGTACAAAGATCTTTAAACTTCAGTCCGTAAGAGCCATACTACGGTGCAGTATGGTCGTGTGTTCAAGTCTCATCGGGCCAAAAAATATTTTCTACGTAATCGATCTTTATACTAATATCAATTTTATATTAATTAAAAAAAAACTACAATTGGTAGAAAATTGTTATCGATTATTGTAATCGACTATTTCAAAACGCATCTACTTCAAAACAACCCCTACACGTTATTAAACAAACTAATGTCGACTTAGGCTAAACAACTGCCGATATTGTGCTATAAAAAGCTCTATTGAAACGGGACCCCTCGCGTACCGCCCGAAAGGGGTCTTCGATTATTTTAAATTTCCATTGTCATAGAAATTCGTGATAATAAAAGTCATACTCTTTATTACTGAGGGAATTGCACTTTGTAATTGTGTACCTAAGATAGCGTATTTAATTTACTTGTACGTTATTAATTTACAGACACGAATTTTTTAGAGATTTTTTTTTAATGTGCGAAAGGTGAAAGTCGTGGTGAATGCAAAGAATAAAACATCCAGTATATAACCCTGAAATATAGACGAAATGTTAAACCTATTCTGCCCTTACTGTGACTTACGGTAACAACTGCGCTCCAACTGACCAGCCAGCCCAAATTCTGAACAATTGACGCACAGACCCATTGACTTACAAATAAATGGACGACGGGTCTAATACAAAAACCACGAAAAAAAATGTCCCAAGTCAACCTATTCGAAATTTAAATTGTAATGTCATCGCAGTATCGCGCTGTCAGTAGAACAAATGAAGACTAAAGCGGAGTTTGGCGCTCTGTATACGATTTTAGCGCCTTACAAGTGCGGACACTTTTTAGCGCGGACCCGACGTCCATACAATTGTAAGTCAATGCACAGACCACATAAAGTGAATTGTTTCACTTCAAATCGTCCAGTTTAATTTGAGCTTTGCCATAATGGACGAAAATTTAAAAATTACATATTTAATATTTAATTATCGATGAAATGTGATTCCGTTTGTTTTGTAATTAGATGTTTTGCTGATTTACCCACACTACCGAATGGAACAGCCCCCATAGTTAGAGATATTTATGTTTAAAAGTGATATAAGGCCCATTTGCCTGATGAGTGGCCAGGGATGGATGACCCTTATTTCGTCTCTGTTTCTTGTTATATATTCGATGGAATAAAAGCATTATATTATAAGTAGCAGTAGAGGTCCTTGTGAAAGATTTCGTCCAGGGAAGTATTGTTACTTTACCTATTTCAGCAGCAAAGCAGTAATGTGAGAATTACTGCTTGTCCGGTTTGGAATGGTAAGGGTGCTGGTGAAATTACAGGCACATGGGGCTTGTCAAGTTATGCCTCAAGACCATGGGTGCTGTTGAAGTGCGCTTGGTGGTAAGCAACACACCTACCCATATTAGTTGCAGCGCTATTCAGAGATTTAAATAACAAAAGATCTGAGGGGTACTACCACTACGCTCTGCACCCCGAGACATAATTTGACAAGTCCCACGTGCCTGTAGCTGCACCTGCACCTTTATACTTCAAAACTGGAATGTAGACACATAGGTAACCACACATTACACCCAAATTCTCGAGAGACACAAATGTAGGATATACAAATATTTCTCCCAGCCCGGGTCCTCTGCGTAGTAGACCAGCACAGCCTTCGCGCAGTAAGATCTGCATGAAATTGTAGTTTCACATAAATTTACATCTTTACATTTTATATTTATACGTATAATTTTTTTATTAATTTTGAATTATTTAGTTTGTTTTTAATAGTTACTTTTTTAATAAAAATAATGTAGCTATTGTTATTACTTAAGGTAAGGTTTATTTTAGGTTATTTTTTTAAATTCTTTGGAACCTACATTTTTTGTCATTTGGAAAATACATTTTTTTTATTTTTCTGTCGTGTCCTCATTTGAACATTATATCCATTGACTTACAATTAAATGGACGTCGGGTCCGCGCTAAAAAGTGTCCGAACTTATAGGGCGTTAAAATTGTATACAGAGCGTCATTCACGCTTTAGTCTTCGTTTGTTCGACTGACATCGAAGCAAGCAAAATTAGACATTACTGCGATGACATTACAATTTAAATTCAACGTTTTAGCTTTTTCATATTCCTTTACGTTTAAATAGGTTGACTTGGGACATTTTTTTCGTGGTTTTTGTATTAGACCCGTCGTCCATTTATTTGTAAGTCAATGAATAATCATTGACTTACAAATAAATGGACGACGGGTCTAATACAAAATCTATGCCTTTAACCATCCTTCAACGAGACAGAATTTAGTGTCACTGTTTCTACATTGTTATATTTAATTCATGTCTTGTGGTACTTTCCTCATAATCAGGAGGCCACGAGTTCGTAGCACAATGCTATTCGCATACCTAATTTCCATAGAATAATCTAGTAATTAATTATTACAGCCGTCCACAATTGGTACGAAAAATTGTTAATCAGATAAATAAATTAGCATGAATAATAAATAGCACCGCCTACAGGATAAAAGACATTTATCACCCTTAGGCTTCACGCGAAGGGTTAAAATTGCTCGAAAACGTCACTAGTTTAAAAGAAAAAGGATAGAAATTTGTCAGTAGCGCGAATATGCTAATACTAAGTTTTTTGCCTAGAGAAAAATCGGCCTGTAAGGCGTCTCGTGTAATGGATTACACGTCTAGACGCGAGACAAAGCCCTTCGAGCCCTTTCAAGCTGCGTATATAGTGGGCGTACGGGGCGGGTAGCGGAAAAGGCCGAAAAACGCACGATAAGCATAGATTACTATAAATATATATATATATATATATGTTACTATAAATAAAGATTTAGAAGAAATATTTAATCAATTATATAATTATACCGATAGAGTGTACGAAAAGAGCCTCCCTGCGCCACGTACAACTAGACTACAATTAGACTTAAGCAAAGTCTGGTGCTCCTTGGGCCACTGGGTAAATCCTACCACCAGGATGGCAAGCATTATAGTGTATACCATTGATACGATAAGAAGGCTATACCGATGGTTTTCAAGGTCACAGTAAAAGGGATAATTTTTCGATTCTTGGAAATTGTCCCTATCTACCGACCCAAGAGATAGTGAGTTCCGGAGTGACTATGCGCTCTCCGGCAAATCAGGGTACGGAGGGTGTCCGGGCCAGGACTTCCGCCAGCGATACGCCTTCATGTCTTTGGTGTACATCGCCGGGGTTAGCTGTAGTGATGAACACGTTCATCTGCCCCAGTAGCAGATGGTCGGGGCGTTCATCCCGCCCGCAGCTAAAGCAACTTAGTAGCGGTCTAGACGAAGGGCCTAAGGTGAGGAGACGCAAGGGGCACGTGAGTTGCCCTTTAAGTCGGAAGCTATGTCCGGACGTTGTAACAGGGCACTGCAACCGGTACCTCCGGCACTAGATCCTCTCCGGCACTCCGGAGAGCTAGTAAAGGATGAGTTAGACCTCCGGTCCCTCCAGCTGCATAGGTTTCTGGGAACTGGAGAGACGCTTCGGCGTCGGGAGAGCTTGCTTACAGCTCCGCCACTAAAGTTTTTATAGTACACTTTAGAGTCGACGGCTTACCTATCTGGAAAATAGGGAGGGTGCTGCACTCGAGGCAGCTCACCCAAGTCACTAGCCTCTTGAGAACCGGATGAAGTCCGTGTAAACGGGCAGATCTGGGGTCAGGGCCTGACTGAGAAGGTCCCTGTGCGGCCTTGCTTGCACAGGTTACAGTGCCCTTTCCGTATAACCTAGAAGTTGATAGGTCACTATAAAAAAACTTATGTAGAAAGATATGGGACTAATCCCCGCGAGTTAAACTATATGTAATAACTTACAGGTCCCAGGTCAGGTTTTAGTAGCAGTAGAGTTCCTATTGAAAGAGTTCGTCCAAGGAAGTTGTGCCACCTTACCTATTTTTGACGTCAAGCAGTAATGTTGCGTTCCAGTTTTGAAGGGTACCTGTGAAATTACAGGCATATGGGACTTGTCAATTTATGTCTCAGGGTATGGGCGCTGTGGCGGTGCCTCTCAGAACTTTGCGTTTTAAAGCTCTGAATGGCACTGCATCCGTTATGGACAGGCGTATCTCTTACCAGCAGGCCCATAACTTGTTCGTCTATTATTTGAGGACATCTTCAATCTGGTCATTATTACGACTATCCAACCAATAAGCTTCATTTCAAATAAAGTAAATAATTGAATAGAATAAATATCTCAAAACCTTTATTGGATTTTTGTGTACCCAATGTAGGTTCATTTTAGAATGCACAAATATCACCACGAGGTTCGATTTATTAAACCAAATTGGTTTTGCTAGCTGAAAATTGACAATGTGAACATATATTGTCCAGAGTGATGCAGTCCGACAGTTTAAAAATGTACACTGTATCCGTTCTGACACCCGTATGTCCACTACGTTCTGACCCTTAGCCGCATTGTTCGTGGCAAGAACTGAAGTCCATGATTGATGGCTGGTATTCCTGACACTCGCCCTCGAAACCTACCCTTTGATGACTTCACTAACCGTTATTTATGCAACGGCTTCCCTCCGCATTTCGAATTTTAAATTCTTTTTTTAAATTTCGCATCATTTATGACTGAGGTTGGAGGTCGTTGATCTTCGGATGAACGGATTCGGGAAGCAAAATATTAATTTCTCTGAGCCAGAGTGCGTGTATAATGTTGAAATTTAAAATCAATGATCCGTAAAAACCACCTTTACAATGCTCTTTAAGATAATGGCTGTTTATGAAATGGATTGTAGGTATGTATTGGGAAAACTTGTTTCGTGGCAGCTTTTCCACATTTAACTTCATAAAATAACAATACTGTTATTTTTACTGGTTAAACGTACATTTCTACTCACGTGGATTGCTTACCTTGCCCACGCCATTCTGAAAGAATTAAGAGCACCAAAGGCGATATTCTCTTCTTTACGTGACATGCACGAAAAAAACAAGCAATTGTAAGAAATAACATAATGATTAAAGATGAATAATCTCAGTACAGAGTACTAAAAAAACCGACCTCAAAAGTACGTGGAATTACGTCTATTTGCTAGGTTTTATTGAAATATCCCCTAGTTCGCCACCATACAGGACTTGACATAGGAGATAATAAAAATCAGTTCTCACTACTCGAAGTATATCGAGCGAGAAACGCCTTGAATTGGAGAATAGCAAAATCAACCATTAAAATAATTGCTCCTTATAATAAAATTTAGGCGCTATTTATAAAAATGAATCTTCATGCGTGAACAGTGTTTGTGCAAAATTCATTCACAAAAAATCATTGACTTACAATTATATGGACGTCGGGTACGCGCTAAAAAGTGTCCGCACTTTTAAGGCGCTAAAATCGTATACAGAGCGCGACACTCCGCTTTAGTCTTCATTTGTTCTACTGACAGCGCGATACTGCGATGACATTACAATTTAAATTTCGAATAGGTTGACTTGGGACATTTTTTTCGTGGTTTTTGTATTAGACCCGTCGTCCATTTATTTGTAAGTCAATGCAAAAAATAGATAAATATCATAGAGTAACAATATCATAATACCTATTCAATAAAAATTTCAACGTTTGATTTGTTTAAAAAACAAACATACGATATTTAGAACACTCAATAAAAAGAAATTCTTTTTAAAAAAATGTGAAAAGAGACTCAATCTATTTACGCTATCTGTCAGTTAGGCAATCCGATCAGACTTCTCATTCAGTGATGCGATAAATTTCTCGAATTTAATATAGACCGGTGATTTGTGTACCCAAGGTTCCAATTCCAATGGACATCTCGAAAGTTGCGCTTAAATTAAAATTGGAGTTATGGCGCCTTCGAAATGAATTTAAATATAGGTTGAATAGAATGGTCTGTTTTGACCTAAGCAGCTTTATATTTCTGAAGCTTTTTAGTTCTGAACCACAATTCTATTGTCTATGGTACTATAATAGAGGGCTGTAGCTCAGATGCAGTGCGAGAGGTACTTTTAATAATATAAAACCGGGATCATCTTAAAACTTTGGTTTATTTCACCATTTTTTACATATTTTATACTTTGGGTTACGAAACAATCCTAATTAATCTGATATGTATGTCAAGCTCTTCCCTTATTTTCTTAGCGTTCCAAATACAAAACTATAATCATTACCTATGTTCAGCCAGCAATTCTACTCAAAGAGTACAGCCTAGTCTACATCCCTCTTCCTCACAGCTGAAGGGGTGAATATCCCTAGCTGATGGTCTACCTATGATAGGCAACTTACATCTGCGATCAGCCTTTACTACAGGCTAGCCACACACTGCTCGGAAGTCACTAACTTACCAACAAGTAAACCACCGTGGAGGCTATGACTTTGGTCTGCCAAAAAACCTATCTAAAAGGACAGACCATGACCACATCCTAAACAAACAAATCAAAATATTTTCACTAGTTAGCTATCCTATCTAATTAGGGAACCTGACTAAACCCTAACACTTTATTTTAGCGACCCTAAACTGGCTGAACGACCCTATCAAACTTCTAAACATTGCTACAAAACTATTCTATTCGCACATACAGGACAATATATCTATCAAATTAAAAAAATATATAAGAAAGACAAAAGTAAATGTTATCTATTTGATGGTGTAGGGACGGAATAGGGCCTTGAATAAAAAAATTAAAAACGATTCATACCCTATTCCGAGAGTAGATGATTTGTTAAGTTGTTTACAAGGTGCAAAGTATTTTGCAGATTTAGATATGAACTCGGGTTATTGGCAGTTAGGTTTAGGAAAAGGGAAGGAAAAAACTGCCTTTGTTACACATACCCGGCGCCTCCACCATTTATAATAGAGCTGTAGCTCAGATGCAGTGCGAGAGGTACTTTTAATAATATAAAACCGGGATCATCTTAAAACTTTGGTTTATTTCACCATTTTTTACATATTTTATACTTTGGGTTACGAAACAATCCTAATTAATCTGATATGTATGTCAAGCTCTTCCCTTATTTTCTTAGCGTTCCAAATACAAAACTATAATCATTACCTATGTTCAGCCAGCAATTCTACTCAAAGAGTACAGCCTAGTCTACAGTACTCACTACCGAAAAATTCTACACAAAACTTGAGTTTCAAAAAGAACGTGTTTCTTCTAATTAAAAGAACCTTTTTGAACACGTCACTTGTGTTCCTGAATCATATAATTGAGAAATTTTTTTTTTTTAATTTTTTTTTTATTTATTTATTTATTTCAGGCAACTAGGACCCATACATACATACCTTACAGACTAACATACATATAATATAACAATAATATAATAAAACAATAACAGAAATATTAAATAAATACCTTACGGACTAATCATAAATACAAATTATTAAACTTCAAATTATTTTATTAAATAATATCGCGAAAAGAACCATTGTAATTGGTACACGAAGCGAGGATGTGTGTTAGGAAAGACGCTTAAATTTCCAAATGCGCAACGGCTTTTATTGACGTAATCAGTTTATTGATTGATATAATCGCGCTCATCCTCGATGTTAGCTCACCGTCAGACCCGGTAGAAGCAGAAGCCGACGATCAAGAATTACGATGTTATAAGCTTTCATCTAAGTATCCCACCCGGTGGAAGTACTGGAATGCCACTCATAGGCTCTATGATTCGATACAAAGCAATATCATTTTGCACTTTAAATGGTAATTTAGTTAACACTTCGATATCGCTTTCTAATTTGATCCCAGCGCCATCTGGCGGCAAGGCGAGGTTGCTAATATTTTTTGTACGTGGTGTAAAACTACATAATAAACGATATAAAATATCAAATATGAAGCTTTACAAACGCTCTACTGCTTCGTGATAGGTTAAAATATAAGCGGTATCTTTTTGGTTTTTCGCTTGACTCTAATCAATACATAATCTCAGTCAGAGTACTAAAAAAAAACCGACCTCAAATGTTCATGAATTAAATCTATTTGCCAAGATTTATTGAAATCGGTCACCGGAAAGTGCGCGAACCCGGATTCATCCCCTAGTTTGTCACCCTTAGAGGTGGAGTATTTTCTTCAAATTTAAAAGAGACCACTACTGAGTTGTGTGACAACTTTCCAACAAAAAATAATCATCAAAATCGGTTCACGAAATTACGACAAAAGAGTTAACGCGTAACATACATAGTCGAATTAAGAACCTCCTCCTTTTTTTTGAAGTCGGTTAATAATTAGATCTTAAAATCTCATAACTATTAAATTAAATCCCTTAAACACGGTCGACTTCAAGAATCTTCATTCGATTGCATAAAATACTACACACATCAAAAGTGTCTAGGGATCAAGTACGTTTAAGAGTATTGCTGCAATTAGGGTTAATTATATTAACTTTTTTGTATCGCTATTGATACTTTTTAGTGAGTTTTAACATTTAAATAAGGAATATTGTTTAAAATTCGATAATAAGAAGAAAATCGATTGTCAATGTGGTTTTGTATAAAAATGAGTTATAGCGTTTTGACAAAATCATTACAATATCTGCATCGGAACCGAAACAATTTACATTATTATGGAGAGACGACATCATTTAACCCGAGAAGTGATGATGCAAGCCGCCGGAATGTTGGAAGCTGGTTCCAGGCAACGTGCTGTTGCTTTCACTCTTAATACTACACAGAGCGTCATAAGTCGCCTCTGGATGCGCTATCGCATGACGGGCAGCGTTTTGATGTGTGTATTATTTTAACTGCCTCCGTGGCCGAACGGTTACCATGCCGGACTGCCAAGCAGAGGTCCCAGGTTCGATTCCCGGGCCGGGAGAAATATTGTATGGCCTACAGTTATTTCTCTCGTGAGTTTGGGTGTAATTTGTGATTGTCTATGTGTGTGTCCATGGCACCCGCGACACAGGGTTTCCCTAGTGCGGGGCTATGTTGAGTGTGTGCGTGTGTGTGCGTTATTGCGCTGGCATTTAAGATGGAGGACAATAATTATTACGTGACAGACAATCACAAAATACTAAAATTAGAGAATACGCTGTATTATGAGTACCTACTTGAACAGGAATTCAGTCCGGGTATTCTGGGTAGTATGCCAGGACGAATTTTGTTATTCTGGTACTCATAGCTTATGAAATTTCCAATATTGAGATCGGGAGGTCTACCGCGAAATATGAAGCAACGATCATCGTTTTACCTATACGAGGCTACCACGAAACGCGTACGAACATCGTAATTTGACATAAATCCTTACTCCGAAACGTCAAGTGACAGCTTTTTTTTTATAATACCTAGTGACAGGACGAACAAGCCGTGCGCCTGGTGGTCAGCGACACGCATAACAGTTGCATAACCGGTCAGAGCTTTAAACCGCAAAGACCGGAGGGGCACTGCTAATGCGCCCTTCACCCTGAGACATAAATTGACAAGTCCCACGTGCCTGTAATTTTGCCACGAAGCAACCATTTTCCCACACTACTACTGCATTTATGGAGTCATCTAGTTGTTTGAAATTTCGTAATATATGGTCTAAAACTATTTTCTTGGCTAGATTAGTTATAGAACTGATTTTATTTACTAACCGCATGTACACAAAAATAAATGGATTCAAATTCAGTGGATCACACTCAACAATTACAATATGATTCAATTAGCCACCGGACCCAGGAGAAAACAGGATCTCGAAGGCAGAAACAGTAACGTTGGTCGTCAACAGTAATGGTTTCTTTAAGATCTATCTATAAATAACACGTGATTGGACCTATAGAAGCAGATGGTACACAAACATTTGTCAAAAATTGATAATATGTTAGACGCGTGACAATACAATGCAAGTTCAGCCATTGTTGAAAACCGCCCACGCGCAGCTAATGAGGTGTAATGTCCATAATACTGCAGATCAAAGTTGTGTCACGTCCTGCCTTTATTGTGTTAGTTATTACAATAAATCTAACATTGAAAAATAGTGACTGCCTTCGTGACAGAACGGTTACCATCCTGGTCTGCCACGAAGAGGTTCTGGGTTCGATTCCCGAGTCGGATTTCTCTCGTGAGTTAGGGTGTAATTAGTGGTTGTCTATGACTTTTGAGGAGCCGGCTCAGTTAAAACTGCTCTGAATAAGTTTATGTCTATGCAAAGGTAAAATGACATGGCGAGTTTCACTTGCACTCGGATTACCGACGCCAAACGCACGTCATTTTCTTCTCAGGGTCCAACTGAAAATCAGCACTGAGGTTATGCCCAGTATAAACTCGAGCTGGCTACCTTTTCGGTTAATATGTATTGTATACCTATTTTAGTTTTTGATCTATTATCTTCTTTTTGTTTTTAACATATCTTACTCATATACTATCCCTTCTTTACAACATTTTGTTCAACCCCACATTCCCACACTACCTTAAGGATAGATTTAGTTTCCGACACTGCTCGAATAGTCACTCATTACGGTCTTCAGAAAATCTTAGTCTCAAAATGCCATTGCACTCCACTTCCTTTTATGATTCCTCTTTCTCTACACACGCTGTTCGTCTCTGGAACTCCCTCCCAGCTACAATTAGACAAGCGCAGTCATTAAACATATTTCATTTAAACTTATTTGTTATTCGGCTCTCCTATGTTAAGACCCTATACGCATTCAAAAGCAAAAATTAAGACGCACCTTTCATACAGCTCACATTCACACACTACATGTCCGAATCAGTACCATTCACAACACATTTAATACACACTCTCCACTTTTACATACACACCGCCAACTACACAGCATAGATTAATCTATAAACTTAATTAACCTACTCTTTAAATGTTGTTTCTTTGTTAAATTTCATTTTATTTTCTTCTTAGTCCCAAAAGAACAGTCTTATTGTACTAGTTTTGGGACTACAGAGTTTTATTTAGTTTACTTTTAAGCCATTTGTTTGTTACAACTAAGATTGATGCTTTCCCGCCGTGGTGGCAGCAGTACTATCCGCTAACACAGGTTGAATCCTTTTGTGGGGTCTGGATGTTGCCTGGCTGGTTAGCAACCAATCAATTACTTAAAACATATTACTGTAATTATTTTTATAATATTTGTAATGGCTATAAATAAAGTTATTATTATTATTTAAGAATCAAATTAACTCATTTTATCTTTCACAAGGACAATAAACTGCTGCTAAGCTGCTTCTATATCTTTAAAATATGTAAATATTGTGTATGTAGGAATAAAATGTTATGTAATTGTATGTTATTATATATTATACATATGTGTATGTGTATATGTATGTATGTGTGTGTATATATATATATATATGTATTTATTATATTGTATACGTGTGTATATTTAGAAGTATAATATGTTGTTTAATAAATTATATATGTCTGTGTAATTATTTTTATCTAGCACCCCCGCTTTTATTCATGTACAATCTATCTCCATCCTAAGGTTGTCTGGAAGAAATCGCTGTAAGCGATAAGACCGCCAATTGTTACCCGAGTAATGTGTTTAGTTTTGTCCTGTATACTGTAATCTGTATATTGTAATGTGGTGCTAACAATAAAGAATTTTCTATCTATCTATCTATCTATCTTGGATCTAGTTGTAATGTTTGTAACATTGTTTGTGAATAACCGAATAAATATTTATTTCTTTCTTTCTTCTTCCTTTCTATTTGTCGGTCTTATTGTATGGAAATTAAGCTATTTCTGACCAGCTTAGTATCCGTGTCGATAACTGAGCATTTTGAGTGTTACGTATGCATTGACGAGTACTTGAGTGACGACCCAGAGCGGACATCAGAGGCCGCGGCAAATGACATCCGACGACAGGTCGAGACTGGATGAGTCGGGCACAAGATCGCCAAGAGTGGAAGAATAGGGAAGAAGCCTACATCCAAGATTGGATAACATAATCTCAGTACAGAGTACTAAAAAAACCGACCTCAAAAGTACGTGGAATTACGTCTATTTGCTAAGTTTTATTGAAATATCCCCTAGTTCGCCACTATACAGGACTTGACACTGGAGATAAAAAAAAATTATTATTATTATTATATGTTAATCAGTTAATGTGTGTCATTATTATTATTTTTATAATTAGTCAAGGTTTCATGGCATTAATACTGTGTAAATTATGTTTACAATAATAATCACAGTACGAGGAATTACATATAATTACCATGTTTTATTGAAATCGGCTACCGGGTAGCGCGCAAACCCGGATTCATCCCCTAGTTCGCCACTAAAATATAATAAAAATCGGTTCTTACTTCTCAAAGTGCATAGAGAGAGAAAAGCGCCTTGAATTGGAGAATAGCAAATCAGCCATTAAAATAATTGCTGCTTATAATAAGATTTAGGCGCTGTTTATAAAAATGAATCTTCATGCGTAAACAGCTACCCTTAGAGGTGGATGATTTTCTTCAAAATGAAATGGGACCACTATGGCAGTACCCCCTTTCCAACAAAAAAAGAATCATGAAAATCGGTTCACAAATACCGGAGTTATCGCGTAACATACATACAAAAAAAAGAACATACCGTCGAATTGAGAACCTCCTCTTTTTTTGAAGTCGGTTAAAAACGGCGGCCATGATGATGATGATGTATGCATAGACAACATTTCATAATTCCGCTTTAGTCCTTCAAAAATTAAATATTACCCCTGGCCTATTGAATTGTTGGCCTCAATTGTGAATTATCGCCCCCGTGACTATTGGCGGCCCCAATTGTCACCTCGTCACATAAATAAAGATCGACATTCACTAGGACAAAACCAATATTTTACCACACTATTACATTTAGCAATCCATTAGCGTAAGAGCAGATGTTACTGTGGCATTAACAGAATCACGTCAAACTTGACGTATAGGTTCGTGATGGCACAATGCGAGTTTGGAAGCTATTGTGAAGCACCGCCCACGCGTAGAATAAATGACGTAATGAGTTAATGTTTAATACCAATTTTTTTCAAATTTAAACGAATTAATCTTACAAATTTTATTTTAATTAGTCCTAACACCTGCAGCCTTGAGGATTTAATGGCGGCTGCTAATGACGTGGTCAGCGAAGAATTAACAATCAAATTTAAGGTTGACCTCGGCACGTATCTGTCAGCCAAATTATGTAAAAACGTACACTGTTGAAGATAGCGAAATAAGTACCATATTTATATAGTAATAATTTGTGGTAGTGTCTATTTACCTTTGGAATACAGGCGCGGTATTGTGTGTGTATGTCGACTCATCCGTAGAACAAAGATGTATGTGCAAGACTACTTGTTCTCAGGACATAGTACATTTCGTTCGTTCTTCTTCGCTGGAGATGTCACATCGATCGTTGCTCGATTTTATATTACCGAAATGAAATAAGACTTATAAATTCCCAAAACACCTTTACACTAAGCCTTAATTTGAATAAGGAAATTATTCTCGTAACGCACTTATTCTCTTTTCGCGATATAATCACATAGGACTCTGTTCTTCGGATGAGTCGATGTGTCCGATCATAGTGTTAGTTAAGAATCGATTTTACCTCAGCTTGAATAAAAATTTTTCCCGTGCTAATACTGTTCATTTGGCTTGAAAATATTTTTTTGTTACAAACGAAAATAATGCGATTTGAAAAATGTATATCGTTTAATATATGTGTTCTATTTAATTCAGTTGATAAAAAAAATCATTAAATCTTTGATACCTTTTTGAATACAGCGGTTTTCTTGTAAAATTTCGAGGTAAGTTTGTTTTTTTTTCCTATCGTGAAAATATTTAGGTATCGTGTTTTCACTCTGTATGTATGTAGTAGTATTTTACTATAATATATCTTTTCCAAAATGATTTATTCGATACTTTCACTGTTATGCAGAATCAACCAAAGCCATTTGAGGTTATACAGACTATGGAGGGTGACGTTGCTAATTTTTTATTTAACCGACTTCAAAAAAAGGAGGACTCAATGCGACTGTCTTTTTTTTTGTATGTGTGTTATTCACAATTGTAATTCAAACAAATATAATTCACAATTGAGGCCAACAATTCAATAGGCCGGGGGTAATATTTACTTTTTGAAGGACTAAAGCGGAATTATGAAATGTTGTCTATGCATACATCATCATCATCATCACGGCCGCCGTTTTTAACCGACTTCAAAATAGGAGGAAGTTCTCAATTCGACGGTATGTTCTTTTTTTTTTGTATGTATGTTACGCGATAACTCCGGTATTTGTGAACTGATTTTCATGATTCTTTTTTTGTTGGAAAGGAGTATCTCCATAGTGCTCCCGTTAAATTTTGAAGAAAATCATCCACCTCTAAGGGTAGCTGTTCACGCATGAAGATTCATTTTTATAAATAGCGCCTAAATCTTATTATAAGCAGCAATTATTTTAATGGTTGATTTACTATTCTCCAATTCAAGGCGTTTTTCTCTCTCTATGTACTTTGAGAAGTGAGAACCGATTTTTATTATATTTTAGTGGCGAACTAGGGGATGAATCCGGGTTTGCGCGCTACCCGGTAGCCGATTTCAATAAAACATGGTAATTATATGTAATTCCTCGTACTGTGATTATTATTGTAAACATAATTTACACGGTATTATTGCCATGAAACCTAATTATAAAAATAATAATAATGACACACATTAACTGATTAACATATAATAATAATAATAAATTTATTTACCGTAACTTACAATTAACAATCACATATTTGAACTATGATCCCCACCCTAGGCTACGCCTGTCTCGTGGGAAGCAGAGCAGGTAAGGTTAACCGAATAACAAAGCGGCTTATAGCAACAAGAATTAAGTTCAAAAGGAGTAAAATACAAAAAATAACAAAAAGAAACGCTTATTTTAAAAAGAATAACCAATCACCACGAACATAAGTAATTTTAAGTTACTTACACAATCTAACAATAGGTATATTACACTTTGTGCTGCATGTTTAAGAGAGTATTAGGTGTGTGTGTGTTGGGGGGTGTGCGTGCGCGCGCGTGTTTGCGCGTGTGCGCGTGTATGCGTGTGTGTGTGTGCATGTGAGTGCGTGCGCCAGCGTGCGATATACTATATATAATTCCATGCCTCAGACCATTGACTTACAAATAAATGGACGACGGGTCTAATACAAAAATCACGAAAAAAATGTCCCAAGTCAACCTATTTAAACGTAGTGACATGTAAAGGAATATGAAAAACCTAAAACGTTGAATTTAAATTGTAATGTCATCGCAGTACTGTCTAATTTTGCTTGCTTCGCTGTCAGTCGAACAAACGAAGACTAAAGCGTGAATGACGCTCTGTATACGATTTTAACGCCCTATAAGTTCGGACACTTTTTAGCGCGGACCCGACGTCAAAAAGTCAATGGTCGTATAGAATACATAGATCTAAATTTGATTGCCATATTTTCATTTATATTGAAATTTACACTGAGCATTTACGTCATCATATACACAATGTTGTGTGATACAGAACCATTTCACATAATTGTGTATATTTTGACGCACACGGAGCTTCAGGAGGTTAAATTAAGTCTTAATGTTTAATTTACTTTTGTTGTTATTAATATTGCACTATTAACGCATTCAAAATATTAACTGTTTTATAAGGTCCATGTTATTAAAAAAAAATTATATTCAATTTAATTTATTGGTTTTTATTTAGTAACCTCATCAATACATTTAACTGCCTTCTCGGTCGAACGGTTACCATGCTGGTCTGCCACGCAGAGGTCCCGGTATCGATTCCCGGGCCGAGAGAAATATTTGTATGGCCTAACCGCGATGCATGGTTACCCTAGTCCGGAGCTATGAGTGTGTAGGTTATTATTATACAGTAAAATTGTACAGTATACAGTAAAATTTGTTATTGTCGACTTCCGCACAACCTCTTTCTCAAATAAATGGGTTATGAACTATGAAGCTTATTCTCTTTGAAATAAGGATCAGTACAATACGCTACAGTTAGCAGTATATTACTGAAGACAAGAGTCACGTAGCACTTCGAAGAAAGGCATCACGTAATATCGCTTTCTTTATTGTTTTCTTATTACTAAGCATTCTTCTTTCACTAAGAACATTGTTTTTATTTTTGTTATTTACTCGAAAACGTTACCACGCCCGTCTATCACTGAGGTAGGCAGAGACTATGACCTTATTCGCGGCGGCGGGCATGGGTGCGGACGCGGGTGCGTGTAAATCAAATGTGCGTAGACCCTCGATGCCTTCACAGGTTGCCGCCCGCGCCGCGCGGGTAAATCTATTGGCTCGACCCGCCCGTACCTTTCACAGTGCTTGGTCTAGCATCTGTTTGCGATTTCGAAGTCTGGATCTACTCGCTCGTAGCCGCTTCGGTACTGTGAAAGGGAAAACGCCAAGACCCGCACGCCCGTACCCGCCGCCACAACCTCGCCTACACTCTGAATGAGCCCTGTGGCACTCCACCCGCTACTCTCCGAATTTACTTCTATCGCTTCATCTACTTTCATACACACACTATATTAACCGACATCTAAAAAGGAGGAAGTTCTAAATTCGACTACATTTTTAGTAGATATTTATATTAAGCGACTACTCCGATACTTTTTTATTGGAAAGAGAGTACCACAGTAGTGGCTTCATTTAAATTTGAAAAACGACTGCACCTCTAAGTGGATAATAATAATAATGATAATAATGGACACACTCAACATAGCCCTGCTCTGTGGAAACCCTGTGTCGCGGGTGCCATGGTCACACACATAAACAACCACAAATTACTCCCAAACTCACGAGAGAAACAATGTACGCCATATAAATATATCTCCCGGCCCGGGAATCGAACCTGGGACCTCTGCGTGGCAGTGGCATGGTAATGAAAATAAAAAAATGATGGGATTTTTTTTATTGTATTTATTACATTGAAAAGTATTAAAAAACAAAACATTCCAGTATAACATAAACTTAACTAAGTTTTTCTGTATACCGTTCATTCGTCGTACAAAAATATTTCTATGTGTAGTGTGCGCGTTCGTACTCCTTCGTGTTGACATTTCGTGGTGTGCGTGAGTTCGGTAATATAGGGTGTCAATAAACTTAAAATTTTGTACATCCTACTGTTGAACACGGACATAATATACTAATTGTAATAATTGAACGGCAGACATATGAAAGGAACTCCTAAACAGTGTACAGCAGTTACCTTGTGTTTCGGCTCATATGATTCGTTTCGACGAGACTTCCATCTGTGGCTCAATTTGAGAGTTGAGGAGACCGCGGCAACGAACATAACGAGCGAAGCAACGTTTTGAGGTCGTTTTTTTTATAAAACACTTATTTCAAGACAATTTAAATATCTTTGTAAATGCGTCGTTGTTATCATGCAATTAAGGCCCCGTTTACACGGTATTACACAACACGCTTTTTTGCAATATAAATCCGAACCGAATAAACAGTGCCGATGGCGCATACTTATACATCGTACGTTATAAACGCACTTCGAATACCGTAAAAAACGTGCAGTGCAATGCAGTGTGAACGGAGGCTGTATGTTAATTACTTTTACACTAAAATAGAAAATCCAGTAGAAATATTTACGACTCACGTATCTAATAATTTGCAGTAAACAAAATTCTATCCTGTACAATTTTATTAACCCAATGGGAGACTTATATAGTTTTACGAATCCCGCAAAGTAAAGAAATAATGTTGTTTGGTCAGGTCCGACTTTACAACCCGCTTTTATTGTGAAACAAAACTGAAGGTTACACACAAGAAGCTTAGGCTCAAATTTTCGAGATTATGTTTACCAGAACTTGATTTATTCATCATCATTATCAACCGTTTATATATTCCTTTGATGAGCACGAGCATCTACGAGCAGAGGCCGTGGGTTAGAATCCCGTTTCGCACCTCTGAGTTTCTCGGAACTTTTTCTTTTGTAACATCAAGTGACGGCACAAGCAAGTCATGCGCCTGATGGTAAGCTACACGCCTGTCCATAACAGTTGCAGTGCCACTCAGAGCTTTAAATCGCAAAGATCTGAGGAGTACTACCACTGCGCCCTGAGACCTAAGGCGACGTGCCTGTAATTTCACCAGCACTCTTATCCTTCAAAACACATACATGGGACACAGTAATGCTGACATTACTGCTTCGCGCCAGAAATAAGTAAGGTGGTAGTACTACCCCCGACGAACTCTTTCACAATGAGCTCCCTAAAGTCCATCCCCACATCTTAGATGCATTGGTATTGGAACTGGCATTGTAAGACCACGCGGGTATCTCGTTCGTTCTTTCCTCGAACCTGCAAGATGTGGAATGATCTTCCTCCTGAAGTAACTCCTTTGCGCTATGACGTGGGATTCTTCAAAAAGCGTGGTGATAGGGATCTCAAAGGCTGGCAACGCATAAGCAGCTCGTCTGATGTTGCAAATGTCCATGGGCGACGATGACGACCTCCTATCAAGTGGCTCGTCGGCTCGTTTGCCTCCTTCTTTACATAAAAAAAATTAACTTCTCGGTGAAGGAAAACATAGTGATGAAACCTGCGAGTCGAAGGAGGTTCACAAACCTCGCATAACTTGTGAAGTCCCCTATCCTCATTGGGCCAGTATGACGGGCTATAGCCTAAGTCCGCGCCTGACCATACCCGTGCCTAGCAGTGTGACGTATAAAGGTTTGATGATGATAATGATGAGTAATAATTTCTCTCTCTCTCTCTCTGGCGATCTGGGGACCTACCATAACCTTTCCAAAAACAATCTTATTTCAATGTAAGCTTAAAATAAGCTTATTATAATATTACTCATATTCGTACCATGAGGAACCTGTCAACCAAGTAATGTATTATTGCATAAGTGATTGAAAGAACAAATGATTTTCCAATATTGTCTATTCCTTACTAAAAATAGGAAAGAGATAACCCTGGGAGCCCTGGCGTAAGCTAGGGCGGCCGGGCGGCATCGTGGTGAATGTTCACCGATCCCAAGGCGCCGGCTTAACCGGCGAGAGGGAAACCCGGGGGGGGTTTTAGTGGTGTAGGCCTCCAGTCTGGAGGGAGAGTCCCCACATAACCCCTGAGTCTCCCTGGCCTCAGGGGTATCCATAAAGATTTCCCCCCCGTCAAAAAAGGCCCCCTGGAATCGCTACAGAAACTGTTGAATAAGATCGATGAAATAAATAATGACATGGGTTTTGTTCATCAACATAGCAGACACCAAATTACTTGTTACTCTAGAAGAAGCCTCAAGATAACTTAAAGCTATTTGTTGGGACAGAAGTAGTGGACAAGGTCCATAAGTTCAAGTACTTAGGAACTTAGGTGAGTGAAAGCGGAGACCATGCTCAAGAAATCAAAGACCGCTTTGAAACGACTCGTACCTCGAATTGCATATTACACGCTGTACATCTTCTCAGTCAGTACTATAAGGCGTACAAACTTAGATCCTCACAGAAGACACAACAATGAAGCTTTTGAGATATGGATTTACCGCAGTATTATAAAAAAAACTCAAGGCGCGACCAAGCCAAAGAAAACAGTGGAGCTTATGAACACCAATAAGCGCAGGAAGATGTCGTACTTCGACCACGTCCGTTATGAAGAACAATAAGTATAAAGGCACTCGGCCGCTATCATGGTTTTCCATTTTTTTCGCAAGGCGTGGATTATCGGGCGAGAACATGATATTCTAATAAAATACGTGTTATCTTAATAACTTCTCTTATTATTTTTTATTTCACAATCACTAACCGACGGAAACGATAAAGGATGGCTATAATTAATAAAGACTCAAAATAACGTCGTTCAAACACGTGGTGCGTGCGCACGTCACAATGACCTTAAGATGATAACCTGCTCAAAAAAGTCGCCTCCAGTGCTTGATGTTCGTTCTACTATTGATACTAGGTAGCGCTAGAATCGTTTTAATGACGTCAGTCAGTCAGAGATGGCGCCACTAATCCTATTTTGCGAATGTACCTTGGGCAAAATCGCTACTAATCGGTTTCTACCGACCTTCTGGCGGTACTCCTGGTTAAAGAATTTGAGGGAATTTGTAGGTTGCAGTACCACTTTCCTCTTGAGAGCGACAACTTTAAATGTCAGTATCGCCATGATGATGGCCAACCTCCGATAGGAGAGGAACCCTACGAAGAAGAAGAATACAATCGTTTATTTATCGCAATAAATAAACACATAAAAAACTTACATTACAGATAGGGTTTAGACAATATTGGTGAGAGATAAAACGGTCTGTAGCTCGGCAATATGGCGGAGTGTTTCTTAGCGCCGCTGATATTCTTCTACTGCCTGCGATGTTAAAAAACAACTAACACACATAATCATTACAGTTTTAAATTTGTACCAGGTTACTAAATGCTTAGAACAAAATAATGAATCACCGATTAAGCCATAGTCCACTACGCTAGCCGAATGCTAGTTGGAGACTTCTCACGTTTTCCATCATGAAGTTTTCTTTCTCCATGGGCGAGAAGCATTGCTACTAAATATTAACAAATTACGTAACTTAGACATTACAATTACAACCTTAACATTATATAGTATGTAGTTACGATGTTACGTAACTACATACTATACAATGTTAAGGTTCAAAATTCGATCTGCCAATTGAGAAGTTACCATTCTCACACTGAGTTACCACCATTCCACTGATTCAATCAGCTCCCATAGCACGCCGCCGCGATAAAGCTATAATGTTCAAATTCAGCTGTCAAATTCGAGTGTTTAAATTTTGTCACAATAGTTATCATGGCGAGCACCGTGACTTCACATTTTGTGTTATCACAAGCGCCGCGACCAATGATTGCAAAAAAATTACGCAGTGCCAAATATGGCCGCAAGGTCACAGTAATTTTATCAACATAAAAATTGAGCGCGACAAACGAGATCAAAAGAAATAATAAAAATAAAATTATATATATTATAATTATATATATATATTTATTAATTATATATATATATATATATATATGAATTATTGGAAAAAGGAATCCATTTTTAACACAGTTCAATACATGAGAGTAATTAGAAATACGTAGAAAATGACTAATACGTAGAAACTGACTGACTTTGTTCTTCAAAATGTATAACAATAGTTCATTACCAAATAAACAAAAGAACGAATGACTCTAGTGCGGAATTTTACCGATTCATTTGTAAGTCAATGGATACAGTATTTGCAATAAAAGAATGACAACATAGTTTTTATCAACATAGTTTTGTCACGAGGAGGTTTATCACACATAGACGGCCATGTTACGGCGACAGATATAATTTAAAACAAGTGTTGTTTATTGCTTAAGAGTAATGCGCTATTTAAACAAAACACCGGGGAAACGAAACATAATACAGTAGAGAGACCCAGAATCAGAATAATGCATTAGTGCAGCACCTTGGCAAGGAATTTGTCAAAGCTCAAATTCCATTAGTTCAAACTCGAACTGTATCTGTACTCGACATGCACGAAAATAGCCTCCCCACACGAGATGCCATTTATTTCCTGTACATCTCGTGCACCCGGGGTAATAATTAGCGAGCATTTTACTCTGATCAGCAAACCCTTTCATTACGATGACAAACATTATAGTGTAAGACATAGATACGATAAAAAAACTTGACCTCAAATAATCTTTGTCTTATAGATAAGCTAATTGTAAATTAAATCTCTATATTGATTAAACTCTATTTCTCATTCGTAAGGCAGATTCCCTTAAGAAAAATGAGAAAGAAACTCTAGGAGTTGCTCTGTGTACATATTATATTTGTACAACATTTATGAATTACAATATTTGTTTCAAATAAGATAAATCAAGACGAACTGCGAAAATAAATGGATCAGTACCATGGATTTTTATCATACAAGTACGCAGAAGCTTATATAAAATAACACCTTTACTGTAAAGTTTTTGTTTCACTATTGTTTTATGCCTCGTAAATGGCAAATTTTGGATATGAACCATTGACTTACAATTATATGGACGTCGGGTCCGCGCTAAAAAGTGTCCGAACTTATAGGGCGTTAAAATCGTATACAGAGCATCATTCACGCTTTAGTCTTCGTTTGTTCGACTGACAGCGAAGCAAGCAAAATTAGACAGTACTGCGATGACATTACAATTTAAATTCAACGTTTTAGCTTTTTCATATTCCTATACATGTCACTACGTTTAAATAGGTTGACTTGGGACATTTTTTTCGTGGTTTTTGTATTAGACTCGTCGTTCATTTATATGTAAGTCAATGATATGAACCAGTATTTTATTATATAAGCGTATTATGTAAGCGTTAAGTGAATTTATGAAGACGAATGTCATGAACAGCCTGTTTATTTTATTTCTCGTATTGATGATATGTTTATCACTATTTATCATAAAAACTATGCCTTATTCGTGACACAAATGAAATTTTCATAAATGTCATACTAGTGCAAGAATGTCATTTTTTTTAAATTTCTCTCTTATCCTATAAGCAAGTATCTATAGTTATATTTAATCAAGTTACTCGAATGCTGAAGTCTTGCAATATACTTGGCCAATATCAAGTGACTATGGACACTTAAGATTTAAATTCCACTCCATACAGCATACGATAAGAACGGTGCAAAGTCCAAGGCATCAACTTTGATATGGTCTGGGAATGTGATCGGAACCATTCATCAAGTTAGCAGTTATCTTAGCTAGAATGAAATAGAGTTCAGGTTGATGCTAAAACTCAATACAATCGTCCTAGGTTTAAATTTATTTGCACCTGATACCGAAACAACTACGTATGTATTGTTCATGGGATTGTTATAAAAAAATTACAAATACCACAAAATAGGCTCTCTGATAAGAGAAAAGCTAAAAAGATTATATATTATTTATTTATTATATTATTTAAACAAACCAACAGCTCCCATGGTTACGGTTGACTGAGATGTTAAACCATCAAACAGTTCTAAACTGCCACTAAGGTCTTTGCGATTCAAAGCTCTGAGTGAAGCTGCAGCTGTTAT